>NC_084650.1:18941293-19541293 GCF_019802595.1 Syngnathoides biaculeatus | reverse complement strand
CATGTGCTGTATACAGTGAAAGACTTTGTTCTAAATTGACAGTTTCAAGCAATTTTGACCATTTACTAGCAGTTTCTTTCACCTGAAAAATGGCTGTATGCACTACTGTATGTGGATTTTATTTTCACCAACAAGCAACAAATGTACTGTTTACCTTTCTCAGCCTTGTCTGTTTGTGAAGATTTGGAATTTTGACTGAGTAGGTACTGTAACACAAGCTATATTTTAAATAAACGAAGACGTGTTGACTCATAAAAGCTGAGCTGGAGCAACAGATGCGCACTGCAGCTGCCTTCAGTTTCATTATGCCGTTAACTATTGGTCATGAAATAAATATGTATATTTGAAACACAATATCTTCTTACGTTTTTTTTTTTTTTTCAACACAATGAGATGGAATTAGTTTTTGCTTTTCGATGATGTAATGTCTTGTATACTAAAGGGAGTCATTTACAAGGAAAAAGGTACTAGCTAGTCATGACTAGCTAGTAAAAAGTAAGTAAGCTAGTGGACTTTTTAAAAATGGAAATGTTTTAAGAATGAATGCAAGTTATAATGCTGCAATGTGAGCCAGGTAATTAAAACCCTGATTTAGTTCCAGTGGTCTTCTTCCTGGTTATCCCCATTTACAGTATCTGGAAGAACTGATTAGAATGTGATATATGTGAGGTGATTCCCTTCGTCTAAGTCCCGTTTTTTGCAAGACAACTCTCAAAGAAATCCAGGAACTCCTGGTCCAAACTCCACCCCTGGTGTTCCTGCTCTCCACCTTCTTTGTCCCCCGGAACTTCTCCTCTCTCCTGGGTGTCTACCAGCGCCTTCAGCCGGATCTCACCAGGGCGATTTTAGAGTCCGGTGTCCCGACCCGCGAGAAGCCACGGCGTCCTCGCGCGTGGACTGAATGCGAGAAAAGAAACGGAAGAATTTAAACAACAACAACAAGAACCTTTGTCATCTGCCCCCGGACTCTGTGGGTATTGCTGTCGTAGTATAACCCGGGAGCGAGCTTTTGGGATTCGTGTCTGCGGTCCAAAAAGTTTTTTTAAAAACTCTTCCAAAACTTTTATCTGGTCGCGTCATTGTGTGTGTGTGTTTTTTTTTAAAACCGAGTCTGGAAATCGACGTTTTTCTCAAACACCTTTTATGTCAGAGGGAATAAGTTAGACTGCGTGTTTTCCAGCAGTTTGCGGTGATTTTATTCTTTTTTTGTGTGTGCTCCCTCTCTGTTGGGCTGAAGGAAACAAGCGCGTCTCCATGAGGAACTTTGGCGTAGCTCACACTTAAATAACACCCCTGGACACGTTTTCTTTTTTTTTTTTTTTTTTTTTTTTTTTGGCACTCAACAATCTGTTGACTTTTTTTTTTTTGTCTGAAGCTGACACAAAATGAAGACGCTGCTGTTGTTGTGTGTGCTTGGCACGCTGGTCGTGCTTTGCGTTTCGGCCACTGCGGAGCAAAAATCGAAAAACTGCAACGATGTTCGTGCCGCTTACAGCTCCAAAGGCTTCAACGTCAACGACGTTCCCAACAAAGGAGTTAATGGTAAATTGTTTTTCTCTTCTCGAGGGTTTAAAAATCGGTCCGAAAGAAAGTTTCTCAACATGTGGTGTGTGGGACGGGTGTTGGCCACAGAGGTCCTCCAGTGGTGGTCCATAATGTAACATACAGGTATTTCCTACTTGCTTCAGTCCATCATAAATTATGAGTCATCATTAAACCATTAAACACACGTGTCACTGGTTACATAGTATTTACTTAAGTGGTAGTTGTTTCGATTAAATGTGATTTTTCTAAAATACTTTGATCCAATTGAAACAGGGGATCAGATAGCTCAAACCACTTTTGATCTGATGTGTTCTCCAGTTTGGCGAGTGGCTGGCATCACTTCAGGGCTTCAGCCAGTAAAAATAACATTCATTTAGGAAATACTTGAAGGCAATTCATAACAATGGAGAGGTATAATCAACACACACAGGGTGCTCCCTACTGAAAGAAGCCAGCCTGTGTTTATTTCCAAGCTTCCTCCATAAAACTCTCAAGCTGGCAGGGAATTAGTTCAGCATTTGGGGGTAGTGAGAACAGGTTTTCTGGAGTATGTGTTTTTATAATTTTATTATTGTTAATGCCCACTTGGTCAAATATGCTCATATGCTACAGAAAAGGGGTCACTCAGCAATGTATTGGTAAAGTAAAAAGACAGGCTTGTGCAATGTTTAAAAAAAATACATACAATGATTTATGCCATCATAAAGCCATTTAAATGTCACATTTATGAATAGTTATTGTTTTGCTTGGGCCCTCCGATAAACTAGGTTATCAGACAAAACCATTTTAGTATAGGAAGAACACCCCCCCCACCCTAATTATGGGTTAAAAAGAAACAAGTCATGGAAACAAATGGAGGTGACTTTTACAGTGAGGGTTGGAGTTGGGGGAACAGAGTTGGGGTTTGAAATTCCACTGTGGCCCACATACTTCAAATCCCTCCCTTCTCTCATTTCCTTTTTATGGTGGTTAAATGAATATGCACACTTACCCAGACTCTTGGGTTAATTTAAAAACAACTTTTGCGATTGCTCTCTGCTTATCGATTCACTGTGGAGATATTAGTCAGCCAACATGTGTCATCCATTTTGGTGGCAATTTATTTCCACCACCAACATTTCTTGTGCTTTGTATAACTCTTAAAAACAAAGTATTGTCAACTGCATTATTGGTGAAAATGTCTTGCCTTTTACTTGGAGATTATTTTGAATAGTGAGAAATCTGCTGTCAAAAAAGTAGAACATTTGGATTGCATGCAAGACTGTTTATTTTTGTGATGCTGAGTATTATTATTGAGAATTCACCAACATGTCTACATTGGTCACATTTAATTGTGTCGTAACCTTGGGATTTGAAAGAAGGCTGTGTATAAATCCAGATGACTTGTGTAGGTTTGTGAGTTACAGGTTATTTGGTTACAATAGAGTTCTGTTGTCTATATGTCCTGGGAGTTCCCTTTGTCCTAGATGGACACTTAGATAATTCATCCATATAGCGTTACAAAGTCTCAAGGTTCATTGTCAGTAAAGCGTGTCGGGAGTGTCCACAAACTCCTTCAAAAGATCTGCTCTTGAAGTGATCCATATCGCGTAGGTGAGTAGCAACCGTGAGCTCCAAATCATAGGTTCAGCCATTATTCCAGAATAACTTCAGCTACTTTTTTATTTGAGAGACATGTTTGCCAGGTGCTTGATAAGTAGTTCTTGAAACATTTACTGGCACTCCTACACTGATAGTAAATCAGGCCATTGGAATATGACTCTTATTGGAGGGACAGGATTCAAAAACCTGCCTTTTACAACCACGGACATCTTTTGTTATTGTTGGCACGGCGCAGCAGTAGGGATGTTTGTTACCATTAATGTTACTTCGGGGGCTTTGTCGAGGCCCGACAAGAGGTACAATAAAGATGTTCTGATGCAGTAAAAGTGAAATGGAAACCCTGATTGCTTCAGTGAAGACCAAATTAAGTGATGGACAATAACAGCAGGCTAAGATTGTGAATTCCTTGTTGATCACATGGGATCAGTCTCATTCCATATTCTACATCCCAGGCCCAATTTCTTCTCCCCGCGAGCCATTTCAGTTCTGTGGAAAAGGGAGTACATTTGGAAGGCTCACCTTGTCAATTTTAATCTTGTCAGTTTTCTTGCAATGTGATTCGTTACCTTTTCATTTTTGTCTCGTTTTTCAAGCTTTAGTTAAGGCTAACTACAAAACTGTCCCTTTCGTAGGATTCTGGCCCAGATGTTATCCATAAAACCGTAAGTCTAGTTGTTGCAGGTTTGGGCTCTACGTCCCCATTTTTGCCTGAATCAACCGAAACATACCAATGAGAAATGGAGCCCGGGTTGTATGCGAGTGTGTACATTTGCCCCAAGATGAAACTCCTTCATTGTCTTCAGCCAATCCAGTAGCAACTCACCGGACATTATTACTCAGGAATTATTACTGTGTAATATAAAGTCTCCAAATTCTGGAGAGGGAACCTTGTGGACACAAAGCCTGCCTGGCCTTTTATTGTCCAAAGGTCAGCATTTTAGCGGTCCCCCCTCAGAAGCACTGTGCCCAAGTATTTGAACTCCAGTGATAATTAACTATTAAACAACCAGCCAAATGTCTTGTCTGTCTCTCAAGGTCAAACCCATAAAAATCAAAAGGCCCTCTTTGTTTTATGTGAACCACCCTCTTGAATCTTTTATCATAAGATTCAGTTTTACACTTGGTTATGCATTCACTGGCTAGTCCTTTAATATCCACAAATTTAGTACATGCAATGATGTTACGTGATTTAAAATGGAAAGCAATTAAGCAATGTACAATGCAAGTACCATGCGATTATGATTTCGGGTTGTTTTCCAGACATTGCTTTTTCTTGCTTGAATAGTTTTATTTAGGAGCAATTTTGATGTTTTGATTGATGGTTGCGTTGACGAGGGTTTAGTCTGGAAGCATCTAGCATCTGTTCAATAACTACTGTCGTTGTCATTTAAAGTTTTTATATCCAGTGGAACTCAAATCCGTCCCAAAATGCAAAGAAGCACTTCAGTTAAGTGTTGCAGTTTAACTGAATATGTAAATTTCTAATCTTCTGATCTGACAGATAACACTATCTTAGGTTTTGATTAGCGTATCAGTAAATAGATTGTGATTACTTGCCTGATGAGTTCCCTGGACTAGCATCCCATTCAAAATGATTTATTATTACTTAGTTTTGGACAAACACTATATCACATGCATGATAGTCAACTGGTGTACGGAGTCGCTGAGCCAGTACATTGAGGAAGGGTGAGGGCCAGCCCCCTAAACTCCTGAGGGGGCTACAACACAGCGAGCTCCTCCCACGGTGGGTTAAGCCAGGGGGATTCCACCCACTCCCCAGAACCCAGGGCGGTCCCCCATCCCAACCAAAGCACCCTGAACTGTCCCAAAGGGAAGGGCAAGGGTACTGGACCACCACCACCCAATCATGCCCCACCCCGGCCACCACCCCACCCAGACTGAAAGACCATCGGGGCCCAAAGCACCAACAGGTACCAATGTAGAAGCCAGCTGCCACCAGAAAAAGGTCATTGCCCGCCAAAAGTAAGGCCATGTTTTGCGCCTGCTGCGAGGAATGAGGGAGAGGGGAGAGGAAGGTGGGGACCCACGTGGGGACACTGCCGTCCCTCCACTGATGGGTGTATGACTCATTAAAACTGGAGGACCGGCAGGGCAGAGAAGGGGGGCAAACAGACCTGAGACCAGCACACGTGCCAGGACCCGGCGCGGCATTCCCCTCATCATGCCGCATGCCAGCCCTTCATGGGACCTTTAATTAGATGTGAATGGGACCAATGTGCGAAATATATCACATATATGTATATGTGACGAATAAAAATTGCGTGCAGTAAGAGGCCAGACTCCTGTGGGCCCAACCCGACTGGCTGGAAGACCATGGAGATAAATGGGTAGTCCCTCACATTAAATTACACACAGTATTATATTACAATGCTATTCTGGATGACATTATTTACCAGCCAGACAAGAATCCATCAATTTTGGTTATTAGCAGAGATATTTTCTAGTTATACACTGTACTCTATCGACGGATTTTGCTTTTGCTTAATGTTGGTAGCTTGTTTATCTTGCACGGTGGATGTGATGTGATTGCTTCCGTCTATATCACTTTGCTTTCGGTCTAACTGAGAGGCCTTGTTACGGATGTGTGAACTCACACAAGTTGTTATCGATTTTGCTCATTATTTCATCACACTAAATAAGATAAAACCCATCTGTGGAGCCACTTGTGTGTCCCACCCTTTCTATGTGCCAGAACACGACGCAGCGCAGTCGGATGTCCAGACTGCTCTAACCACCACTGGCCACAGTGGCAGTCTGTGCAGACTCGTTCCGCTTGCGTTTTCATGATTTCCACATGATTACTTAATGGAACCTCTTCAAATTATGAAACACGTTTGTTGTGATGCTCATTTTTTAGGGTACCAACTGCTGATATTCCTTGCACATCAGCTTAGTTTGCTGCATGTTGCTTCGGAGATACCAGCACACAACTGACGTTGAGTGACTCATAAAAATAGCCTCGTCTTTGGGCCTTCTATTTTTCTGCCGTCAGATTTAGCTCCACATTTGGTCATTGTTTACATCTTACACTTGGTCACAAAAAGGGAAGTGAGAAAAGGTCGAGTGTAATTGCCTGTTGCCTTGCTCATTTCGTTTGATTGAGTAAATATGCTCAGAGCTGATCACCGTAATGGACCGGAAAGCTACTACAATAATTAACTAATTGCTTGATTGTAGATCAAGGCGTAGGAGTAAAGCTATTCACAAATTGGTGGTGACTGGAATTTGGCATTTGATTTCACCCCCCCCCCCCAAAAAAAAAAAAAAAAAACGATGACAAATCAGAATTTTTGGATTGGAATCACAATTTCAATTCAACTCAATTTCACAATCAAATCTGAATTCTCATTTGTTGGGTTGTGACATGTCTATTTCAGAATTGTATAAGAGGTAACTGATTCTGATCTGGAAGTCATTCGTTACTGTCAGCACGAATAACAAATCAGGATTTAGAGAGGTGAGTGTGAGCCCTACGTATGGGGAACCTGGCTTTGACTGGGGGCAATTAAAGGCGGGTGGGAGTCCTGCCACACGTCCCTGTCAGCTCTGCTCGGCCTCCCCACTTGTATCAGCTTCCTGCGAACACAGCAGGGCAGTTCAGACATAAGTGACTCTCCGGATGCCAGAAATATTCATCATCAATCCAGAATAATACAGCAAATCCATGTTCAGAAAAGTCTTTCATTGGATTATTTGTTTTCAATCTAAAAGTGTCTCAGGATTTGTGTGGCATTGTTATTCCAGGTTTTGGAACGCTCTCCTTTTTAACCAGTAAAACTGTGGAATGTTAAGTTTCCCCTCTTCAGCTCATTTATTATGCTCTGTGTGAAGCATGAGTTTAAGAGCAGCGTACCCAACAAGGGCTGCAATTCCATCTCCTCATCTTCAGCTATAGCCAGAAACTCTCCAAATACCCAAGTGAGTGAGAGATCAGTTGGGTAGGTGGTGTTGGTAATGGGGGATGTTTCTGTGTGTGGGAAAAATTCAACACCCCCTTATACCGTAACTCTGCCTACCCCCCTCACACACGAGGAACCCCGGAGCTGGGAGCACTCGGCCACAAAGAGATCTGGGGGATTTAACCAAGGCATGCGGAGAAAAAGAGGGTTACTGGGGTATTTGAGTGACAGGAAATATTTTGGACAAGGGCAAGTTGATCTGAGTGTCCTGGTGACAAAGGGAACCAGGCAGGAGCGAGAGGGCACATATGCATATACTGTATACTGTATGTTTGTGACACTAAGTGAAAGGATTCACTGCCTCAACCCACAAGCATATTCCTATTTTACATCATGCTGTGGTTGCATATACCCTGTAGACGTCTTTATAACTTCATAACTCAAACTTTTAATATCAGTTGTTTACTTGAGTGGCTGCACTGGCTTACTGTGTTATGTTTTAGGTCCGAGCGAGCCTATGAGATTGAGGCTGGCGGTCAGCAGATAACCTGGCCTTGTGGTTTTGTATACTAATATGCGTATGAATTGGTGGAAAACAAGAACCCCCCCTCTCCCGTGCCACAACCTTGATATGTGTTGACATGTCCACAAATCCATACAGTAGAACTCACATGCTCTTGGTCACCCTATATCTTTTTTATAAATTTTGTCTTCAATTCCAGACTAATGGATATTTTTTTTGTACTCAATGTTATCTGCTCAGTGCTTAAAGGCTTCCAGGACCCAAAATCCTCGATAATGTTATAGCAATTATGTATTTTTATAGTAGGACTCCTACACCTCTTGGGCTGTGACTTTAACCATCTATCCATCATTTTACTGCTGCTGTTGGTGTTTTCCTTTCCTACATCACTGCTCGGAGTACGAAAGGGTGTTAGGGTTGGCAAAGTTTTTACACTGGGTTCCCTTCCTCATGCAACCCCTCTGTATTTATGCAAGGAGAATGCTAGAGCTTACCCCAGCTAACTTTGGGAGAAAGGCAGACTGCACCCCGAACTGGTCACTAGCCAGTCGCAGGGAAGACATCAACACCACCACTGAGCGGGAATCGATCCCACGCTGCCTGCCCCAAAGGCAGGCAGGTGTACCACTACACCATGAGTGACTCCAACTGAAGTCATCACTGTAAACTGTAATAATAGTGGAAAACTTGTGATTTCAAGTTCAATTGATTTTCATGAAAGCTTTTGGCATTGATTGTGCCAGTTGTAATGGCCGCCGTGATTGGGATTTGTGGGTTTTGTTTGAGATTTGTAAGAATTCAAAGAAAAGGGGAGCAGAGCCAAGTTCTTGCCTTGGTGTTTGGGTTGCAACATGGTGCTGGTCCCTGTCCAGACGCGCTGTAATCCCTGCTAATTACTCCCAAGTCCTACATCAAATCTTCCTCCAACGAGGCCCTTGCTTACATTTAGTTCACATTTCAAAAGTGCAATTTAAATAGATTTCCAAATATTTATATTATCCTTCTGTGTCCTGCTTTTGCTCAGATTTATTTGAATATCCGATTCTTATAACTGAGAAATTAACAGGAGGCTTTCATTCATTTTATTTCATCAAACAAACAACCTCCCTAAAAACCTTTGACAGGTTTTGGCTGCTGTGCATTTCTGAGGTCGACTTGTGAACCGATGCCATGTTTAGAGCAAAACTGAAACGTAAAACATAATGAAAACGATGGCAAGGGTCCTGCTGGCGAGAGGCAAAAGAAACCCGCACATCAAAGAATACTTTGTTTAACGATGGCTCTGAGGTTGCAAATCATTCAGTTGGTCAGTGTGCTTTCACGTTGCTGTGTTGCCAGACAAATGTGTTTAATGGGAACACTAGTTGACCCGCCAGGGCTTAAATTATTGTCGGGGATCAGAACTTTCTTGTCCCTTTAACTGTCTGCGGCGAATGGGTTTCTTTCTGTCGTCTCAACTGGTGTCCAGTGTCGTAAGGACCAACAGGTATATTAGAATCTTTGTTGCCTCTTTGTAGTGCCGAGCCTCCAGAAACCTAATCCTGTACCTGACCTCATTCTGCCTGAGGCACTTTGCTGGGCCATGTTCTCCTCCAACATCTGGTGGACTTCAGCTGCTTTGTTGTCCGTAGATGGTTTATTTATTTTGTTCGTAATGATGAAGTAATGCGGCACAATTGTGGCCAAAATGATGATCATAAATATTTTCATTCGTGTTGTAATCACAATTATTAATCATGTTTGGGAAAACATCTGTATTTTAAATGCACTACTTCTCAACAAACATGCGCAAGTCAGTACAAAATGAAACTTTACATAATTAATGATGGGTAATAAAAAAATAGAAATCACCCATAAAATTAAAAATTACCAAGGTTTAGTCGCCAATTTTTCATCTGATATCTGTCTATAAAGTAAATTGTCAAAGGTGGTTACAGCTACGTTGTTCTGCTTGACCATATAGAGTCGGTCAGTTAGACTGCAGAGACCTTGACAGTTGTGACAGTGCTATAATAAATTTTTTAAATTTTACAAAAAGCCGTTTTACCAAAACAGAAAAAGTTTCTCTTTTCAACTTAATCCACATGACCAGCGCGCACACAGTTTGTGTTTGGCTTATTTGCAATAATGTTCTCATGGTGATGTCAGTGTTATTTATTTATTTATTTATTTTTTCAAAATGGTATATTTGCTCTCTCAACTGTAATATCGAACAGAAGAGTCCCACTGTAAAACACGTGGCCTTACATAATGACCCCCCCCCCCTTAAGTCATTTTTGTGTCCGTGCCATGAGTTTGCTCACAGTCTAAGGAGGGGTTTAGTAGGACAAGCCAGAAAGGTCTTTGGTGTTTTCTTTTCTCTTCCCCATCTCTCAACACTTGTTATAATCAAGCTGTGCTATAACTTGTTCTCTCCATTTGTGCATGAAACTCCTACCCGCCTCTCCAAATCTTTAACATAACACTGCCTCACTCTTTCCCCTTAATACTTCATCTCGCACGCTCACAAGATTGGACTTTAAGAGGCATGATTGACTGTTGCAGAAGCACTAGATCAAACGCTCGAAACGTTGGTAGCTGTTCAAAAGGCCCACGCCCAGAATGAAATGTGGAAAATCTGGAAGATAAGCGGAGTTCGTACCATGATTCATTGACAATACCTCCCGAATGATTGCGCTGTTTTGCAGTCGTGATGGTAGAAATTAAAGTTTCATGATTTACAAAGTTTGTTTTTGTATTTAATATAATATATGTGGGCATTATTCCTGGATAAACTGCTGCTCAATAAGTTGGTAAAAGTTGTTGTGCACCACAAATGGGTTGTTTTCATGTGAGGTCACACGTTGTGCTGCCTCAAATGGCGGCCATTTTCGATCCCTGAGCACCGTTACTCATACATAGACAAGGTTCACGACATTATGTTTTTAATTGTATTTATTGAAGACGCGACCGACAGCTCATCAAGCCCAGACTGACTATTAGGCTACGTGGCATCCCTTACTCATACATAGACAAGGTTCACGACATTATGTTTTTAACTGTATTTATTGAAGACGCGACCGACAGCTCATCAAGCCCAGACTGACTATTAGGCTACGTGGCATACACACATCATGGGACTCAGGACTGCGTCTCACAGGCGCAGTACTGTGAGACTGCCCCTTGAGCTTTTTCTCTATGTGACAGAAATCACGAAGGATGAGCACTTACCTGTATGCTAACACGGAAAACGAAAGTCATGGTTTTTTTTTTTTTTTTTTTTTATATCGAGGCAAACTCCATTTATTCAATTTTTTTTTCAAAACGTAAAACCTGTATATTATCTCACCACAAGCAAAATGAAATGTTTATTATTTGTTTAAAATTTAATGACACTGGCAGAAAGACTAAACAAAAGAATAAACAAATCCAGCATTTCAGAAAATTCTCAAATCTTTCAAGTGACTAACAAAAAAGGATCTTAACTGTAATGTTGGCCTTCTGAAAAGAGTATCGATGAGGTTTGTTAGCTCGGCGACACATCAGCACGATGGAGGTTGACACCTGGCAATGTGATAGCAGCGTTGGGCAATCGTCCACAAAGCCAAGTCTCCGTGAAGCACAGAACCGCAGAACGTCCAAAGTCTTTGGTCGGAAGCATTAGACGATGTCCCCGCTTACGCAGCGAGACTTGTTTACCGGATCGCGAGGCTTTGAAGAACGTGCCTGCTAGTAACTCTGGCAAAAGCTTCAGCGAATTGGCGAGAGTTGACCAAAAAAAAGTCACAAGACAAGTCAGAAGATGGTTAGCAAGTCCTCTCTTGTGTACTTGAGTCCCGAGACGCCCGTGAAACACAAACCGTAACGGAGAGCATTCTAGAGACTTCTACACTGGTTCGCGTTAGATAGAGCGGTTAAATGGCGGCACGCAGTGGTGTATGGGTAATTCAGCAAAAATGTGACATCAGTGAAAATAACCCATTGCGCAAATCATAAATGTTTTTGCTGTGCCTTTGTTTTAAGGTTTGCATGTCATGTTTGTTGCTATAGATCAAATGCCATGTTGGGCAATGCTGGTTGTGCTATACTTTGATGTCATTTTTTTTTTTTTTTTTGGGGGGGGTGGCATTTATATACTCGGTTTGAGAATGACCAATAAGTCCTTGTCTTTTACTAATGATTAACACATTTGCCCCAGTTTAGCAGTGCGGTTTTTAAAATTCTAAATACAAAAACAGGTTTCAGTTTGAAATTTATAAACCGTGACTGTCACATCCACTCTCCTAAAGTATGGGCGGGGGGGGGGGGGGGAGAGTAAATCCTTTCATGTTAAATAAACATCTGCGTTTAGGTGTTATATTTCCGTCGTGCAACTTTGCACATCGAGGTCAGACGTTGCCTAAAGATGATTTCAATGCTAAACTGTGGGACATTTTGTGAGTGGCAACAGAACAGTGGTAGACCTTTTTTTTTCTGGTTTGTAAATGCTCTTGGGGAAATTCTGGGAGCAAGTTGAAACCCTGACAAAGCAGTGACCTGGGAAGTGGTGTAGGCAGGGAGCTTTTGTGGCCGGAGACAAAGCTGGAGATGCCGTCTCAGGACGGGAGAGGGAAACAGAGTGGGAGTACTGCTGTGATGTTGTGGAATCTCCCCAGGCACTTCTGGGTAAATGTTCATGGATGACAGCATTTTGGAACGCTCACAAGTGGAGAATTTTAATTGGCAAGAGACCCCGACTAGTTTAGTAATCAGAAATGGACTCCGGTAACAACAAATTAAGAATGATTCATCTACCGTATGTGTGCACTCGAATGCAAAAGACCATCTTGGAAAATTGTGATGAATAAAGAATTTTAATAATTTGCATCTTTCATGACAAAGTAAGACATTAAATCAAATGTATATTGTTCAAAGTAGTCGCACATATTGATGGCTACACCATGTGCCACGCACATTTTGGCAGTTTGACATTTCCGTTCCAGAAGAGTGTGAATCCGCAGTTTATTTAATGAAACATTTTACACTGTCATTACCCAAAACCTAAAAAGCCAAAAAAGGTCTTTGGCTCTAAATATGAATATATTCAACCCAGACACATCTGCTGTACTCCAGTTGAAGCCAGAAGCTTACATACACTGTGCAAAAACACGCACATTTCATTTTTTGTCTCATTGTCTGTAAGTCAAATGAGACTAAACTTCTCCTGTTTCAGGTCAGTTATTTAATTTTGTCAAATCCAACAATAATGAGAGAGAGAATCTCTTATCGAGAATTTTATATTGTTTTCTTCAAAGTCCCGTATTTTCCGGATGACATCACACACCAGATAATAATCACTGCGTAGCATTTTTTTTTTTTTTCATACACGAGCTGCACCTGACATATGGCGCAAATATATACCGTCCATAGGGCTACATTGTGAAATTAAATATTTACACAGAAAGACTTTGTAAATGTTTTTTACTTGTTGTGGCACATAATGCTTTGCATTTACAGCATGTTTTTTTTTTGGGGGGGGGGGTCAAACTATGCTTTGGCAATTTTCAACCTCACTTGGCCACATCTTTGTGTCCATATTGGCCTGTCTCACAAGCACCCTTTATTGAATGTCAGTTTGAATCCCCACTTGACAAGTGAACCACGTTCGCACACTTCTTGCGTCTCAGTCGGGGGGTGTCATTTTTTGTGTGTCTTCACTAAGTCGTGAGTTTGTGTAAGCTGTTCACTCGTGATCGTGTCGCCGAGAACATAAGTTACAATTACATATCCATTTCCCGGCGTGTCATGTGAGAATGACTGCTTCCCGTCGACTGACTCCGGTGAATGTCTTGCTGTTGCATTAGACACAAGGACAAAACTCTCTAATGTGGTGCAGTCAGTCATACGATCAAGTCAACTATAAATATTGCATTGCGATGTTTAGCATAGCTGCATGTGATAAACGGTCATGAAAAAGTCATGCCAATCAGTAGTTGGAATGAGTCAGCAACAGACTTGTATACTAATACATTTATTTACACCAAGTAAAAGCACAAAAAATGATAAATTTTGTAGGCAAACTATAGATGTTGAGGATGCAGATTTATTTAGTCGTAAAAGGTTAGTGTTAAACTTAACGTTCGAGATTTGTTAACACACCAGTAATGAATGGAGTCATGGGACAGCACTAAAATTAGCTCCCCTAACAGGTCAAACCACAGCATTTCTTTGGAATTTCTTGCTCAGTGCAAGTTCATCCAGATGAACAAAGGAAGCTGACTTAATGCCAACTTAAAATAGTCATAATGAATACTTGCCATGACACATGCAAGCGCCATCAATCGTAATAGCTGACCTAGATTTATATACGATTGGTGTGTATTAAATAATAACTACTCGTCACTTGAAACACTTAACTGAAAGCAAAGTCAGGGACAATCACTGACGTTTGTTCCCTCTACTTTGATCAATTTTTGTAAGACCGATTAAGGGGCACCATTCCAGCACATTATTTTGCTTTTAGACCGCTTCATGGAGTTAAAGACTGAAAGTCATTATTGCTTTGGCTGCATCATATAGAAGGGTAACGTGTGGAGACAAAGTAGGTGGAAGTACGGCCCTGCCCTGATTATTTCCATATGACCAGTCCCGCGTGTGTGTGTGTGTGTGTGTGTGTGTATGGAAATATAAAATGAAAGAGTGAGGTTAATGTTGAATTTTTTTCATAGGGTGCTAGAACCACACCCACAGTTTTACAGAAAGAAACTGTACCCCAGGATTTAGCCCAAATATAGCTAACTTTATATTCTTTTGACAACAGTCTTCTGTGTCCAGCCATTTGGGCCCTCCATTTTGTTCAGTTTTTTCAAGAAGTGATTACTGAGATTATACATCAATCCACAAATAACATTCTCTGCACTACTTATCCTCACCAGTGGCATGCTGATGTAATTTCTCATGTTCCGAACGCATACATAAATAGGGAAATTCTCACTGCTCACGCGGGAATCACAACATCCTCGCCAGCAACGCACACACATCATAATTCCCGGCCTACAGAGGGGACCTGGTTATAGCGAGTACATTTGTAAAGGAAATACCATTCGGTTCATACATACGTCGCAGGTGTGTAAAAGCCGCAAGTGCCCACATTGAAACACGAGATATGTACAAAGAAAGACAGTACACATAGAGTTTAATGCTAACACTAACGCCGCGCTAAAGTTAGCCCCGCGCTAAAGGGCCAGTTTAAAAAAAACCTACTGGTAAAATCACTGAGACATGGCAGCAACACGCCAATGCAGCGCTAACAGGGCTGGACCGGTAAAAGTCACTTCCTCGGCACATGTATTCCACCGGTCTCAAAAATGCACAAATTAGCCGCATCGCCACATAAACCGCAGGGTTGAAAGCGTGTGAAAAATGATGTGGCTTATAGGCCGGAAATTATGGTATATCTGGCATGGAGGATCAGCTGGAAAGCGTTAGCCTCACAGTTCTGAGGTCCTGGGTCCAATCCTGGACCTGCCTCTGTGAACTTTGCATGTTCTCCCAATGTCGGCGTGGATTTTCTCAGGTTTCCTCCCACATCCCAAAAACATGCAACATTAATTGGACACTCTAAATTCCCCCTCGGTGTGATTGTGAGTGCGGCTGTTTGTCTCGATGTGACCTGCGATTGGCTGGTAACCCGTTCAGGGTGTACCCCTCCTCCTTCCCGTTGACAGCTGGGATAGGCTCCAGCACTCCTGCAACCCTTGTGAGGATAAGCGACTAAGAAAATGGTTGGATGGATATATACAGTATATATATATCTAATGCTCCCATGTCCGTCCTTTGAAATCCGATTTATAGATGGCAGAATTATTTCTTATAGTGCCGCTTAAAACAGCACATTAGCCAGGTTGAAAACAAAATCGAAATATTCTGCATATAAAGAATCCATCCATCCATTTTCTTAGCTGCTTATCCTCACAAGGGTCCGATCCCAGCTGTCAACGAGCAGGAGGCGGGGTACACCCTTAACTGGTTGCCAGCCAATCGCAGGGCACCATATAAAGAATGAATTTAAAAAATGTCAAATAAAAACACATTCAAAAGAAAAGACACAAGTCTTCTGGCACAAAAAAACAACAACAACAGCGTATGGGACACATTAAACGGCCCATAGTTCTGTAGGGGAATTCCGTCCACTCACCACCACATTACCTTCATTCCTATATGATATGAAGTCCTCGTCCCTACGGACTCCTCCGAAGCATGCAGGTATGGCTCATGGGATAGCGCATGATGAACAGAACAGAATGTAACGCTATATTATCTGGGGATAATTACACTTTAAGCAGAGATGTTGAGGCATGAGGGGAATGTTATGCCTCTAGGCCGTGCAAATTTACAACAGTTTTCGTGAACAACGCTCACTCGACAGGCAGCGCTGTCCTTTGCATATGGCAAGGAGTTTATTATGTTGAATAATAGTCAGCAGTTGTGTTCACGTCACGTCAGCTACTTTACGTATTATTATATTTGGTGCTGTTTTTCACATACCGGTAATTGCTACAAAATTATGGCGTGGCATGCCTTCACATTGTCACAGTAAATTCTGAACATTCTTTGTGATTTGAAGCGGATTAATTGAATACATAATCTATGGCCAAGGTTCCGTTTATGTTTTACAAATGTTGATGGTGTGCAAGAATTGAGGACGCTGGGGTCCATTTAGGGGTACAAGCAAGAAATCAGTCATGCACTTATCTTTTAGTGTCCTTTACAGCGATGCTGATAGGTTTTAGCAATGTTTTGAGTTCAGGATTGTACAGAAATGATCCTTTAAAGGCTTTCATGACTTCAGATAGAGTGAATTGACCACTTGGTCTTCCTATTTATATGTTTTGCTTGTGTTTGCGACTTTTGCACTTCTTAATTGCCAGCATGTCTGCGGGGGTTGTTAGCGGCGTTATTATTGGATGACTTTGGTTTACCGTGTGTGGTGGATGCGCCGGCTGAGGGACAAGGGAGTGGTCAGAGGACAGGACCTCTCTCAGAGGAGTGGCTGTTAACCCTTGACCTCACCGGTTAAGCCCGGAGGGTGGTGGGGGTGGTCAAGGGGGAAGGCATGCGAGCGGTGGGTGGGGGCTGCACCGTGATGTCTGCCCGGTTCAGGAGCACAGGATGGCAGGCAAGGTGTCTAATCTGTTTTTTGTCTGTGAGGCGTTTTCACCTCCCCCGTCATCCCTCTAAGAAAAGCATTTGAGAGGCAGGACAATGTCAAAGGGAAGTGTCTTATTTTATGAGCCATTTAAAGGGGACGGTGTTCCCCCCACAAAAGACAGCCAGAAAAGTAGTGGAGTGCCGACGAATGCCACGGCACGTAGTCGCGCTTATTTACAGGGTGCCGTTCGCTTGTTTTGACTGCTATAAATGGCTATTTTCCTCTTCAGAGGGGACACCCCAACAAAGTTTTGTAGCTGTGTCTTGTTACAGCTTTGAGGATTTGGGAAGCTGTCGCTTTGAGTGGCTCCTAAAACGGAAGATTTATCTCACCTGACACACACAAGCACACGATTCATGTCAGTGACTTGAAAAAAAAATTGGCAAAGCTTAGTAGTCCAGCATGATGACGACCAAAGTCACTCATTTTCTTATATCTAAATCTGATTTTGTGCTTTACAAGGAATCCAAGAAATCGACTTCTAAACTATGCACGAGCTAGGAATCGTGAGTTTTTAGACACTTGAATCTTTGAGCTAACAATACAACATTTGTACGGACATTCCTGTGAAATATCGACCATCGCACTTTTATTTGTGTACTTTGGTAACTAGGGCTATTTTCCATGTGGATATAGCCCTTGTGAGGGCTGTGCGGCGTGGCCCCTGCTCGGAGCTTGGGTGGAGGGGAGGGGGGGAGCAAGCTGGATGTCTGTTAAACCTAAAAGTTCAGTGTGTGTGTGCACCCTGTGCTCCCGGTGCCTCCAATCATGCCTGTACAAAGAGCCATGTGTTGAGCAGCGATGTGATGTGTGAATATGTTGAAGTTGGGGCTGCCCGACCGAGAGCGTGCATGTGAACGTGCACATGCCCGTGAATGGGGCCTGCTGGGATGGACGAGGGTTGGAGAGAGTTGAGTTTGGGGAAAGGACTGTGAGAGAAGTCACTAGGGGCTCATATGGACAGAGGGGTCCAGTTTATGGCGCCAGGTTGCATGCCTCCTTTTAAACAAGTATGACTGAAACTCACTTCTGCACCTGTTTTTGTAACCTTTTTTTTTTTTTTTGCTTAAATATCCCTTTGTTTCAGTTACAGCGTGTTTATCTGCTTACTTTATACGCTCATTCATGTGTGAATGTTTAATCATTTTTATTGCAATATTCTTTTTCTGAACGAGATGGATAAATCAATATGGTTCACGGTTATGATGTGCCGTTATTGCTGTGCGATATAACCAGACGCGCACGTAATGATTCTGGTCTGGTTCTGGAAGGAGCACCACAGGCTTGCTGTTGTTATTTTTTCCTGACTTCACTGGATGAACTTAGACTAAGAGCCAGCGGTGGTGACTGGCATGTACGAAGTGTGCGATAGCAGATTGGAGAGGCAGCAATGCACCCCGCCCCGCCCACAAAAAATGTATGCTTTGATGGACATAGCACACTATGGCTAGCTAAGAGGGGCACTTATGGATAGGCGATAATATGACAATGTCAATCACTGGCATTATTATGGGCCGTTTGCACCACCTGTTGGATTCGCCTTAGAATTGCCCTCCTACTTTTTATCACATCCATCCATCCATCCATCCATCCATTTTCTTTGCCGCTTATCCTCACAAGGGTCGCGGGGAGTGCTGCAGCCGATTTCAGCCATCTTCTGGCAGGAGGCGGGGTACACCCTGAACTGGCAACAACCAATCGCAGGGCTCATAGAAACAAACAATCACACCTAAGGGCAAGCAAATGATTGATTGCAGCAGTCCCCAAATTTATTTACACCATATAAACATAAAGATGATTTGAGAAAGGTGCCCTTGAAGCTTGCAGCCAATTCCAGCAACCTTCAGGCAGGAGGCGGGGTACACCCTGAACTGGTTGCCAGCCAATCGCAGGGCAAACAGCCACACTCACAATCACACCTAGGGGCAATTTAGAGTGTCCAATTAATGTTGCATGTTTTTGCAACGTAGGAGAAAACCGAAGTGCCCGGAGGGAACCCACGCAGGCATGGGGAGAACATGCAAACTCCACACATGCTGGTCCGGGATTGAACCCAGGACCTCAGAACTGTGAGGGCAACGCTTTACCAGCTGAGCCCACCCTTCCGCCCTTTTTATCACAGTGGATCAAAATGTATTTCAAATTGTATGTCTTATCATTTATCCATCCAATATCTGAGCCACTTATCCTCACAAGGGACGCGGGAGTGCTGCAGCCGATTTCAGCCATCTTCTGGCAGGAGGCGGGGTACACCCTGAACTGGCAACAACCAATCGCAGGGCTGATAGAAACAAACAATCACACCTAAGGGCAAGCAAACGATTGATTGCAGCAGTCCCCAAATTTATTTACACCATATGAACATAAAGATGATTTGAGAAAGGTGCCCTTGAAGCTTGTCACCTTGTCAGCGCCCCCTGCGGACTTGGGCACTGTTTCTGGCCCACGAGAGGTCCCATTTCCAGGGAACTTTCTTGTACGCCCAGACTAACCTGAGAATGGAATGAGCCAGTTCACAAAATGTTTTTATTCAGTAAATTTTCTCAAAAGATCTGTTCGCTTGACCGAGTTCTTTGTGAACGCCAACATTACTCTGTACACACTCAACTGGTTGCCAGCCAATCGCGGGGCACAAAAAACATTTTGAAGATACAAACTCCACACAGGCTGAGTCGGGATTGGAACTCCTCAGAACTGCGGGGCAGACGCTGTAATCAGTCGCCCACCGTGCTCATGCCCAAAAAAAATATTGAGAAGTTGCTAGACAAACTTCATTAATAATTCCATGGTTAAAGCTCTTACATGTGCAACCTGCAAAACCTTTGCAGGGACCTCCACTTGGGGAAAACTAAACGCACCACCACCATACACGGCCTCAAAGGATCCCTGTGTTCTTCATTTAAAACAAAACATCATTGCAGCTGCGACTTTACATTCATCCTTCTTTTAAATTCATGTCAGAATGTCCCTTGGACATGCTTGACATTTAATTATGTTTGAAAGACAAAGTTTTACAAAATTGTTTGGATTAATAGACAGCGACGATTTCCCAACAGAACTTTGGATCAGTTGTAAAATGTTACTATACAGTACTTCTGTTGAACAGACAGTCCATTTTTCAAGTAATATATACAAATGGACTGTTGTTGTGTTTAACTGTTCACTTGACCCGAGATGAATAAACAGATTCATTAAGTGTGCTCCAAAACAGTTTGTACTTTTACATATTACTGCACAGCTTTATTCAATCGTGGTGCGATGGATGATCTCATTTATAAGGATTCCTTTTTTTTCTTTTTTCCTCTCTTCCAGGAGCTTCACTGAAAGTCTGTCCGCAGGGTTTCTCTTGCTGCACTGTAGAGATGGAGGAGAAGCTGAGCCAGCAGAGTCACTATGATATCAAAGCGCCCGTCTCCAGGCTTTCCACCAACCTACAGTCCACCTTTCGGCAGCGGCACGAGCACTTCGACAGTAAGTAAATCCGCTTGCAACAGCAACCTTTCGTGCTGCGTTTGCCACAAAGTATTCCGAAACTAGCAGCAGTAGCGCACATGTATGAATTTTTGACGGACGCCCCCACCTGACGTAGCGCTGCCTCGAGCGGAGACAGTCGGTCTGTCTCCGCTGACCCGTCCACCTGTCTCTCAACATCTCATCAACATCCCCTCGCCCGGCTTTCCTGCTCCAGTGAGACGTGCGCACTCGCGGACGGACCACACACATCTTCAGATTTGTGCTTCCTTTTCCTCGGCGTGTGCGCACGTGTGTATGCATGTAAATCGTGGTATCAGATTTCACTTGTGGAGGCCGGAAACACATTGGGAGATGCGACGTTTTGATCCCTCAAGTGCACTACCTGCGCACCCCTGCTCTTCTCCTTGTTAAAAGACGAAGGGGGATAGTGAGAGTACGGAGAGCATGTGATGAAACAGTCATGTCGAGATGTCAGGATAGTTTATGCGTGCATGTTATGTACAGTGCGTCTGTCGTATTGTGGGCCTGTGCATATGCGGGTCACAGAACTTTACATCTTGTGTGTCTGCGAAAGACGGAAAAGGATTGTCAGCAACAGGGTGCGTGTGTATTGCAGCCAGATGTGAACTGGAATGTGACGTGTCGGAATGCAGTGGCAGCTCGCTCCGTCCCGCCCCTCGCTTTCTCCTTTTGCTGCCCTTTGTCCCATCCCATGCCTCTCCTGACGTTCCCTCTCATCCCACTCAAACTCATCTTTTTTTGTCCATCTACTTTCTATTTCGGATTCCTTTGTGCTCCTTTTTAACCTCGTTGAGGGCCAAGGTGCCGTCTGAATTTCATGAAATTATTGTAGAGTATCAAAAGCGTATCTATTTTAACATGACGTTCTTTATTTTTTGTATTGAATTTTTTGGGGGGGGATTATAGTTACTTTAATTTCTGGTTATCAGTTAAACCCTCTCTTCCTCAAAATCATTAGTTCAACAGATTATTTATTTATTTTACACACATTTAGCAGAAAATGAATATTTTACTGCTGGAATACATGTTTTATCCAGGTCAATTGCCAAATGGGGAACTGTGGATCAGTTGTACAGTTTTGCCCTTGGAGTTCTGAGGTCCAGGGTTCGATCCAGGCCTCGCCTGTGTGGGCTTTGCAGGTTCTCCCTGTGCCTGCGTGGGGTTTCTCCAGGAACTCCAGCTTCCTCCCACATCCGAAAAACATGAAACATTAATTGGACACTAAATTGCCACTATGTGTGATTGTGAGCGCGTCTGTTGTCTGTCTCCATGTGCCTTTTTTGGCTGGCAACCAGTTCAGGGAGTACCTCGCCTCCTGCCGGTTGACAGCTGGGATAGGCTCCAGTACTCCCGTGACCCTCGTGAGGATAAGCGGTTAATGGAGCCACTGTGATTTGACGGACACATATTGCACTTGCAAATCTGCACAGTCGAGCACGAAAGATCACGCACGTAAAATTTGTTACGAGTAGAAATACATAGATATTGAAAGACGGCGCATATTTTGTGTAGTCTTGACCAGTGTTCTCTTGGAGCTGCGCACTTGTCGCACACTCTCAGCGTGCATGAAAACCGATCCAGATTTTTATTTTTTTTACACCGAAGCACACTGTCTTTAAAAAACGAGCTGCTGCTCAGCCTACTTCTACTCCCGAGTTTACCTGACACCACTCTCCTCCGCTCTTAAAGGGATACACTCATAATTACAAACAGAACACAAACCAATAACTTTATATCTGCAGGCATGACTGACCACACCTGTACATTTTTCAAATGTGAGTGACTGGGAATGGCTTATTAAATGGACATTGATTTTTACGCTGCAAAACTGTTCTAGCACTCAAGGCATTCCCGATACACCGTTCTGGAAGACCAAGAAAAAGAGGGAGAGGTAAAGAAATTGATTGAAATTGTGCAAAAGTGTTGCAACGGTAAAGAGTTAACCACTTACATCATACATGCTTTAAATAAGTCTTTAGCCGATCTACAGGTCAATGTGCTATTCATATCCACCAACAGCTATACAGTCGGCTTTTAAAGTCATGTAGTTGTCCTGGAGCTGACAACCCTGAGCTGACAATCTTTTTTTTTTTTTTTTTTTTTTTTTTACCTGCTTTTCATGAAGCGTTTTTGCCCCTCATGACTCCAGGAAGCTCGCGGCTTTATTCAAACCGTTAGATGTGCGATCTCTTTACAAAAGCCTGCTGCGCTTTCTTCCACCTTCACTATTTGACACCTCTTCCCACTTATGGTGACAAGTTCACGTTGCTGTCCTATTATTTACTCACTATTCTCCAAGACACCCGGGAGCTGACACACAAAGTCCTTATCCTTGAATTAACTGTTCATGAAGACGATATGAACAGTGCTGTGCACGTGTGCATGAATGTCGCTGCAAATTTTGATTAAAAACTGACACGACTACATGATTGAAACACTAACCAAGCCAGGAAGTGGTGTATGTGATTAGACACGCTCTCACCCTGCGCCTGGAGCTAGAAGTCATGGCTAATTAGGAGACAGAAATAGTTCTCCCCGCTTTGCAATGATCTCAGCCTCTCTGTCAGCCTTATTACTCTGGCCGTGTCCAGCCGAGTGGGTTTACGTGGGGAATTGGAGAATGTGGATTAAGGCTTCTTGCCAGACAGGCGTCCCCAGAGATCCAGCAGCAGGAGTGACTGAATCCTATCCCACGAGAAAAGAGTGAGGAGCGGGGACTAATTGGCACAAATAGGGGTGCAATTGCTTCTTGGGTTGGGATTGGGAGGAGCAGTGTTTAAAAGAACACATGTGGGGGTGTGAGGAGAAGGAAGTGGGAGGGTGGAGTGGGAGGAGTTCAGATGCCCTCTTCCTGTCATGGATTAAGAGCATTGCTTATAATTTAGGGTTCCTATGGAAGGTGTTGATGTTGGAAAGGCCGCAGGAAGGATATGAGGGCACAGATTAGACCGTGACTATCAACTTTTTTTTTTTTACTGACTTTAAACTTCTTGGTTTCACAACATTCCATGGTTGGGGGTGAACCTTTTGTTTTAATCTCTGTCAATGAATGGTACGACTTGGTTCTTGTCGTCTGCCGTGTGTGCGTGTGATTTGGTGGCTGCGGTGTTTCCGGTATCCTTGGCAACACAGTGGGGATTTGGAGTTAAAAAAGCCCACAACTTAACCCACCCCATGCCGCCCTCACTCCTCCCCTTCCCCATTTTTTTTCTTTTTAGTGTGTCAGTCTGGAGTGGAAGTGACAGCAATAAGAGGGAACTGTGTGCACGCATGTGTGTGTCCGCGTGTGTGTCCGCATGTGTGTGTCTGCGTGCACGCGCATACGTGTCGGCGGCAAGGAACGCTTAGTGTCTCCCTCTGTGAGAGCATGGGAACTTTACATTTCAAAGGCAAGCATAGGGCACCCAGAGCAAAACAGAAGTTTTGTCTGCACATGGCTGCGAGGGGGAGAAGAGCAAGAGTGGAAAGAAAGGAGATGAGTGAAGGGGGGGTGCGGGCGTACGCTTGCATGCGTGCACGACTGAAGGCGATGCATTTTTCAGTGACTCTGTGGAATTCTCATTTTGTCCAGATTAAGAGAGTTGGGGGTAAGGGGTACTGGATTATTGGGGGTAGGTGGAGGCAGGGGGGGTGATGGACATTCCTTAGGATGAAGTAGGTCATTGTTCCCTGTCTACTGAAGAGAGATCTCTGAAGGAACTGATGAAGTGAAAGCAGTATAGGGAGGGAGATGCGAGGATGGTTGAAGGCGTCCAGGTCCATATATGGGAGGGGAAACAGTTCTCATTATTCCGTAATCCTATTGAAAAATGCCTCTGAAGGACAGTCCAAGAGAAGCCAAGTGAAAGGAAAGCTAGTGGAATGCGACAATAGAAAAAATGCCATTGACGACGGTCAGTTTGATGTAAGGAGATGTCTCTGCTTGAATGGCCCGTCTGGAATTCTGAGCCAAACATTGTCCAAAAGCCCACCACACGACAAGGTCTGAGCCTTTGACTCAGGACTCCAATCAAAAAAGAGTGGGCTCTATACATGAATGCGATGGCCCTGTTTGTTTTCATACTCACTATCGACCTTTCTTTGTATTGCAGTGTTTAGCAGAAAATGTTCGGTGTGGTGCTCTCTACATTAAAGCTCAAATGTCATTCCTAGAAACATTCTAAAATAGGTATACTAATGAAAAATACATATGACATTATTCACTTCAATGTCTATACGAAAAAATAAATATTAGCGGAGAGCGCGTTATCCGTGCGCAAAGTTGCAGAAGTCTCATTCGACATTGAAGTGGTCGCCATATTGGCTGCATCTTCTGTCCGTGACGTCACACTGGGACATTCGCTATTGAAAACATGCTGTAGCCCCTACTATGGGAGACGGAACACGCCCCTTCTGACATGGAAGCTCTTTTCGAAGAAGAGAACGTCTCACAACTGAGTGACGTGACCGGGGCGATATTACCTTATCATTTTGAGCCATATTTAGATGATATGCGGATCACGGCCAAACCGTATGCGCCCAAACCACCTCCCCGCCCGATCCACCTACATGCGGCGGTGATAAAAACAACGCCGCCCGCGAGCGACGACATCGCCGGGGCCAAACCGCCTCCCAGTCCGATCCACCTCCGCGGTGGATGATCTCTGGTGCCGCGACGAGCCACCCTGGCTGAAGCCATGTCGACAAGGCCGGTGGCGATCCACATGGCCTGCAGTGGCCGTCCTTCAGCGGCTGCTGCACGAAGGAAAAATGAGCTACCTTCCATTAGGTAAAACTAATAAAAATAAACGAGTCCGCAAACAGACAAGACCGCTTGAGTGCACTACTGCCCTGTACGTCACTTCCTGCTTCTTCTCGAAAACAAATCCCTCGAGAGGCTTTTCATGGCGGGAGTGACTGTACAAAAAGCCATATACGTCAAAATCATGTTTTGTGGTGAAAAAAGGCATGGGTCCATACAGGCTGTTTCTTTTTTCATTAATAACATAATAAAAATCATGCATTTCATGACAGTAGACCTATAATGTTCAGGGTCTACACAAACCATGATGATAAAAATGCCTGGAAACGTCATTGATGAAGAAACATAAGAAGCAGAGTAATGGTAAAATTCTAAGAACAAAGGACATGAAGTGGAATAACAGAAATACAAAACTGAATATTGGTAAAATAAATAACATCAACAACACCTCTGCTGGATTGAGCCTAATGTTACACTCTTTCTTCTTTTTTTTTTCTTTTCCATTGCTTCATGAGACAGTTGTTGAAATACTGTACAATCGTTAGAATTTCTAATGTAGAAACTGAAGGCCGTTTGTTGAGTAATGACACAAATCTCTCCCTTTCTCTCCTTCCCACTCTCAGAATTTTTCCGGGAACTGCTGAAAAATGCCGAGGTTTCGCTCCACAACATGTTTGTACGTACCTACGGGATGATGTACGTGCAGAACGCCGAGCTGTTCAAGAACTTATTCACGGCCCTGACGCGGTACTACGTGTCCGGCAGCTCGGCCGTCAACCTCGAGTCCACGCTGTCGGACTTTTGGGCCGACCTCCTGGAGAGGATGTTCCGGCTGGTCAACGTGCAGTATGAATTCAGTGACGCCTACATGGAGTGCGTCAGCCGCCACACAGAGCAGCTGCAGCCTTTTGGGGACGTGCCCCGCAAGCTCCGCATCCAGTTGACGCGGGCTTTTGTTGCCGCGCGTACGTTCGTGCGCGGCCTAAACCTCATGCCAGAAGTGGTCAACAAAGTCTCTACGGTAAGTGGAGAAGAGGTGCATTTCGCCAGCAATAAACTTCACGCTAGGAATGCAGAACTCTGTTCTGGACGCATATCGTTCTTGGCTACGATTCCGTTCCAATCTGATAACGTAAACCACTTTGTTATCTCTGGTGTGACATGTTTTTCTAACATACAGATGGATTAATTGATGATTAGATTATTCTTTTTGGGAAATAATGGCTTGTGAACTAAATAGTCAGCGTCCAAGTATGTTACTGTGTCAATATTTGTCTTCAAACTCCCCTGCAGGTCAGCGCATCTCCCAGCTGTGTGCGAGCGGCCATGAAGATGTTGTACTGTCCCTACTGCTCAGGCCAAGTGGCGCTGAAGCCCTGCCAGAATTACTGTTTGAATGTGATGCGGGGCTGTTTGGCCAACCAGGCGGACCTGGACACAGAATGGAACAACTTCCTTGGTAAGTGGCGTTTTTAACTCGCTCCGGCCTCACTGTAGTCTCGTGCAGACTCTGCCCTACCTCAGTCCTTTTAAAGCTCCACTGTCATGCCTATAAACATTCTAAAATAGATATTGTAATGAAAAATATAACATTATTCACTTCAATGTCTATACGAAAAAATACATATGAGCGGAGAGCGTGTCATCCATGCGCAAAGTTGCGGAAGTCTCATTCGACATCCAAGTGGTAACCATATTGCCTGTAACGTCATCAGCAGACCTCACACTGGGACATTCGCCACTGAAAACACGCTGTGTCACCTACTATGGGACACGGACGCTCTTTTCAAAGAAGAGAACATCTCACAATTGAGTGAAATGACCTGGGCAATATTACCCTATCATTTCGAGCCGTATTTTGATGATATGTGGATCACTTCTAACTATGAAAAGACTCCCCGACAGTATGTAGCGTACTCAGGAAGACCCATGCCGGGTGGGGAGGAGAGCTCCTTTCTAATCCCGTACGCGGAAGCCGTCACCGGAGAGCAAGCCGTCGCCAGTGAGCAGGTCGTCGCTGGCGGGCGAGCCGACGCGCGAAGTGTCGACAAGGCCAGCGGCGATCCACAAGGCCGTGTGGAGGCTGTCCTTCTGCTGCTACTGCGGAAGTCGTCCGATGTGCACATAGACACATTTAGCACCCCTGATTTATGTACACGAATCTTTTATTACGTTATGAGAGGATTACGCCCCTCCCCACCACTATTGTTTTTTTTTTTTCATAGCTATATATACACATCCCTGTCATTTGGAACCCACGAAGCTCTCGACCTTTCTACCCGTGCAATCCATTTTTCACGACGAACCGGATCTTTTGGAAAAGCATGAAGAGTAAATTCATCCTCCCGAGTGTTCGACCAATAACCAGCAATACAACAAGCCGGCATTTTGGCTAACACGAAGGAACAACGAGCTACCTTCCCGGAGGTAAAACTAGTAGAAACACACGAGCCAGCCTGAGTGCGCTGCTGCTGTTAACGTAACTTCCTGCTTCTTCTCAAAAACAAATCCCTTGAGAGGATTTTTCATGGCGGGAGTGACAAAAAGCCACATACGTCACACTCAGGTTTTGTGGGGAAAAACGGATGGGTCCATTCCGGCTGCCTTTTTTTTTCATTAATAAAATACTAAAAATCATGCATGACAGTGGACCTTTAAGGTCATTGGTTAAAGGTTCCTTCTTGTTTATATCAACTCAGTGATCGAAAGTGTGCCATGCCACATGCTAGTCAAGACATTATGAGGTGTCTTGTGGGAAGTAATCCACTTTTTACTTTTAATCAGATTATTGAACTGGCCCGATAAATCATTTGTTTGGGAGAAATTACAGTATGTATCTTTATGACAGTCACAAGTGACAGGCCAGGCATAACAATTACATGCTTTTCCACTGGATGGCAGCAGTTACAGAATAATCTGAGTTTCCACTTTTGTGATATATTTGGTGGTGTGCGGTGAGAAATTATGTGCCTTGGCTCAGGGAAGTATAGGAGACCAAGGAAATGTCATAATTTATAGTCAGAATCATATGGAAACTTCCCCTCATTAAAGTAGTGCTTTAATGCAGTAAATATTGGCACTTATTCCATAGTTCTGGAGTTAAAAACATTCTCTGTAGAGAGTTCCCCCAAATTGACTATTTATTGTTGTATTGTGTAGCATACTCGGTTTGCTCAGAAGTAAGCCTGAGGCATAATTGTTGCTTATATTAAAAGTTTGAATGTTATTGTTGACATTAATGAGTGAAAATAGTGAGGTTCACCACATGTGTCAAACTCAAGGCCCGCGGGCCAGATCCAGCCCACCACATGATTTTATGTGGCCCGCGAAGGCAAATCACGTATATCTACTTCCATGATTTTTGTGATAATCGAGAACAAAATTTCAAATTGTGATGTCATAAATGATAAAATTGAGATATTGCAAGCATTACCAAACATACCAAACAAACCCATTACACTTGATTTCTGATTCCAAAACCAGTTCATAAATTTCATGTGTAAGTATGAAGAGGCGTAAGATTTTCATGGATTCACAGTCATAACAGCCCTCTAAGGGAATCGTAACTACAATGTGGTCTGCGACAAAAATGAGTTTGACAGCTCTGCTGTACAGTATGCGTAGGATTGTTTAGTTGGAATTGATCGCTGTAATGCCTGCTTGTGGACGAATAGCCACCTCAGGCAAGTGATTCATTTCCTCCTAGTTTTGTGAGATGTTTCTTGCGTTGGTCGCATCACTCACCTTTGAATTTTTTTTTTTTTTAAATGATATAACACAGGCTTTAGGATTTATTAAGATTTTGGTATGATGGCGGCTTATGTCACTGCGGCCTTTGGACACTTGTGCCTGGCAACAAGGCCATCACGGCGCCTGTTTTTTTTTTTTTTTTTTTTAAATCAGGTTTGGACACACGGCACGGTGTATGACTGGTTGGAGCATCTGCCTCACAGTTTTTTGGACCAGGGTTCAAATCCCAGTCCCACCTGTGTGGACTTTCACTGCTATTCCCGTGCCTGCGTGCATTTTCTCCGGGCTCTCCAGTTTCCTCCTACATTCCAAAAACATGCATCCTAGGTTGATTGATTGGAGACCCACAATTGGCTTAGTGACTGATTTGTTGGACTTTGACCTGTATGGTTGGTCATCGTGCCATATTCTACTATTTTAATCAATGCAAAGCAATGAGTTAGTGTGTGTGTGTAATGAATTAGGGATTTAACAATTTCGGGGTGCTAGTGTATAGACGTGTTCATGTGCGAGAGTGTCATGGTATCTGATTGTTTGACCTGGGGAGTAACGAGGATTCTCGCGGCCGCCACCGTGTTTACCATGTCCCAGTTATAAGCCGGAGCTATGATAAAACGAGGACAAGATTTTGTGTTAACGGGACCAGATTTGACTATTAATCTTCTAATTTCTCTATGTGGAGCAACCTGAAAAGTTACACTACAGGCACTATGTAGCAACGCAGTATTTTTGATTTTGCTTCCCCCTACTGGAAATTGCTTATAATGCTGATGTATGATGCAAATTTTTTTCCATCAATGCTTTCTGACAGAGTAGTTGGTCCAATCTTTTTTGTAGATGCCATGCTAGGCCTGGCCGAGAGACTCGAGGGTCCTTTCAATTTTGAGTCTGTCATGGATCCCATTGACGTGAAGATTTCCGACGCCATCATGAACATGCAAGAGAACAGCATGCAAGTTTCCCAAAAAGTGTGTATTTTTCCATCTTTTGGACCGATGCGAGGAATACAGAGGCTCAGTATGAGTTGACGTTTTCCCCTCGCTGACAGGTATTCCATGGATGCGGCCAGCCTAAACAGAGCGCGGAATTCCGCTCCAAACGGTCTGCCAAGGACACGGGCTTCACTGGCCGTTTCCGCCCCTACAGCCCTGACGCAAGACCCACCACTGCTGCTGGCACCAGCTTAGACAGACTGGTAAGGTCCAAGATGACAGATCTTTAGGACACTGTGCGTCTATCTGTGACGACAGGCTTCAGTTGTTTGTTTTTCCACAACAGACGAATGATGTTAAAAAGAAGCTGAAACATGCGAAGAAGTTCTGGTCCACATTGCCAGACACTGTTTGTGCAGGTGAAAGAATCGCACCTGGTGATGACTGCTGGAACGGAACAGCAAAAAGCAGGTATAGGATTTTCTCCCCAGCCACATCGTGGTTCTTTGTTCGCGCCACGGCTCGATCTCATTTTTTAAAGCGATCCGGTTTTATGGGTTTTAACTGTATACGCGCTGAAATCCCCTCACATATAGTAAAACAGGACCACAGTCCCCAGTTTTCATCTGTTTACTAAAAGACAGTAAAACAATGAAAGACAAACAATATAATAACATAATAATGAGCATAGTCACTCACTACTTGCTGTCCACGCTCGATGATGTCATACGCCGCCCCACCAGGCCACGCCTCTTGAAGGCACATCCATGTTTTATGTTTGTAATTTGTTTTTCTGTTCAACTCCATTAGAAAAGTGTTTCAAATGTTTGTTCCAAAAGGTTTAGGTGTTGAAACGTGTTTAAATTGTGTGGGAGGTAGATTTATGTGAAAGGTTTTCTGTATGGTCTCCCTTATAGGTTATGAAACAGGTTATGGTGAACAGTGGATCCCCACATATTTGCAGTTCAGATTTATGCATTGTAGCGCAGTGCGAGTATTAAAAAAAATAGTTTATCTTCTGCATACTTACCTAACTACTGTACGGACCTACCTCAGCACTTTTCACCTACTGCGAGTGGGTCTGGAACGCAAGCCCTGCTGTAAACTTGACTGTATAGCACTACCGTAATTCCCGGCCCACAGAGCGCACCTGAATATAAGCCTCACCCAGTACATTTGTAAAGGAAATACCATTTGGTACATACACACGCTGCAGCTGTGTAAAAGCCCCAAATGCCCACATTGAAACTGACATTGAAACACGAGATATTTACAAAGAAAGACGGTACACGGAGAGTTTAACGCCAGCATCGCCACGTTAATTGGGCCGGTGTAATGTTCTGAGCGCTCCCAGTGCTAAAAGGTCTTCTTCAAGTTAATGCGCATGCACGTAGAATTTTTTGAATTTTTCTACTTTTTCTACATCGTGCCAGTCTGAAACTTCCCCATCCATGCTTCTTCCTCGTGTTCATTTTCACTCCGTGTGCATTTCGCTATGGACGTCTCACAAAGCCAAACACAGCGAATGAAAGAATACAGAAACAAATGCGAACGTATTGTTTGTTATTTATCGACTGGAACTGAACGAGAATCAACAGAGGATTGTTCGTGCTCAGTCATTAAGGCACATTTGGGATAGTGAAAGTAAGTGTCATATCACCTGAACCCATACCCGAACAATCCTCTGTTGATTCTTGTTCAATGCTGGAACCTGCTCTCCAGTTGATAAATAACAAACAAAACGTTCGCATTTGTTTCTGTATTCTTTCATTCGCTGTGTTCGGCTTTGTGAAACATCCATAGCGAAATGCACGCGGAGTGAAAATGAACACGCGGAAGAAGCAAGGATGGGGAAGTTTCAGATTGGCACAGATGTAGAAAATTTTTTTAAATTCTATGCGCATCATTAATCCCAAGGGGACTTTTCAGCACAGGGGAGCACTCAAAGCTTCACACCGGTTAAAAAAAAAACATATTGGTAAAAATCACTTAGACACGGCAGTAACACTCTAGCGCAGCGCTAACAGGGCCGGACTGGTAAAAGTCACTTCCTCGGCACATATATTCCACTGGTCTCACTCATACCTTTTCCACTTGAGTGCCCCATTGCGGCCGTTAGGAAAAAAATGCACAAATTAGCCGCAGGGTTGAAAGCGTGTGTAAAAAGGCGCGGCTTATACGCTGGAAATTACTGTACTGATTAATATTGATCATTTCGTCATGTAGGTATGAGGCAGTTGTCATTGGGAACGGGCTGGCCAATCAGGTGTCCAACCCCGATGTGGACGTGGACATTACAAAACCAGACATTGTGATTCGAAGCCAGATTGCCGTCCTGAAGGAAATGACAAGTTGGCTGAAAGCTGCATACAGCGGCAATGATATCTCATTTGAAAACGGTGAGAATGCGGACTTTTGAACTATTAGTGACAGCATGTGTTCGTTGCAAATGTATTACATGCCGCATTTTTGTGTACCCAGACGAGGAAGCCAGCGGAGGAGAGGAGAGCGGCAGCGGCTGCGATTCTCCGTCCTGTGACACGGATCGGGACATCTACTTCCCCACGCCACCCAATCCGGAGGATCCCCGAGTGAACCTGGTGCACGGTGAACGGTCAGCTGGTTTCACCTCACAGGGAAGCTTGGCGTTGGCGCTCTGCGGGCTGGGTCTGCTTGCTGCCCTCTTGAGATAAAAGTATTCGGGCTGCGAGACGGACAGAATGACTGAGAACGATGGAGTGAGGGGAAAACTGTCAGAAAGACTTTGAATAAGACTGCCTTCAGGACCTCGGACAGTCCACCATCGGGGGGGAGGAGGGAGACTCTTCTTAATATTACAATAATTTCACTTTGAATGATTTGTTTGCATGTTTCGAGGACAACGGTGTCCAACAATCTGATCCTCACCCCAAGAAAGCCACCATTCCCACAAAGTAAAACCTCGACTCCTGGTGTCTCTGCTGGAGCCACACTACAGTTCTGCTTGCAACGTTAGGAAAACTACACGTTTTATTTACGCAGTTTAATCTCAATGCTTCACCGTGTGCCTTTTTCAACGACTGCCATCAAGAGTATATCACTCCCACATGGTACCTATGATGGAAAACACCTTCCTCATCAGTTGTGTCCCTCCATCCCGCAGAGATCAGCGAATAACATAGATTTTAGTAGTTGTATATGAGCAGTGACGACGAGCGTTCGTTCGCCACTGTGTGCAAACTGTGAATCTCTGTGCGTTCATGCATTTACCTACAAACAGCCAGTATGAAAGAAGAGTCTTCACTTGTTTCTCTCAAATAAGAAATAGCACAGGCTCTCTCTCTCCGTTCTTCTGTTTTCCTTGGAAAGAAAAAATATGTTGTCCGCGTCTCAGCATTACTTCATAAATATAAAGAGAGAAGGAACAGCTTCAGGCGACGGAATCATTCTTTGCAAAAGCTTTGAGGGCTACTCTTGAGTCCTAACCGAGACAGACTGGATCGGCTGTGAACGCAAATCACAGCCTACCTTCTAAGTTTCTTTGTTCGGCAGTTCAGTAGTCATGTCGTACCTCATCCATACTGTCTACGTCGGTGCAATCTAGCGATTATGGAGCTGAAAGTGACTGTTAAGAGATGTGATCTTCTGCCGCCGCCCCATGAATGGCGGTCAGGCCCGAGAAGGAGCAGGACTCTCCCGGTGTTAACCCCTGAAGAAGGCAAAGCTGACAAGTTCCAAATCCCCCACATGCCCCCCCCCATTTTTTTTTCTTTCCTTTACTGTAAGCGCAGTCCACGACTGAAGGTCTGACTTTGTACAGTCTTACGTGTTTGAAAGAAATGTGATTCACATTCATCTGGACAAGAGAACCAAAAGAGAGTGCTTCGATCAAAAATCAAGGAAAAATTATTTTAATACAGGGTTTTTTTTATGTTGAAGAGGTGCTGTATTTTATTTTTTAGCTACTTTTGGTATGAAGATGCATATTAGGTACGGCAGCGGGTTTCGAATGCTCGTTTTAGTTAGCTCAACTGGCTTGTGCGCTCCTCGGATGCACACCTGGTACCTCTTTCGCGGCCTTTTTCAGTATAATCGGACACCTCATGGCCCGTTTAATCTACCTATCCCGATCTTAACAGTCACATCATTTCAATTTACGGTTGAATGTTGAACTTTTGTCACAAGTGCTGCCAAAATGATTGTGGCGTTTGGTCCAGATTTTGGTTTGTAACCTCCGTACATAATTGGTAACTTTTGAATGTACATTTCATTGAATTGTATCTGTCGTTTGCAGATACTGTATTCTCTCTATAGGTTGATGTTTCCCCGAAAAGCACATCATTACGTTCTGTTCATTATCTTTTTCCATTCACCTCTGAAATTCTTGCCTGAAGTAGCCTTTGTACAGTAACTTATGCGTATCTTATTGTCATTCTCTGCAACTGACAGAGACTAACCATAATTTACAGTGTTCATTGTCTCTTAAACATCACAGTCCTTGAGTTATAATTTGGGGGTTTTGCATATGCAATTGAAACATATTTTTTTAAAAGTGGCTTTTCTCACGTACCTCCATGGACCTTAAACATCTGGCCAGAAAATACTGGAAACCATCTTTTTTTTTTTGCCTCCTTTGGATTGATTGAACTTGATAGGTTAATTGTAAGCTCACATGAATATTTTCATAACACAGTAAGTGAGTATTCCAGTCGTGAAGACTGGATGCATTGGTGAGGGCATATAGTACCTGTTAAAAATGTCACTTTGAAGGAACCCCTATGCAATCAGTTTCAAACCCTCAAGCCTTAACTTCAAACAACCAAGCCTGAGCTTCACTCGGCCCGACGTATATTTCTACAAGTGCTTGTGCAAGTTGTAGAAGAGTTGCATTGAGTGAAAAATGTACCCCTCTTCCAACACCCCCCCCCAAAAAAAAAAAAAACACAAAAAAAAAAACAATGAATGTTCAGAGTAAAGGTTTTGGGAAATGATGGTATGTAAATGTTTATGCTTGGCGCATGTTCCAGCTGGCAGGAGTTGGTACCGCTGCAGTATGCCGTGTTTTTTTTAAACACATGATCAGCTTAGTCTTGTGACTAAGTGGAGTTGGACAGGTGTCGGTAGTCTTTCAAATGTCTTTGGCCCACAAGAAAACCGAACGGACTCAAATCATCTCTGAGGAGAGATCGTGCGGACGACTGAAAAGAATAAGAGAAATGTAAATAAAAGAGCAGCCAATTTAGATGTCTCTAAAAGAGGCCTTAACAGTACAACAGATTTTTTACATGCCAGAGTATCTCCTTAATGTTATGGAAAAAAACAAGATGAGATAGATGATGAATTGTAAGGAAAAAAAATGTATATTAAACGTTCCTTATTCTTGTTGAAATAAAGACTGCCAATATTTAACTGGTTGTGAACATCTTCATTTATGATCACTGAATGATCACTGCACTTTTCACTCGTCTCTGTGTCTGTATATTGTTTGAGCTAACAGCTATCTGTAACAACAAGGTCAAAATTGAAATGAATTTAGGGTAACAACAATCAACTCTGGCGTAGTGGTACACACGCCCGCCTTTGGTGTGGGCACTTGTGGGATCGATTCCCACTCAGTGATGGTGTTGATATTTGCCCTGCGACTGACTGGCGACCAGTTCAGGGTGTAGTCTGCCTTTTGCCCGAAGCGAGCTGGGATAGGCTCCAGTTTTCCTGCAACCCTTGTGAGGACATGACAATAATCAACTGAAAAAAACTTGAATGTGATTGAGTTGATGTTTAACTTGTTGCCTTCTTTGCCAGGTCAAAATTGCAAAAGATCTGTTTTAACTGGTCTTTTACCTCGTTAAATAAAGTTGAAATACAATGTATAAAAATTAATCTGGTTGCACAAGAATGCACTTCCTCTCATAACTGGCACGTGGCTATCTTCAGAAATAACGGATCACATTCAAACTCATGTTTAGTGGGAATCCACATGCACCACCCACCATATCAATTTTTTTGTGAAAAAACAACAACATGCAGAGGGCCCATCCATTCATTTTCCGAGCTGCTTATTCTCACAAGGATCGCTGGAGAGCTGGAGTCTAGTCAGGTGTCAGGTGGGTTACACCCTGAACTGGTCACCAGGCGGTTGCGGGACACATATAAGTAAACAACCATTCGCACACACATTATAGTCGTATCTTGAAAAATTAAGTCAGTGGCTCATATTTCAAGATCTCACTGTAAAAAAAAAAAAAAAAAAAAAATTACAACTGCCTATTGATTCCACAAGATGGCAGCAAAGTAATCCGTATTAGCTGATCCTCACTTCTGTTCTAACAAAGTGGAGTCAAATTAAAGCAACACATTGCTTTTATATTAGACTGGGCTTAGGCCTGAGCACAAAAACAGCAAGGAACGGAGAATAGGCTGACTAACGTACCACATATGCATCTTTCTGTGTTTGTATAGTTTTAGTGTTTACAGCTGACAATGTATGTGAAGCTGATATTGCAACGATAAATATTGAAATTATTTATGATAAATATTTGATCATTGTCTATTATAACATCTTGAAATGAATATGCGACATTTTGGTTTTCTGAATTATTAACTTACTCTAATTGTAGTTAGTGGAGCTCAGTCATATTTGTTAGGCACAGCGTCAGCAAATTATGTCATATAATATATCTACTAAACATACTAAAAACTTAGTTTGTCAAAATCCAATGGCTTCGATTGTAAAATTATTAGTGAATCTCCAAGCAAACAAAAGAATGAGACATGTTTACCAATCGTGACACTTTGATGAATTCAATATGGCAGTACTTTTTACATACTTTTTGGAGGTAAAATAATATTCTATTTATTCAAGTACCTATGATTTTCGCGTTATGTTATTGTGTGCCACTGAAATTCGTCCGGCGGAAGTTGGGCTCTTGGCCTTGTTGTTACAAAAGAAATGGCGAGCGGGATAGGCAGTGAGTATTGTTTTTTTCTCCGTGGGGTCTTTCTTTTTAGTTTGGAGCACAATCTTACAAAGAATATAAGACAAAGATTGGTACTCATATTTGTGTGGTTGAAAATAGGAGCTGTGTCTGTTTAAAGAAACGCTACATCGCGTAGTTGTTTGTGTCTCACCATAGTGTTCCCCCGTAATAACAGTGCTAAGCTAATGTGGATATCGTTACCTTTTCTTGTTTGTTAAACATGGTTTCTGTCATTAATCTTTCCAGTCAGTTATAATCATTTAATTTAAATGCTGCGACTTAATTGAAAGCGCTATAGCCTCACTTAATCGGGATATAAGCTAGTATAAATTTCCCTAACCACCTACATGAACTCAGCAATATAATACACTAACTTAAGTTATTACGTTTCCTTTTTAACTTTGAGTTGTGTGATATTGCAAGGTGAATGTTTAACTCTGATGTCTGCTACAGTTTAGCAATGCTATACAAACAAAAGCAATATAATTGACGCAAGTGGATCTGACTGTAATGCAGTATGTGACGGACTCTTGACGAAAAAAACTAAGACCGGTGGATCCCCTCCGTAAATTATACATAATGCATAATAATAATAAAATACCATTAGTTTTGTCGGATAAAAGTTTTGTTGGTATTGGAAATAAACATTCACTCCCAAACATTCCCAAAAATTCTTTGAGTAAATAAAAAAGTGGAAAGTTATTTTTTAGCTGTGGAAGTGAAAATTCAAATGTCAACGTGAATTGAGAACGTGTTTTGAGACCTGCTACATATTAAATAATATATTTTCTCGTTTAGTGTGATCAAAACGTTCTCTGAGGTTTTAAAATTTAAATGTATAAGTATCATGAATTGTTACTTTTTATTATATGCAGAACCTGTGTGTGTATATATACAGACACACACACACACACACACTATTTTCTGGAGGACAGCTCGCACTCTGTGTAGCGTATTTACAATTTTTTTCCCCAGACAAAAGCCACACCTGCGGATATATATCGTAACCGTACATACTAGCATGTTGTGAAACTAGATATTCACCCAGAAAGACTTTCAAAATGTTTGACATTCCTTCTTCTACTTCTGACTGTAAGATGGCTCAAACATAACATAAAAGTTTTCTATTCATCGTTTGCATGTTCACTGAAAGCACTAAAGTCATCGCCTTCCGTGTTGGAGTTGAAGAACCTCAGAAAGTCTCCGTCACACACCATTTGAGTCTCTCTGTCACTCTCAATGTCATTTTCAGGCATGAGCACTTCACGGAAACGATCGTTCCGTTACCGTGTCGTTACCGAGCCTGAGAAAACACGGAACCGAAAGTCCGTTTCCCAGATCTCTGGGCTTACTTTTAATAAAATTCGCCCATGTGTGGAATGTAAAACAAGTTCTCAACGAAATACAACAATCTGTATAAAACGAACCGACATGAACCCCTTTATTTTTAATGATTAAAACGCCCAGCTTTGTCCGTGTGGTTTACAAACAGCACCGGTTTCCGCTTCTGCGCTACGCATGCGCAAGGTCGAGTTATTCATATCCGGGTCACTCAAACGCTAGTCAAACATGTCGGTTGCTAAGCGTAAAAGACAAAATGCTCATGCCTGCTAAGGCTTTATTTTGAAGTAAATGTAAAAACCGGTTCCCATGAGCATTATCAATGGGAACCGAAAAATCGTTTCCCAGGACAAAAATCAACGGAACCGAAAGATCGGTTACCATATTTGCCGAAATCCTCATGCCTGATTTTCATGACTGGTTACCACAGACATTGTATTGTTCTCGAGTAAAATCTACTTGCAGACCTCAGAAAAGGAAGACCTTCGTATGCGCCCAGTTTTTCTGAAAGAGTTTAAATTTATTACATTAAAAGACGAACACGGTGATAGACTAGTTAGAGCATCTATCTCACAGTTCTGAGGACCGGGGTTCAAATCCCGGCCCCGCCTGTGTGGCGTTTGCATGTTTTCCCCATGGCTACGATAAAATGTCTGTTAATTGGAGACTCTAAATTGCCCTTAAATGTGATTGTGGTGGGAACCAGTTCAGGTTGTACCTCGCCTACTCCCTGAAGATAGCTGGATAGGCTCCAGCACTCCCAAGACCCTTGTGAGGATAAACGTCTCAGAAAATGGATGGCTGGATTAAATTAAAAAGACTGAAGGATAAATAGTATTTTGCGTGTCATGCTGTGTCCTGCTTTGAGGGCACCAAAAACTACCACCATCTTCTTCTACACACGCGAGAGGTATCTTCATCTTCTACTGGCAATTGAGATGCTTCTTCTACGCACAGTTGAGTTTGTCTTCTTCTACATGTGCTGAAAGTTGTCTTTTTCTGCTTCTATACATTGGAGGCATCTGTACATGCCCAAACCTAATTGCATTATGGGGAACAGCCATGTTTTAACTATTTCATTTGAACAAGTTTTTGTTTTACTTTTTAACTCATAGTCGCTATTGATTTAAAAAAAAAAAAAGTTTTTTTTTTGTTTTTTTTTTTTTAAATCTGCATCGCTAAATGTGGTGCAAGGGTCACAAGCACCTGAAAAAAGTAGCGGCTCGCTGTCCGGAAAATGCGGTGACGGTAATGGAAATCAACTTTCAAACAGTACTCAGTATGTCTGTATTATTATGTTCCAGAACATAAGATTCTGAATGTGGGGCCAACAGAGCCATGGTCAGTCAGGGAGAAACTGTGCCTGGCCTCCTCTGTTATGAGGAGTGGCGACCAAAATTGGTAAACATTTTATGAACAGTGATTCTAACTTTAACAAATGTCGCTGCATCTATTTTTTTTTAACTTGAAGTAAATTTTATTCTTCTATTTATACTTTTAGGGTATCCGTAAGCAGAGCCATCAAGCCTTTTTCTGAGCCTGGTCGACCACCTGACTGGTTCTCACAGAAGGTAAGCGATTTTGTCTTCTGCCTGATGAGCAGCTAGCATTGGCTTTCCTGAGTTGTTCTCAATATTGGGGATATCAGTAATATATTAATCTCTTTATGTTGCAGCACTGTGCCTCACAATACTCAGAGCTGCTGGAAGCCACAGAAGCTCCTAAGTCAGTACCGAGAAACACAAGTACACAGTCACACAAAATGCCCAAAGAGTGAGCACTCTGCTTTGTCGCTTTTGCCACATTAGTAACACCTGTCGAACCCGACTTGTTTCAGACGCAAGCGTGGTGAGAAAGGCGAGGTGGTTGAGACCATTGAGGATGTAATTGTTCGTCGGCTGACTACTGAGAGGATCGAGGAGCTGAAAAAACTGCTACGAGACACGCAAGAACAGTACAGGTAGCGATGGGCTTTAAAGAAAGCTTTAAGTATTTATGATGCGACTTTTAATCCTTTCACCCTTTGTGTGTTTTCTGCCTGCAGGAAGTTGAAAAAGGAGGTGGATCTGATCCAGACGGGTCACATGGACCCCCAGCTAAAAGAACTGTGGGGTGAAATTACACTGTAAGATTTGTGACCAGTTGAACGTATTTGGTTTTGTTCAAACATGCACACCATCAAAATGTCACTTTCAATTTTCCTCTCCAAGAAAGAAGAAGCAGGATGAGGAGGAAGCAGAGCAGAGGAGGAAAACAACAGAAATGGCATATCAAGGTGAGAATGTCAAAAATGCGCAATTCAAAAGTTAGCTTCGCAAGCCTTGGAGATGTACTGATGATGAAACCATGAAATTCAAATTAAATGGTACACTTTCAGTCAAGATTTAAAAAGTCTTGTTTTGTGGAGAATTAGAAATATTTACAGTTTATCATCTTGTTTTTTTCTGTGTCACAAACCAGTATTTGAAGAGAAGTATCTATTGTTGGTTTGAAAAAGTACCGTGATTCCCGGCCTACAGAGCGCACCTGGTTATAAGCCTCACCCAGTACATTTGTAAAGGAAATACCATTTGGTACATACATATGCCTCACCTGTGTAAAAGCCGCAAGTCCCCACATTGAAACCCCCATTGAAACACGAGATATATACAACGAAAGACGGTACACAGAGAGTTTAACGCTAGTTTCGCCGCGCTAACACTAGCATCGCCACGTTAATTGGGCCGGTGTAATTTTCTGAGCGCTCCCAGAGCTGAAAGGTCTTCTTCAAGTTAATGCGCATACGCATATCGACTGGAACTGAAAGAGAATCAACAGAGGATTGTTCGTGCTCAGTCATTAAGGCACATCTGGGATAGTGAAAGTAAGTTTAATGTTAGCGCAGTGCTATTAGTAGCGCCAAACTAACAGGGCCGGTTAAAAAAAGAACATACCAGTAAAAATGAGACACGGCAGTAACACGCTAGCGCAGTGCTAACAGGGCCGGACCGGTAAAAGTCACTTCCTCGGCACATATATTCCACCGGTCTCACTCTTACCTTTTCCACTCGAGTGCCCCCTTGCGACCCATGAGAAAAAATTTACAAATTGGCCTGATCGAAAGTCAGAGTTGATCGGATCATGACATCCCTAGGTATTGGATTTGGTTCCCCCCTCTGAAAAAGTAAAAAAAAAAAAGTGAAAGGTGGGGGTTTTTCCTCAGGCGCCAAACACCAACTATGCCCCGTCAGACTCTGACTCTCTTTTTGTATTTCAGCTCGTCAAGCAATTAAGAACACACCCAAGCGTCTTCCCAGTGTCACTGTTCGTTCCCCTTTGGGTGCCAGTCCTACTAGCCTGGACTCTCAGACGGACTCCTCAGCCCCAACATTACCCACGGACTCTGTAGGCGTCGTCTCAGATGACACCAGCACCCACTCTGTAAGTAACATGCTTCTAGTGTTGATTGAATGCAGGCCATTTTCAGGGTTGGTCCTATTTGATTGTTGTGTACTTGCGGAGATTCGTGGTTTGCTACTCCTCAATTCACCTATTTGCAGATTTAATTATTATTATTTTTTTAAATCTGCCCTGTTTTCTACTGAAAAGGTCCCCTTTTTGCTTTTTTGTGCTCAGGCCAAGATCTGTCTGATATAATAGTAATAAATTAGCCTCATGTTGTGGCATCTTGGAAGCCAAGGAATTAGGATCATATGAAATGAGGGGAGAAGCTTATATAGAGCTCGTGCACCTACATCACCGAAGTCACGTGACTAACAGAGCATTCTTCAATGTTCAGTCGGTTGGAGATGACACGAAAATATCTTATAGCACGACGCCCAGAGTTTTGTCCGGTCCCGTTAAACATTTAGAAGGTGATATTAAACGAATGTACGTGGAAAAATGAGAGACACTTCGCATAGAGGACCCATATTTAATGCCGAAGTCGATGTTTTCGCCGATAAGAAAGTGGACTGTTAACCCAATTCCGCTTGTCTTGGACAACAGGATCTACACATGGATCTGGTGAGTAAGTTGTTGAGATTTACACGGAAGAGTTTGAAAGCGTGGAAAAGTCTGGACGCATACAAATACTTTGTTCCTGCATTTGTTCTCAATTAAGAATGAATCCCACATACTGATGGAGCAACTCAGATTTTTTCAATACAAATACCAATATTTAAATAAATGACCCCTGGTTTTACACAAACTCACATTCATTAACTATGATTGGAAGGAAAAAAAAGACTGAGTTGGCTCCTCCGTACACGAAGCGTGTTGGAGCCACACGTTAAACTTCGGTTATCCTCTCTGTGACAGATGTTTTTTTTTTTTAAAAATAGGCATTGTTCTCAAATGAGTCCAATGCGTATTTAAAAAAAGCAAATAAACCGCTGGGATAGGCGTCAACCCCCGTACACGGAAGCGTGTTGCAGCCACACGTTAACCTACGTAAACATCACCGTGACCGATGGTTTATTTTGTTTTTTTAAATATTCATTGGATTCATTTGAGAACAATGCATATTCAGGAAAAAAAAGTATGTCGTGATAAGGTTTACCGAAGTTTAACGTGTGGCCGCAATACGCTTCTGTGTATGTTGGAGACGACTCCGTCTTTTTTTTTTTCTCTTTTCTCAAATAAGCCAACCTGGCATTATAAATACTTCTTGAGAATTTTAGATTGAGAAAAATAATTCCTACCTGATGTGAAGTGATTGCTTCACAGTCGTGTTTATTTAGTTGGGTACCATCCATCATGTTTAATTGCCAAAATCGATCGATCTTTTCAGCTCGTATTCCATAGATTGACCTATTTGAATATCTGTCTCATCCGTTGTAACAACCAACAGCACAACAAGTCTCGGGCATTGTGTATACTCTGCTTCGGTTGAATGACCCCCCCCCCCCACATTGTTGAGCAGCACTTTTTTGTCTGGCACTATGGCGCCGTGAAAATGGTCACGTCACGTGCACGAGCTCTATTAGCCACGCCAAAGCACTGTCTCATCAAAAAATGATGGTTTACTGCAATTTTGCGGCATCTATAGGCAAACGTTTATGTGGTGTGTCAGATTTCACAGCAGGGTGAAGTCGGTCCCTATTCTACGGTCAGTGGGAGTTTACATTTTTCAAATACTATTTCCTATTGGAAAACTGGAAATAGCAATACTTTGTTTTTATAGTAGCATCATAGTTCCTTAATTAACTAGCTGCAATACAGACAGACGTGAGCTGTGAATTTAATAAACATTTTAGAGGATTACAGAAAGAGCACAGAAATTCACAGGCATGAAGAAATGTTTTTCATTGACTGGTATTATGTTCTACTTAAAAAAATTGTTTATGTCCAAATTGGCAAGGGTTTACTGTATACCAATTGATAGCATGTGAGCATTTCCGTTGCTCTGGTGTGGCACATAGTGGTTACTGCTCTCTGGATTTCATGGGTTGCTCATTGTACATTGTTTTTCCTTTGGCTGATGCAGGTCCAAGGGTTTTTTCTTCCAGTGGCAGAGGCTACCGGCACTGGCCTTAAAGAAGGAGGCCATGTTGCTCTTGTAGAGGACTCTTCACAGAAAAGGCTCGTTCCTCAGAAAGCTACACCACCACCGTCTCCTCTCCTGTCGGAACTGCTGAAAAAAGGCAACCACATCTCGGCCAGCCCCCGCCTTGTGAGAGCCAGCATAGACTGAATTTAACAATTCAAGTAGCATCAGTCGTGTGACCAGTGAAGCAAAGTTTTATCCACTACAGATTATTTCAGTGTATTTTATCGTCATTAGCGTGTATAGTGTATGTGAGATTACATTCGAATTACATTAAAGACGGCAGATCCTCCTCTCAAAATTATTTGTCAGGATAGTGTATTGTTATTCTATGATAGTACAATAAAGTTAGACCACAACAACAATACCAGATCTGTTTAATGATCAGTTGAACAAATAAGAGACAAATGCAGCATGTCTTCAGTATTTGTTTCAGGTGATGAGCCTTAGTCTTTCATTTTATTTTCCCAAATTAAGGCCTTAGTTATCCTCCAAAATTATTCCAAAAAACACTATTCAAAGTCTTCAAAAATGGCAAACCACCTGTCCCATAAAAAAGAGAATTTTAGTATAGTCACTTTCATTTTTTGATGCATACAACTAATTTCAGATCATTTGCATCAATAAATGCCACCTGCAAATATTTTCACATATTACTCTTGTCCTAGTGGTTGGCGAATGAGATCTTAGAAAAAAGTTAGAAACTTGCAAATAGCCTATGTTGAGCAATGCTAAGGGTGCCCTGGTTTATTACAGATTGCATATATTACAAGCACAACACACGATTGTGCTCTTGCAGGTTGCAGATGGAGACTCGTCTGGAAGCCTTAGCAATGGAATCCAGACTGCTGCTGTTGTCACCACCCCGTTACCTGGCCACGATGTCATAACGGGTAAATGTACTCATTGTCACAATTAAAAATGACATAATGTGAGGTTTGATTTGCCTAGGTTGTTTTGTGTTTCTGAAATCTTCAATTAAAAAAAATGTACTTACTTATTCTTAGATTAGTTATATAAAAAATATTAAAACCCGATTTTTAATTGTGTTAGGCATCAGGTTGTTTTAATTGAGTTTTCTTGCTACCAGCTACTATGGGGAGTTTTGTGGACTACGTTACTGTTCTGCTTTGGATGACTTACATCTCAGTGCATTTGTTACAATAAAAATTATACTGTGTCCTTTCTATTTTTTGTTTGCAGAGGGGGAAGTCGAAGCTGCAGTGGAGGCAGATCTTGACGAGGAGACGGGATTAGTAGAAGAGGACCTTGTCGCTGTTTCTTACATGGGAGACGAACTTGATTTGGAGACTGTTGGTGACATCATTGCCATCATTGAGGAGAAGGTACGCGCTGGGTCTGAGTATTGCTGGTCTTGAGATCTATTATGTCCCCCAAAGAGATTGATGGGAAAAATTATTCCAGGTGGTATACTACGGATTAAGAGCATACTACAGTGGCATACTATGGATTCAGAGCTGTCCATTCGTTATAGATCGTGGGTACTCAATGAGTCAATCGATTGTGAGACAGTCTTGGTTGATCGCGGGACGGTGTGCCAAAAAAAAAAAAAAAAAAAGACGTCAGCCAATGTTCCCTCTAAACTGCGCGCATGTACAATTGTCCACTGCTGATGCACTCTCTTTGCTGATATTCTGCGTAGCGTGCAAAAAAGAAACTTCAATGCAAATTGATAATATCACATACAGCTATTCAGTATGTGGTATTTTACACATACGTACTGTAAAAAATGAAAAGAAGCCACTGGTTTCTTGTAGGTAGCCCACGGAACTTTCTCTAACGACGGCTGCTCCACCACACTCTCTTTTTCCTAAATTACCTTACATCCCCCCGCGCCCCCTAAATATGTACACTCATAATTACAAATGTTACAGTACTTACGCATCAATGTGTTTTATAATAACAGCGTCCACTGCTGCTTTAGTTAGCAACACGGTCTGGCCAACGTAGAGCAAAGACAAGCTAGACATGCTGCTTATGTTTACTTTCGATATTAATGGGGAAAGTTAAAAAAGAAATTCTGTTGTTTTAAGATGCAATGACTGTCGGAGTATGTGAATAATTGAAGAAAAAGTGGTTAAACTGGACGACATTTTCTCTTTTCCGAGTTGTAAAGGTCTGGTCTCACACCAAAGTAGAAAGTGCAGGATGAGATGGTGTGTAATTTGAAAATTCCACCTTGGCACACCCTGATCCAGGATGAAAGCACAGGCAAAACAGTGCACAAAAAGCTAATTCTGTATTTTAAATATAGGAGACAACATTACATTAACCTTTAAACAGTTTGGGAGCATCATCATTTTCCCCCTTCTCCTCCGCAGTAGCTCACGAGAGGCGGGCTGCTTGAAAAGTAGATCTTGGGGTAAAAAAGTCTGGGCACCCCTAGTGTAGATCTTGGTGTCCTTTTGTGTGTGTGTGTGGTGTGTGTGTGTGTGTGTGGTGTGTGTGTGTGTGTGTGTGTGTAAAAAATACTTTTACTTGAATCCCGTGAATATATAGGTCCCTTGCTCTCTCACTCGCTCTCTCTCGCTACTCGTGTGTGTGTGTGTGTGTGTGTGTGTGTGTGTGTGTGTGTGTGTAAAAAATACTGTTATTTGAATCCCGTGAATATATAGGTCCCTTGCTCTCTCACTCGCTCTCTCTCGCTACTCGTGTGTGTGTGTGTGTGTGTGTGTGTGTGTGTGTGTGTGTGTGTGGTACTCCAAGGTCATTGAAAAGACAGCTTCATTTGAACAGCAGATGGCAGTAGTAGCTAATAGTACGTAGCAGGACCCACATTGTTAAAGACTTCCCAGTGAAAAGGACTGGCTAACCAGTTTGTGTGTTTAGCTACAAACAAATGTGGCCAAGAGAGTTCTATATTTTTTAGTCTCTGATAAAAGGTTTCATGAACCAGTGCCAACTCTGCAAATTGACATGCATCCGTATATGCTGCAATGGCAATGCCAGATATGCATAATGTACATTGACACTACCAGCGCTTCCGGTGTACAGTATTATGCAGCTAATTAGAAGTTACGCCTGCTCTGCCTCTCAGGTGGATGACTCAGTGGAGGCTTTGGATGCAGCAGCAGTGGAAGCAGCGCTCTCTCTGTGTGAAGAGGCCGTCTCAGAAGGACACACACTTCCAGGCCCCTGGGAGACTCAGGAACTAAAGGAATCAAACCCGACAATGTCTGTCCAGGACTCAGAGCACGGACGGGAGCCTTGTGATGTGGCAGCGCCGTCTGTCCCAACCGCTGCCGACCTGGATGCGCAGAATGAACCAGAAACTAAAAGTACAGAGGGACAGGACAAAGGAAACTGTGAAACGGCTGCGACTGAAAGTGATGTCACTTTGTGTGCCACGTCGGATGATGTCGCTGCTGAAGATGATGTTACAGAAGAGGGAATCGAAGCGAAGGCTGACACCAATCCAGTCGTGAAGTGTGAAGTACAAGAGTGGAGCCAGCCTGAGGCGAACCCGCCATGCCTAGGTGAACAAACAAACACACAGACAAGCAGAAATCATGTGCTACAAATACATAATTACAATTTTGGGGGCCCACAGATTCTGAAGACAGTTCTGTTTCTGGCAAAGAGTCCAAGGTAATGCAAACTAACATTATTGCACATTAGGAGACTTTACGAATATGCTACCTTCGCATGTGCACACATTTATGGGAACTCAGGAGGTGAAAGAGGAGGAAGCAGGGAGTGAGTGTGACCCTGAAGAAGGGATGGAGCTGAAGGAGGAGTGCGGCGAGGGAGAGGGCCCCTATCTGTCCGAAGTTGAGCGGGCAGCCAGTGAGAGTGAAGATGGCTATGGGCCGCCCTCGCAACGCTACACTGCTGATTCATTGGCAAGCAGCCCTGCCTCTTCTTCCCAGCTGTGAGTAGCCACCTGCTCAAAATCGCATAATCATAATTTCATGCATTCTTTTGTCGTTGGTTTACCATTCCTCATTCTCTGTTCCCACTAGATCTACATGTGGTGAGGACCAAGAGGCTGTGCAGGCCCAGAAAATTTGGAAGAAAGCCATAATGCTGGTGTGGAGAGCTGCGGCTAACCACAGGTGGTGCTCAGCAGCTTTGCTTTAATCCACTAAACAAAGCAATACTGTCCACCATGACCATGCTCATTTTACAGAGTACTTCCCCAGAACTCAACTCCTCTTTGTATTAATTATTCCTTTCAGGTATGCCAGCGTCTTCTTGCAGCCTGTATCAGATGACATCGCCCCTGGTTACCACAGCATTGTACACAGGTGCGATCACAGTTCATTCTGATAATTGGGGTATCTGGACTTATGAGAACCCCCCCAACTTTGCGACAGCGGAGGCACGCGTAAAGCCGACTCGTGGAGCTTCCCAGTCAACACGGCATGTCTCCCATTCAATTGCAAAGCGATGCTTTGACAAGTGTGGTATGCCGTAGAAAGTTGCGAGGCTGCCATATCCCATCCAACGCATACTTTTGGTTAAATGGGCCAGTTTGCCAATACGTGTATTTCTTGAGACGTACTCACATTGTTATGTGTTACACGTCCAATTAGGTGCGTTTACCCTCAAATGAGGAAGTGAAGCACTCTGCCAGCCTGGTTCGATTGTGTCATCCCTTGTATTTACTGATATTTTAAAGTTTTTTTCCCACTAGTTACTATTTTATACTTCTGCACGTTTGGCTACTAGTAAAGTAAAGTTACAAGAAACTATCTTCTCCTATGCCTTAATTCATCCTGTTACAGACCAATGGACCTATCTGCGATCAAGAAGAACATTGAATCCGGTGTGATCCGCACGACAGCAGAATTCCAGCGCGACATCATGTTGATGTTTCAGAATGCCGTCATGTACAACTCATCCGACCACGACGTCTATCACATGGCTTTGGAGATGCAGCGTGACGTCCTGGAGCATGTCCAGCAGTTCCTGGCCACGCAGCTCATTATGCAGACCTCCGAGAGTGCCATCTCCGCCAAGAGCCTCCGTGGCAGGGAGGGAAATCGCAAACCAGGCGAGCCGGCTGAGAAGGTGTGTTGAGCAACTTAAATGAGGGGAAAATGACATAATTATTCTTTAAATATGTCTCAGTACTAGTTTTGTTTGTTTGAACTGGGACATTGGATCTGTCCGGGTGTATAGTGAATCACTACATGTTTCACAAATAACTAAAATGATATCCATATGTTGCACGGATGAAGTAGCTAGGTTTACATGGAGCCTTGCAGACAAATTAAAATGAAGTTAGTTGCCCACGCTGAATAAAAATGCTCCACATAAATACCTTAGTCTGAATACACAACCTGAAACTGAATAGACCTCGTGGACCTACGTCACCAAAATCACGTGACTGGCCATGTTGCCGATCAAAGCATTGTTCAATGCTAAGTCCGTTGAGACGAAATAAAAATGTTTTATAGTACGACCCCCAGAGTTTTGTCCGATACGTTAAATATTTAGAAGGTGATAATAAACGAAGGTATATGGAAAAATTAGAGACACTTGGCATAGAGGACCCAAATTTAATGCCGAAGTCGATGTTTTCGCCGATAAGAAAATGGACTGTTTACTCCCTTCCGCTTGTCTTGGACAACTGAACTTACACATGTATCTGGTGAGTAAGTCGTCGAGATTTACACGGAAGAGTTTGAAAGCGTATAAAAATCTGGATGCATACAAATACTTCTTAGCTGGATCTGTTCTCAATCAAGAATAAATCCCACATAGTGATGGAGCCACTCAGATTTTTTTCAATACAAATACCGATATTTAAGTAAATGACCCCTGGTTTTACACAAACTGCATTCATTAACTATGATTTGGGGGGGGGGGAAGAGGACAGGGAGTCGGCTCCTTCGTACACGGAAGCATATTGCGGCCACACACACATCTAAACCTCTCTGCGGCAGAGTTTTTTTTTTAAATACACATTGTTCTCGAATGAGTCAACTTGGCATTATAGATACTAATTGGTAATTTGAGATGAAGAATAATTCCTTCCTGAAATGAAGTGATCGCTACACTGGCGTGTGTATTTGGTTGGGCACCAGCCATCACGTTTAATTGCTGAAATCCATCGATCTTTTCTGGTCTTTTCAGCTGGTATGGTATAGAATGATCTCTTTCAATATCTGTCTCGTCTGTTGTGACAACCAACAGCACAACAGGTCTCTGGTATTGTAAATATTCTCCTCCAATGTCTCCCACAACGTCGAGCAGCTCTGTTTGACCGGCAATATGGCGCTGTGAAGATGGTGATGTCACGTGCAAGAGCTCTATAGAATTTCATTTGGCTTCCCAAGAGTACAACATTCCTTTCCCCAAACCGATCAAAAGTAAGCGATCGAACATATTAATCAAGCTACATTTTGTCTATGCAGACTGTCTTGACATTAACGTGCTCTTACTTCCTCTTTTACCCACTTAGGGCTCTTTCAAAAATAGTTTTTACTTATTTGTAACTTTTTTTGCTCTAATAAAAATGTAAGCATTGTGCAAAATACACGACTGACCTCCATTTGATAAATCACGTTTACATAGATTTGTACGTCACACATCTGTAAAACGTCTTTGATTAATTGTCGTGGGGCATGGGAACACCAGATTGGATTAGATCTTGTCACATGTAAACAGTTGACCTGAGATCATTGGGGGGGGGTCGTCTCCATGTAAACCTGACTGCTTATATTAAATTCTACAGTAATGTGACTTAAATACACTGAGAATTGAAATGTAACTTGGAACATTTCCATGGGTTGGGATGCCCATTATTTTGTAGAGTGGGTGTATGTCTGCAGTTATGATAACCGATTATGGCATTAGTCTAAGTAAACCTCTGTGACACTATTGCTTAAACTTGTTTTTGTTTTCCAGCTAAATACAAATCTCAACTGCCTCAGATTTATACGTTGAACAGTTTTCCTCCTGTTAACAATGTGCCTTCAACTACATCTGTGCCTTGCATTGTACAAAGAAATACACTTGCGCAAGTTTCTCTGAGTCCCTACTACCTTTATTTCCATGACTGTCAATCATCATTTGTAATCTGTCTATTTGGCAATGAACAGAGTACAGTTTTCTTTTCCAACAACTGCTTGGCATCACAATCAGTTGTGTGTGTCCATGATTATATTCCCCAGCAAGTCAGTGTTGCGCGTGATTTTATTTTCCTTGTTTGTCTGTGTGTCTAACTTAATGTCAGATTTAATATACGCAGGCATTCTTAAGGACACTCTCGATACACACGGGACACCTAAGACATCTGGTCTTTTTGCACCTGTCCGTCTCCTCTCTGCTCACCCTTACGTGCTTTGGAGCAATAATTCTGGCTCTATCTTCTCCTGCTTTCTGTCTGCCCCTTTCACTTACAGTGCCATGATAAAGTATTGACCCCTTCTCCAACACTTATATTTTTCCGTAGCTTCCCCACTCTGTTTAAGATTATCAAAGAAATGTAAATATCAGACAAAAAGGGGAACAAAAATGCTCTTTGTAAATGGTGACTTTCTTTCTGGCATCCATGACAGAATTCCAAGGGGGGAAAAACACTGCTGACCAAAAATAACATAAAGGCTTGTCTTAATTTTGGGAAGAAAAAAAAAAGAATGATTAGGAAGACTTTTTGAAGAATATTATATGGATTGACAGGACGAAAGTTGATCTTTTTGGTAGTTGTGTATCTCATTCCATCTGGTGTAAATGTAATGCACCATTTCAGAAAAGAATATCATAATAACATTCAAACATGATGGTCATAGTGTGATGGTCTTGGGCTGCTTTTCACCTTCAGGGCCTGGATAACTAGCTGTAGTTAATAGAACCGTGAATTTTACTCTTTAACAGAAAATCCTGAAAAAGGATGATCAGGGATCAGTTTGTGACTTCCATCTGAAGCACCTTTGGGTTCTGCAGCAGGATAACAATCCAAAGCAAACAAAACAATTCATAACAATTTGACATGGAGGAGTGGATCGAAATATCTCCACAGAGATGTAAAAGACTCATTGCCATTCATGGGAAAATGCTTGATTTTTATTGTTGCTGCTGAGGATGCCTCAACCAACCAACCTTATTTAGTGAAGGAGAGCTTTTTAATTAATGAAGTCATTTAAAACAGCATTTTAAGTTCACGCGGTTTACATTTCTCTGAAATCTACATTTGTACGATCTTAAATATTAAAGTGAGGAAACTGCAAAAATCCAACAATTTGAGAAGGGGGCTACTACTTTTCCACGGCACTGTACCTCTGTGTTTGTGTGTCTGCCTGCCACAGACTCTGTTCTGAGTCTGTTTTGTCCCTTGCTGTTGCTAGTTGAATGTACATTAATGATCTGTGTGCATGTGGTTGAACATGGTTCTTATGAAACACAATGAAGGGATCCATAGTTATTAGTGAATGAATGTTTCAGTTAAACATTTATCACAATGCTAGCTAAAATAATTGCGTGAAAAGTAAGGAAATTAGTCTTTGGTCGATTGTTTTTGTCTTGACAAGCCACAAGATTGCGTCCACTTGCATAAAATTTAGCTTTTTCATAATACTCAGTTTTGATTGACATCTGGTGGGTCCTAATTTCACCACATTTTCCAATATTTTGGTTAACTACACGAGAGTCTAACATTAGGAACAGCTGTGTGTATGATCTAGTGCAATTATACCCCACCGCAAACCACAACCACAAAAATGAGCATAATGGTCATATGAGTACCTCACCGACAATGTCAATCAGGGCCAAGCTGAGCAAGTTTATCTTTGTACTGTTAATGGTACACGCTGTGTGTGCATTGGTGTGTGTTTGTGTTTGTGTGTGATTGGACACTTGCTGACTCGTTTGAAGCACACTTCAATGACTCTTACATGTTTGCGTATGTGTGTGTGTGTGTGTGTGTTTTCCCTCCTTCTCACTCCAATGTGTGTCCTTCTGCAGGACATGGTCCCAATGGCCTCTCCTGCTTTCCTTCTCTCTCTCTTTGTAAGTATGCAGGTTATTGATAAGATTTCACCAGAAGTGGGCCACGCTCCAACACACGCTTTTGTCATCGCAACCACCTCATCAATTCACTCGTCTTCTCTTTTCAGTTCCGCATTTATGGCATGCTAGAAGTGTAATGGGTCGTAGAAATACAAAACTGAAGTTGGGTGGTAAGAAATATCGAAGTACTCATACAAATAGATTGGTCAGTTCTGGGGTCAAAGTCGAGCACAAAGTAACCCAATGAAATAATTGAAAAATGTCTCAGACATCAGGTCATGCGCCTCAGCAGTGTATGAGTCCATTTTACATGAATAATGTATTTTACACAGTATATAACGATGCGAATGGCAAGCTGTACACCAAGGGTGTCAAACTCAAATTCACAGTGGGCCAACATTTTAAATTGAACAAATGAACCTTTTAATATGGGCCCAAAAAAGTTTTGATTTAACAATGAATATTGAACAAGCAAGGCTTATATAACTTAAAAGTACAGGCGTGCAAAATCGAGTTGCTAATAATACTAATAATAATGATAGTATTAATAATAATAATTAAAAAGAATGTATCAATGGGATATTAAATAAAATTAAATGAAATTTGCCTCCTTTCTGTTTGCAGCCTTCTGAGATAAATGTCAAAATTAACTTCTTACACACGCTAATAAATTTCAAAATAAAAAAAAAAAACATAGCCATGAAAAAAATCAACCATTCAGGCCTTAATTTGAAATTGCCTCGTGGGCCAAATATAATTACACAGTCGGCCAAATGTGGCCCGCGGGCAGGGTTTGACACCTATGCTGTACACAAATAAATGTAAACTACAGTATTGCAAGAATAGTTGGCAGTATTGAATGTGGCATTAAAACTAGACACAGATCTTTAAAGTCTTTATAAAATGCAGTTGAAAAGGAAATCAACTCCAGCAAGAGCATTGGACAAAATTTTTCTAAATACTGTTCAACCAGATGGAAATGTAAAAAAAAAAAAAAAAAACTACAGTAATTGGCAGCAGCATTGTAAATGTGTTGACTGTACATGGATCAAAAATACTTGGGAATAAAACAAGCAATATTAACTGTGAAATGACGACTGCACATGTTTTTTAAATTTGGAAAATCAAAATGGACATAATTTTTCATTTAATCATAATTAAAAATAGTTTTATATCTTATTTTATTAAAAAAAAAAAATCTAACCCAATGCTATGTCAACACAGATTTTTTTTTCTTTTTCCAGAATTAACAGTTTTGTTGTCCCTGCAGAGTACTATATTGGGACGATATTGGATAAGGTTTATCTGAGCACCACAACGATTTTAAGGCCATCTGCCGCATGGTGGCCAAGGTAGTCACCTTTCAACCAATACTTGTTGCAGCTCAACTGTCGTCACTGCTTATCAGTGTTTGCTTTGTGGGGTCAACACGTAGTTCAGTTGGGTCAAATCATATGAACTTCTATTACTGTGAAAAGCAAATATTGACTGATCAGCGAGCATGTTGCGTAACTCGCAAAATCTGTAAATGTTGCCACTTAGCTGCAACTGTGCATTATGTAGGCATAATTGTGCTGGAGCACTTTTCTCAAGTTGTTTGCAATGGCAGGTGCACCTGTCATACAGTGGATATGGAAAATATTCCGACCCCCTTAAATTCTCTCTCTCTCTATATATATATATATATATATATATATATATATATATATATATATCTGCTACAATCTTAAGTTCATTTTTCCTCATTAATGTACGCACAGCACCCCATATTGACCAAAAGAAAATTGTTGAATTGTTTGCAGATTTATTAAAAAAGAAAAAAGTGAAATATCACAGCCATAAATATTCAGACCCTTCGCGGTGATACTCATATTTAACTCTGTCACTGTCCATTTCTTTGCTCATCCTTGAAATGGTTTCACGCCTTCATTGGAGTTCAACTAGGTTTAATTCTACTGATGGGACTTGATTAGGAAAGCCACACATCTGTCAAAAAAGACCTTAAAACTCCCAATGCATGTCAGTGCAGATGAGAATCATGAGGTCGAAGGAACTTGCTGAAGAGCTCAGAGATAGAATTGTGCACAGATCTGGCCGACGTTACGAAAACTACTACATGATTGGCTGGTGACCAGTTCCAGGTGTACCCTACCTCTCACTTGAAGATTGCTGGCATAGGCTCCAGCACGCCCGTGATCTTAGTGAAAAGAAGTAGTACAGAAAATGGATGGAAATGGACTTAAGCTTCCTACAAGCACAATGGCATCCATAATTCTTAAATGGAAAATGTTTGGGGCGACTAGAACCCTACCTAGAGCTGGCTGTCCAGCAAAATGGCAATCGGGGGAGAAGAACCTTGGTGAGAGAGTTAAAGAAGAACCCAACAATAACTGTGTTTGAGCTTCAGAGATACACAGTCGGGAAATGGGAGGAAGTTCATCACTGCAGCCCTTCCACCATTCGGGGTGTTATAGGAAAGTGCTCAGGACCTCAGACTGAGCCGAAAAGTTCACCTTCCAACAAGACAATGAGCCTAAACACAATGATTAAATAACAAAGGAACGAATGACCAGTAGCGATTGCTTCTGGAAGAACTTCTAGACCCGGCAGAATGCCGCCCTCAGAGTCACCACCGTCTGCCTCACCATAGCTAACGAGAACAACCTGCATCGTGAGACCAAAAGCCTACCGGTGTAGCAACACAACAAACTACTCGCCCCGGCAGTATCTGCTATACCGCCAGATACCCGCGCACCCGTGCCATCAGATGTCAAAGGAACCACCTCAACCGCGCTTACTTCACCATGACGTCTGTAAATACCATCAAAACATCGATCTCGACATCCCCACCGACATGGTGTTCGACAAACAAGCCTACCGAGACGTGCTACGTAGGCTCCATCGAAGGGGGATTGAAGACGCAGTGGCCGGCTACAAACCGTGTGTCATCCTTGGTGGCTACCCTGCCCCCAATGTGGACAAAAGTGAAATCGATCTTCCGCGGGCCACAAGATCCAAACTATTGCAACTCTGCCCCCAATGAAGCCGCATGCTCAATGACTATATGGGCTGTGTTGACAATACTATCCTCAACCTCTGTCCGAAATGCGGACAGAACACTCACGACACCAGCACATTTTCAACTGCGCAGCGGCTCCCACTACGCTGACCGTAATAGACCCGTGGAAACGCCCGAAGGAAGTAGCTCCCTTCACGGAACTAGAACTCGACTGAAAAATGCGATTGCCTGGCTTCAACAATAAAGGAGTAACTCCAGAACAACTCCATGGCTGTTCGTGACTGGCCAAGCCAGTTCTGACTTAAACCCACCTGGGAATCTCTGGAGAGACCTGAAATTGCCTGCCCACCAACTTTCACCTTTGAACCTGACATGTCTGGAGAGGATCTAAACAGAGAAATGGCAGAGGATTCCCAGATCCACGTGGAAAAACTTGTTTCATGATTTTTAAAAAGACTCATGGCTGTATTAGCTCAATAGGGTGCTTCTATTAAATACTTACCAAAGGGTCTGAATACTTATGCCCGCAACAATTAGTTTGCCATTCATCTGATGGAAACAAATCACACAAATACGAAAATACAAGAGTTGTTACACATTGACCAATAAACAGACAGCAGTGGGTCTCGCCCTTACATACTGGAAGTACTGTATTTGTACAAACAATGACTTCTCAAACAGGTGCTTTGTTTCAAATAGCTTTCTCTGCAGTTCACTCTATTAAATACATAGTGGCTAGTAGTTGAGGAAATCTGCTTAACAAATCTTCATAAAAATCAACACGCTCCCTGCCCCATAATATTCAGAGCTTTATTTACTTTGAAACCATCCATCCATCATCCTCTGAATTTGGGCAAGAGGTGGTGGATACCCTGGACTGGTTGTCAATTACCGTAATTTCCGGTCTACAGAGCGCACCTGATTAGAAGCCTCAGCCAGTACATTTTTAAACGAAATACCATTTGGTACATACATAACCCGTACCAGTGTATAAGCCTTAAGTCCCACATTGAAACCCACGTTGAAATACAAGATATTTACAAAGAAAGACGGTTCACAGAAAGATTTAATGCCTTAGCTTGACATAGCAACAACACGGTAGTCCGAACTGGGCTGCTTAAAAAATAAAACAAAACAAAAAAACACAGTAGCAACACGGTAGGACAGCATTAACAGGGCTGGTTAAAAAACAACATACCTAAATCACTGAGACGCGGCAGTAACACAGCAGCAATGTGCTAGCGTGACGCTGGCGCGGCGCTAATTCCACCGCGGCAGTAACGCTAACTAACAGGGCCAGTTTAAAAAAAAAAACATACTGGTAAAAGTCACTAATACACGGCAGTAACAGCAGCAACAGGCTAGCGCAGCGCTAACAGGGCCGGTTAAAAAAAAAAAACATAATGGTAAAAGTCACTTCCTCGGCACATATATTCCACCAGTGTAACTCTTACCTTTTCCGCTCGACTGCCCCCTTGCGGCCGTCAGAAGAAAAAAAAAAATGCACAAATTAGCCGCATCACCGCATAACCGCAGGGTTGAAAGTGTGTGATAAAAGTCGCGGCTTATACAGTTTATTCTCACCAATGTTTCGAATGTGCTCGAGCCTGTCCCATCTTCCTTTGGGCATGAGGTGGGGTCCACTTGGGACTTGTTAGCTAGTCGTAGCGGAGAGTCTTCAATAAGTCTACATGCTATTTTTTTTTTTTTTTTTTTTTTTTAACCCTGGGGAGGGCGTAAGGAAGCCACAGTAGCTGGAGAAATCGCACACAAGCCCAGGGAGAACATGTCAACTCCACACAGGAAATCTGGGGTCGCTCCCCTAACCTCAGAACTGTGAGACAGATGTGCTAGTCCACTGTGCCCCGCACCTTAAAAAACAAATCAAAATTAAAATGGTACCTGTTAAAAACTGAATGGACCTCACGAGGATATAGTATTAAAACAGCTTTTTTAGAAAATTACTCCACAATCGTGGCCACTAGGATTTTATTTTTGGGTTTTTTTTTCCCCCCTTCGCCAACAAGTACACAATGTACCGCAAGTGCAACCAGAGTAAACGACCACCAGATTTATTTTCACGCACAACGCATTTTAACCAGATGACAGTTCCATCTCTGAACACTCACTCGGTTCTGTGCAGAATTGCTCTGTTAACCGGCCTCCAGCCAGTCCCGGAGGCCGTGACCCATACTTCTTTCATGCGTATATTCTCTGTCTGCATGATCGGATTTTATTTTCTGCCCTTGGATTGTGTTTTCATTTGACCATCATGTTTTCTGTTCTCCATTTGAGTAGGACCCCTTCCTCCCTCCCCCCCACATCACGCACAGGTGGACCTTCTATGTACTGTGTCCGCACAGGCCTCCGTTACATCCCCTCACTCTGTCTAGCTAATCTTGGACTTTCTCATCTTTAATGTTAATTCTTTTTCTCGCTCTTGTTTTCTCTTCCTTTCTTCCCGGTCGCGTATCCTGCCCCTCACCGCTTTCTCCGCAACAGGACGGCGGCACCAGGGGTCGCCGTAGCGCGATGGAGGCTGACCTGAAAATGAAGAAATAGACTTGAGCGAGACCTTTGGAGGCAAAGAAGGAAGGAAGGAAAATGAAAATGTGGGCTAGTTGTTCGGTAGAGAGCTGTTCAGTCCGTGGGCCTAGCGTGTTAGCATATGTGCTAGTGCATTTGTTATTTTCTATAGACGAGCATACGGTACGCGCGGATATCTCGATGTGCTTTGATAGAACCGCATCTATTTTTTCGTATGCGGTTAGCACCTAGGACCATATTGAAACATCTCATTTGACGGTGCATTCATAGACGAAATGAAGATTGTGAAACGCGGCGGGGAGATAAACTTGCTGTGAAATGTGAAGACGTCTCCCATATCGAGTCGGTTCGCTTAGTTTTTTTTCCGGTCAAGGGTGCGTGGCGTGATCAGAGACAGCTTGTGTAATGTGTTCTAGGTGAAAGTAAGAAAACACGTTTTGTACCCATGTGATGGACCATTTAGAGTTTGTGTTTGGGTAGCTGATACATGTATCATAAGTTTTGTTGTACATTTGTTAAATAAAAGATTTGTTTTAAACTACGACACTGTCCTAATTATTGTACATTCGGTCAAATATAGACAAGTGGTCGTCTTCCAAAAGGACCCGCCCCAGCAAATTTTGAGACGACATACAATATAAAATAATATGCCGCACAATGCATTTTCAATACTACTCGTTTTGAAGGCCTGAGCCGAGATTCAATCCCAGATCCTGTTGTCTACGATGCGGATTTGCGAACAACTAACCCACTTAAGTGATGTTACAGGAACAGTGCTCGTTTCATGATGTGAGTCCTTTGTGCATCTGCCTCTCAGTTCTGAGATTCTGGTTTCAAATGTCATCTTTGGTCTCTCTGTGTGGAATGGGTGGGTGTTAACGATTGTTTATTTATATGGTACCTGCGATTGGTTGGTGAGCAGTCCAGAGTGGATTCAGCCTTTCGACCAAGAAGGCTTTAGCTCATCCATCAGTCAACCTAATAAGGACAAGTGATACAGACCAGGCGTGTCAAACAAATGACCCGTGGGCCGGAACTGGCCTGTCAGGTGATCCACTCCTGCCCGCGTGGGAGGGAGAACAGATTCACTGTGCCATTTCAATAAACTTTTTGCTAGGCGGCACGGTGGTGCATCTGGTAACGTCGTTGGTCTTACAATTCTGAGGGCTGTGGTTCAAATCCCTGCCCCGCCTGTGTGAAGTTTGTTCTCCCCCGTGCCTGCATGGGTAACTTCTTGCTAATTTTGTCCACTGGAGGGCGGACTACCGACCCTGAAAAGACCGATCTGCTCGTGATCAAAGAACAAACTGGAAGATGAGAAGCATGTTTTGGCTTGTTTTCAGAGATTCCAGTACAAACATTTGCACTGTTGAGGAGTAATGTAATAAATTACATAAAATTGACGCAATTCTTTTCGTTTCGGCTTGTCCCGATTAGGGGTCGCCACAGCGTGTCATTTTTTTCCATCTAAGCCTATCTTGTGGATCTTTCTCTCTTAACACCCACAGTCTTCATGTTCTCCCTCACAACCTTCAACCTTTTCTTTGGTCTTCCTCTCACTCTTTTGTCTGGCAGCTCCATCCTCAGCATCCTTCTACCTATATACTCACTCTCTCGGAACTGGACATGTCCAAACCATCGAAGTCTGCTCTCTCGAACCGTGTCTCCAAAACATCCAACTTCAGCTGTCCCTCTAACGAGCTCGTTTCTAATCCTCTCCAATCTGCTCACTCAGAGCGAGAACCTCAACATCTTCATTTCTGCTATCTCTAGTTCTGCTTACCGTTTCTTCAGTGGTACTGTCCTTAATAATTCCCAAATGTTTTTTTTAAGAAAACATCCAAGAGTAATCAAAATACTTGACTGAGAAATCAAAAGTAAAGACTTACATCAGGGGTGTTAAACTCATTTTTGTCACAGGCCACATTGTACTTGCGGTTTCCCCTCAAAGGGCCGTTATGGTTGTGAAATTATTTTAACCGCCTCATCATATTTATGCATGAAATTTATGAACTGGTTTTGGAATCAGAAATGAAAGGTTATGGGTTTTTCCCAACAATTGTTTGGCAACACAAAAATGCTTATAATAGCTCAACGTTATGATTTATGACAATTTGAAATTTTGGTAGAGATTTGAACAAAAAAAAAAAAAAACTGAAGTTGATATACATGATTCTCCTCCATGGGCCATATAGAATCATATCAAAAAACCTTGAGAAATGTGACCAAAATGGTTTATTCGTCATAAATACAAAACAGCACATTTGAGGAATGAGACCCGCCCCTTCCAGAGGGGATGCATCCAATGTAGACATAAAACATTCATTCAAGACAAATTTGTGCAAATTAGCAGTCATGTTAGTTACAGGCATGCAAACAATTTGAACCCTTGTGCTTGAGCAAAGTCATATTAAATTAATAAAAAGGAAACTTATTAAAAAAAAAAAAAAAATGCCAGGTTCAGTTTGTGAACCGGGCGATTTGTTAACACCTGAGCTTAAACATTCGGACATGGAACACGGTTTCTCATGTAGTCCCTGGGGCGCTGCTGGTCTGTGGTTTAGCTAAATTCATGGATGACAGGGCTGGCAGAAGAGTAGAGTTTCCTCTTTACCAGCTTGTACTCCGGCCTCAGCTTCAACACTTTTCTGCTCTCAAAGATGTGCTTGAGCGGTTTCCAGCCGTCATTGTCCGCTTTAAACAAGACGGAGAGTTCAAATGTCGGGGTGACACTCGAGTCGGGGAGGACGCACCCCAAAGATTTGAGGCCATCCTTGGTCTCCACGTAGACCCTGATGGAGGCGCCCCGCAGTCCGCACGGCTCATCGGTGGAGGAGCGAAGCACGTCGCGGCCGACCCTGGCGGTCATCTGGCGGGGGAGAAGCAACACCTTGCACTGGAGGACCGAAGTCTTGGCCTCGGTCAGGCAGCGCTCGATGCGGCGAGTCAGGTCTTGTTGGAGGACTCTCTCTTCGTGCTCCAAACCAGCATCCATGTTGGGATCTGAGGAGGAAAGTATCAATTTATCTTAAATCATGCATCTTTAGTGATTAAAAAACAAAAAAAGTAAAAGGGTGAACCCTAAGCTATATCACGGTTCATCTTGTCAATTCAATCGCAATATGAGGAACGTGAGATTTTGTGCAGATGTTTAATCCCCCCCCCCCAATTAAGGTCAACATCCCCATTGCCTGACCAAGTACAGTATGGTGTGAACAGGCAATTTCCTGCCTTCGAGATTGGCAGCGTTCCGAACACTGATAGTGCTGGCAATAGTCATCTAAAAGCAATCCAGGAACAAGGAACTTAAAATTCATTGTGACGTTTTTAAACTACATTACGGCAGTTGTATAAAATGAAGCTCACCGTTGCTCTTTACTTGCACTTGTTCCGATCTATCTATCCGGTCTGTGCTTTAAATGGTAACTTTCTAGATATGTTCTTTGAACCTAAAACCAATTGAGATATTTAAAAAAGAAGTTTTTTTTTCTGTTGACAATAAGACCTCAGTTGACCCTGTGAGAGTCAGTCCTGACACAATAAAATCATATAGCCAATAAAGTTAACTGTCAGTGATGTGCAAGTAAGCAAGTGCAAAACAGATTTCAATTTCACAAAATAAAAAGCAAGAGACCAATAACAGGCGCTAAGGAATACTCAAGTGTGTTTTAAATGTTTTAGATTTGTTTAAAGTATGAGCGAGGAACTTTGTGTGTTAAATTAATATTTCCATTTTATTTTTTATTTTTTTTTTGGGGGGGGGGGACTTTCAACAACGGAAATGTATGAGCGGTGTATGTATTTGTTTATGAATCCCGGGCGTCATCAGAATCGGGCGTCCATCGGCAGCCATCGTGAAGTGAACACTCAGCATGAAATCAGCTGATTCAAGAACCGCGTCACTTACATCAGAAAAAGAGTTCGCGTCGGTGCACCTTGCGCGCCCAAAACTAGTTCTAAATAATGAACCCCACATGAAAATGGCTTTGGAAGTTGTACTCACAATATAAAGTGTTTTCGCTGTCGTCGCAACTGTCGACGCTCCCCCGGCGGCCGGAGCTGCCCTCTTGCCGCAGCGACGCGAGCCTGAAAGAGTACGCTGCCATCATGTCCGCGACGTTTTCGTGCTCCGCGGGGACGGCCAGCGCTTTTCCAAAGAGAAGAGCCGCGGTATACACCATCCTGATTCGTGCTTGTCCAACACCCCTGTCTCCTCCCGAGGTTGAATTTGGATCGCCTCCATATATCGAATGAGGGACGACGCGTGTATTTGAAAAGAGTTGTGCGGGTGAGAAAGAGCCAGAGAGCGGATCAGCTTTTATAGCGGGGGAGTTTGTTGCATCAGCTGAGTTTGGATTTGGGGGCGGGGCTTGGAGCTCTAGAAAGTTCCCGAGATTTCTCACGCAATATTTCAACCAGGTAACACCAGTGGGTGAGTCTCACGAAACACATTTCTACTTCAGCGTCATAACGCAAGATTATTTTTCATTATTATTCTTTTGTGGGGTGGTGGTTGTCATGTTGAACCATTTTGATTCACGAGCGTCAACAAGCGTAGGTGTCTCCCCCCCCCCCCCCCCCCATTGAATGCTAGCATCTTTGAAATTTTGGAGACTTTTTTTTCATTTTATTTTAATTTAATCTATTTTTGTATTGTACATACTGGTTGAGCAAACTGGTAAAGTGTATGGCCAAACAAAAACTGACAGACTTCCGAAAAAGTGCTGGTTGTCGTTCATAGATGTGGGAACGACATTGTATTAAAATGTTCAAAACAGTGAGATTGTCCTTGCTGGGAGCCCGGCACCCCAAAATTTCTGATCCTTAGAATCTGACCTGTTAAAAATGTTTCTTTTTGAACTCTTTTAAATGAATGAAGTTTTAAATGAATTCACGCGAAAAATGCAGACGCGCCTGGTAAATCTTTTTTCTTACAGAAAATAGAACGGGAGTAAAAGTGATTCCTAGCTATTATTTAAACTATCCAATTGCTATTGAACACCCCCTAAAATGCCCCCACCCCAATTTTTCGTTCCCTCGAAATTCCTCCCTCTAACGTAGAGCAGGTGGTCCAACTTCCATACAGACAGTACCGTTTCAGATATGGTGGAAAATTTTCTGAGCAGGAAAAGTTTGTCTCTTTTAGGCTGGCACACAGCGCAACACATTCACCATAAATCATAGTAGACAATAAAATAAAATAAAAAAGATCTCTTAAAGCTGCTTCCTGGTCCTGGCCTTTCTCATTACTCCTGAACAGAATCCCAGCAATCTCATCTCTGCCTCTTCCAGTTCTATCTCCGGTCTTGTGGTCCTTGCCACCACGTGCAGACCACACACCCCTGATTTGTTTCACTCCCGTCCTCTAAACCTTTCCTTTCACTTTAAGTGGTGCTCTTCCGCCATGGATCCCTCCTGACACTTTCCTCTACCCACTCCATCCTGCCCGGATCTGCCACGTCTCCTCCGCACTCCCCATTGCTCAAAAACAGTCGATTCCAAGTTCTTGAATTCCTGCACCCCTTCTTCTTATTCATTTCCTTTGAAATAAACCTCCAAAATAATGGATACTCCTCTAGAAAAGACAAAGTTTGCTTCTGTGTGTGTTGAAACTAAATAGGACACACAGACGCAGCAAGACTACAGAGTTAAGCAGGGAAGATGTCCGCTGTCGTATCTGTCAAATTTGTGCATGGCACACGAAATGTGAGGACCGAGAGAGAGATGATGGCTAAAGAGGGATCATCCAGAGATGAATTAAAACAGGGCCCCCCCAAAAATGTTGGTAGTAGTTATTAAATAGTCACTCTTAAAAACACTTTTGGCCTAATGGGTTGACTTTTCCTCAGTAAACTGCCCCTTTTGGAATTCAAATTTGTACAGCACAAATAGTTTAAAGTAGGGTTGATTTTAGTATACCAAATAAGATACTGTATATATTTCATAACAGTTGAAAATGATGAGAATCATGTTTGTGTTGCCTAGTGTCTGTCTTGATTAAAATATCTTACTACCTCAAACTGGAGGAAAGAAAAGACATGTTCAGGTAGTCATTAAATTATGTATTCTTGAACACAGATGAAAGTATAGTAAGAAAATATAGTCACAATCTGTAATTATTAATCATAATAATTCACAGATGGCTGTTGAAAAGCAATTCACCACATCCATTAAAATGGAAAAATCCATCTAGGCTTGCGGTTTTGTGTTGATATGATGTGTTACTAGGCAAATCACCTTTTCCACCCAATCATTTTTTTTCATAAACTGAAATAAAAACTACAATTCAACTCTTGAACATAGATGAAAGTACTCACATTATATAGTCACAATCTGTAATTATTAATCATAACAATTCACAGATGGTTGTCGAAAAGCAGTTTACCACATCCATTAAAATGGAAAAATCCATCTAGGCTTGCGGTTTTGTGTTGATATGATGTGTTACCATGGAAATCACCTTTCCCACCCAATCATTTTTTTTCATAATCTGAAATAAAAACTACAATTCAATATCTTAGAGATACACAATATAGGAATACATTTTTTGGGGCGTTGAGGGATTAAAAATTTACACTCATATATTACATCCTTTTTATTAAACTGTTACAAGGCATTTTAATAATTGTTGAAACTTTTTTTTTCTAGGGATAGGTTTGTGGAAAAACATTGCCTCTCTATTCTACTATCTGCCTCCAAGCAAGATGGCGGCGATGACGCGATCCGAGCAGGTCCAGACCTGCGACGTGAGCCCTGCCTTCCTCACGGGTTGAGTAACAGCTGTCTCATACAAAAGCTCACTCACAAATACATTCATTATTTACTTGGGGTGTGTTTCTATGTTACCCCTATAATTATGAAAATCTTGTCCTCGTATTATATTGTCTTTAACGTCAACTCATATCTCCCTGTGTCCTTTTTGCAACATGGCACCTTAACACCCCTGATGTCGCTTCAGAAAACAATGCGAAAATCATTCCCTTCCTAACATTTTTATCTGGACATTCATGAAGTCCGCAAGTAGAAATCATATGGGGACAATATGGAAAGCACCCGACTGCTGAGTCACCGGCTGTGAACATTTTCCTACTTTGACATCACTGGTCCTCCACGATCAAGTGAAAAGTTATCTTTCTCAACAACAACAACAAAAAAAAAAAAAAACACAGGGGAACTGAGAGAATACATGGACATGTACCAAAAGAAATGAATGTGAGCATTACTGATTCTAATATTAAACATATTTCTTTTTTTGTGTCTGTCAGGCGTGTAAATCAGGAATCAAGCTTTATTTTGATAGCACTTTTCATACGAACAGTTGGAGCAAAAAGAGCTTTCGACAGTGAAGGGGAAGGTAAAAAAATAATCAGCCCCACCTAATTTTATGCACAAAATTTCTGAGATGAAACAACAAGGCCCAACTGGAGCTGCCAGAAGAAACTGGATCATCAAAGAATTTATATAATAACAAAAAAAAAAATAGGATTGGAAAAATGAGGACAGAAAAAGCTGAGATATATGTCAAAGCAGTTAAAGGTCACTGCGCGAGGACTTTATGGCTGTCGGTTAAATTTCATATTTGCATTGTCAATATGTTTTGTAGTACATTCACGTCATTTACAGGAGGTTGTCAACCATAAATTGGCTCTACTGAGCACTTCAGAACGTGTCGAGACATTCTGGCTTCCAGAGGTATCAAAAATAATTTGAAAAAATATCTTTGCAAATAGAGAGGGTTAATCAAAGTTTGCTTTTTAAACAAAATGAACGTCATTATGTCATCAGGAAGGCTCCTCACAATGAGAGGACAGTAATTACATTAAAAAATGTCTCTCGGTTATTAAAGGAATGAACTCAACCACCTTTATGTCTTAAACGTGTCTGAATGTTCTCATTCAGGATGTTTCATGCTCATAGACTTAATTGACTAAAATGGGTATTTATTTAAACATTGAGAAAGGCCAGACTGCCAGCATTTAACAACAACAAAATGCTAATCTCCATGAAATTGTTTTTCTCTTTTTCCTTTGAAATGTGCTTGAAAACAAAAAGAATCAGTTAACAGTTTTTCTGTGTTAGCACTGATCAGAAATGCTTGGAAAACACCCAACCGGCATCAAATCTTCATAGTTCCAATCATCCCATATCACAAAGAAAATGATTAAACTGGCTTGGTCAGTTCAGTCCGGAACACTGACTGACACTCATTGTTGCAAAAGCGTCAGCCCGTCAGCTGATGTCAGCTGCTTACAATGTAATGATTGGAAGAGAACAAGTCAGACCTGTCTCAGTCGTAATCCTCAGCGGCGCTAACGCAAACCTCGTGCATCTGCAGCTCCGTGTTTGTTTGGTTTGAACAACAGAAATAAACATGGAATCATACGGCACAATTTGGGATAAATATATATTCCTGCTAACTGCTAAATTACCTGCTCAGAGTGAGCTCGTGAGTAGCTTTGCCTGGCTATCTGTTTTCAGATATTTTCATTTGTAGTTTATATACTTGTTTGAAGGTTTACTCATTTGTCTATTTTTTTAAAAAAATGTTTAACCCTGTGCTCTTCACTTTGAAAATTGCATCATTGTTGGATGCCGGTCAACACTTAAGAGCTCTGGCTAAACTTCATACACTGGAAGAGGAACCACGAGTAAATTTCAAAAAGTTGCAAAATGTCTAATGGGGAAGTTGTAATAGCCAACAGTAGTGACAAAAAAAAAATGTCCAGGCTCAAGGGCAAAGAACAAGTGCTTGGGTGGGTTTCCTACAGGCACACCCATATCCTCCCACATCCCAAAAAACATGCATTCATTGGAGACTGTAAATTGCCCCAAGGTGTGAATGTGAGTGCAACTGTTGTCTGTCTCCATGTGCCCTGCGATTGGCTGGCAACCGGTTTAGGGTGTACCCCGCCTCCTACCTGTTGATACCTGGGTTAGTCTCCACCCCTCCTGCGACCCTTGTGAGGATAAGCGATCAGAAAGTGGATGAATGGATGGATGACAGCATTCTACTGAGCCTTGAATAGTATTTGTTATAAATTTTGTTGTGACTTTCGGCTTGTCCCATCTGAGGTCGCCACAGCTCGTCACTTGGATGATTTGTTTGGCACCATTCTTATCCATCGATTTTCTTTTTGTCACTTAACCTCATGAGGGTTGCGGGGAATGCTGGAGCCTATCCCAGCTGTGAACGGGCAAGAGGCAAGGTACACCCTGAACTGGTTGCCAGCCAATCACAGGGCACATCGAGACAAACAGCCACATGTAGGGGCAATTTAGAGTGCCCAATTAATGTTGTATGTTTTTGGGATGTGGGAGGAAACCGGAGTGCCTGGAGAAAACCCACGCAGGCACGGGGAGAACATACAAATTCCACACAGGCGGGGCCGGGATTGAACCCGGGTCCTCAGAACTGTGAGGCCAACGCTTTACCAGCTGGGTCACCGTTCCGCCCACCATTCTTATGTAGGATGAAATACTGATGAAAAACCATACTATAATTATCATGTTGTTTTTTATTTTTTTAAAGCCATTGCTGTCTGATGCATGTCAGCTCTGGTGACATTTTATAATGCTCCATTGTTTGGAATTAAGTTGCAAACCCTGTGTATGAACGAGCATAACCCCAAGTCAAGTCCAACATTTTCTTTCGCATTATAGTCGGGCCTCAAGAAGAATGACATGTCTGATGCAACCATAGAGAAGAGTTGCAGCCTGATAAACAAGTGTGGTTTCAGGTGGCTTGTCAGATGACTTTTTTTCCCCCTGTTCTAATAAAATACATTGTTGTGCTAGTCATGTCTTGATCAGCCACCCAGCCGCATCAAGGTCAGCGCTCGCCAAGGACGCCAGGTTACCCAAGGACCGCATGAGTAGCAATAGTAGTTGTATTTTCAGTACCCAAGAAGCAGGCTTCAGTTTCAAAATGGTTGCTGACCTCTGGTATTCTAGGTGTTTCCAGTGTCTCCTTGTAATGTATACTTGTCTTTCATTTATTGTAGATGGGTACTTTATTTATGTACGAGGAAGTTATTCTGGTGTCTCCATCATAAAAACAACACAAAGCAGGCGGGCATGCCAAAATACAGATACTGTACTGTGAAATTAAACAAAAATTAAAGATGGCATCTATGGGTTGGACAAAATAAGAATTAGATAAATATACAAATTGTACATTTAAAGTGGAAAATAAATAACTCTTCAGGTTATGTATTCTTAAAGCGTGCGGCGGATTACATCTTGATATTTGTGCCAGCACCAGGCTCGCTGCATGTTTGCCTATTTTGTCGGCCGGTCTGTGCCTGGCTGGGTGGTGTCAGCCCAATTAGGGTGTGCCCTTGCAGACTCATTCGGCCGAGTGAGGTCTTAGTTTTCAGAAAGTCATTCTAAACCTGGGCCTTTCCATACCGTGTCCAACTTGTGGCGCTGGGACCCAACGTAATATAGTGCATGGAAAGGTGTTATCACGCTGCATTTTATCATGGGCATAATTCCCATTTCTTTACCATCAGGTCTCTTGTTTACAACTGAAGATGTACTCCCTCACTGTTCAACTCGTATAAACTATTTTTTTTTTTTTACATTCAAATTTACCTCGTCACATGATTGCAAAGGGGGGAAAAAAACCCTGCACTACCTTGTACAGTGGAACCATAGCTCATGAACAATTTTCTGGGAATTATGTGATTTCAAAACAAGTTAGTCACAAATTTGTATTGTATGTTCTATCATATGATCAGGAAATTATACATTTATACAATTTAAGTCATAATAGGCCACAAAGGGAACGATGACAAAAAAAATGTATCCTGATTTTAAGATTACATTTCTTGACGTGTCAATAATAATAATAAGTTTCAATGTATTCGTTAATTCCACATCATTGTATTAGTTTCATAATTTGGTTGATCAGGAATAAATCAAATGAATACCACCTTTACAAACGACACAGATTTTTATTTGATAACCGGCTCTTTAATAAATAACGTCATCCCAAAACAAACCCCAGACGAGATTTTGCTAGAGCTTCTCGCTTCATCGCCACTTTTCCAGAGCGTTCTGTGTAAAGGTAACGACAAAAGACTTTTATATGCCGTCCTTGCCTTCACAATAAGGTTATTGTTGCTACATTTGTGTTAACATGGCATGAAATCAACACGGTATGTTTTATTTTGAAAAGTCAAACAGGAAGTTGTATTTGCCGGTGACGACACTTTACGGAGAAATGTCTGGAATTGTCCAGACTGATAACTACGGCTATAAATGTAACTGAAGCACAGCTTGACACACAAGAACAAGATCCAGAAGTGAAGAGTCACAAGAACTCCACAAGCTGCAGAGATAGCTACTCACAGAGCGCTTTTAAGTGTAAGTTGGCATTTTTATTCTGTATAAAAATACATTTATACTACCAAATATCAATGAATTTAGATGAGCTTTTAGGAACGTGTGGTATTTACATTGCATGATATTGAATATTTAATTGTCCAGCTAAGTCAATTGAAATGAAATTCTCATTTGAAACACTGGAACCAGATAGGAAAGTGAAATCAAGCAATTATATCCAAGCAAATAAATATAACTCTAATTCATATTTTTCTGTAATGTTCCCCTCAGAGACGAGCATCTTGACAGTCAAACAAAGAAAATGGACTCAGCGAAAGGCGTCGCCATCGGCATCGACCTAGGCACTACGTACTCCTGCGTGGGTGTTTTCCAGCACGGGAAAGTAGAGATCATCGCCAACGACCAGGGAAATAGGACCACACCCAGCTATGTGGCGTTCACCGACACCGAGAGGCTCATTGGTGACGCCGCCAAGAACCAGGTGGCATTGAACCCCAGCAACACGGTGTTTGATGCCAAGCGGCTGATCGGAAGGAGGTTTGATGATCCGGTGGTGCAAGCAGACAGGAAGCACTGGCCATTCAAGGTAGTCTCTGATGGAGGGAAGGCCAAAATTCAGGTGCAACACAAAGGGGAGGACAAGGCCTTCTACCCAGAGGAGATCTCCTCCATGGTGCTGGTTAAAATGAAGGAGACGGCCGAAGCCTACCTGGGTCACCAGGTGTCCAGCGCCGTGGTGACCGTCCCCGCCTATTTTAACGACTCCCAGCGCCAGGCCACCAAAGACGCAGGCGTCATCGCTGGCCTCAACATCCTGAGGATCATCAACGAGCCCACAGCGGCCGCCATCGCCTACGGTCTGGACAAAGGCAAGTCAGGAGAACGCAACGTCCTCATCTTTGACCTGGGTGGGGGCACATTCGATGTGTCCATCCTCACCATCGACGGCGGAATCTTCGAGGTCAAAGCCACCGCCGGAGACACACATTTGGGTGGAGAGGACTTTGATAATCGCATGGTGGAGCATTTTGTGGCTGAGTTCAAGAGGAAGCACAAGAAGGACATCAGCCAGAGCAAGAGGGCATTGAGGAGGCTGCGGACTGCCTGTGAGAGGGCCAAAAGGACGCTGTCCTCCAGTTCCCAGGCCAACATCGAGATCGACTCCCTCTTTGAGGGCATCGACTTCTACACCTCCATCACCAGAGCTCGCTTTGAGGACCTGTGCTCCGACCTATTCAGGGGAACTCTCGAGCCAGTGGAGAAAGCCCTGAGTGATGCAAAGATGGATAAGGGTCGCATCCACGATGTGGTCCTGGTCGGCGGCTCCACGCGGATCCCCAGAATCCAGAAGATCCTGCAGGACTTCTTCAATGGCAGGGAGCTTAACAAGAGCATTAACCCAGACGAGGCGGTGGCTTACGGCGCCGCTGTGCAGGCCGCCATCCTTACCGGGGACACCTCGAGCAACGTCCAAGACTTGCTACTGCTGGACGTGACTCCTCTTTCGTTAGGCATCGAGACCGCCGGAGGAGTCATGACGCCGCTCATCAAACGCAACACCACCATTCCAACCAAGCAGAGTCAGATCTTCAGCACCTACTCCGACAACCAGCCCGGTGTCCTTATCCAGGTCTTGGAAGGTGAGAGGGCCATGACCAAGGACAACAACCTGTTGGGTAGATTTGAGCTGATTGGAATACCTCCAGCTCCGCGAGGCGTACCGCAGATCGAGGTCACCTTCGACGTGGACGCTAATGGGATCTTAAACGTGTCAGCAGTTGACAAAAGCTCCGGCAAGGAGAACAAAATCACCATCACCAACGACAAAGGCCGTCTGAGCAGAGAAGAGATCGAGAAGATGGTGGACGACGCCCAAAAGTATAAAGCTGAGGATGAACTGCAGCGGGATAAGATCACCGCTAAGAACGCTCTGGAGTCGTACGCCTTTAACGTGAAGAGCAGCGTGCAGGACGAGAAGCTGGCTGCCAAGTTGAGCGAGGAGGACAAGAAGACGCTGATGGACAAGTGTGAGCAGACCCTCAACTGGTTGGAGAGCAACCAGCTGGCTGAGAAAGATGAGTTCCAGCACAAACAAAAGGAGCTGGAACGGGTGTGCCAGCCAATCATGACCAAGTTATATCAAGGGGCGGGACCTATGGGAGGCTCTGGGGCGCAAACCCGGGGTGGTACCCAAGGTCCTACCATTGAAGAGGTGGACTGATGTCATTCCTTGCAGCTCATAGGGGAAAATTAATTTTAAAATTTTACTATAAAAATGTTCAAACTATCACGGTGTAATTTTGTCATGTAGATAAATGAAACGTTATACAAGTGTGTCCATAGAACAATGTATTTGTTTGTGTCTATGTATCAGTGCATCGATGAATTATTCCATCCATTATGTTAACTGGAATGTATTTTTTTCAAAATTGTCAAATGTCTTGAAGAACGAACTAATAAATTTCAACACGATGCCATTTTTCACAGTCATCTGCCCGTGTCTGTCTCAAAATTAATAGGTTTTTGTTCATTAGCTCATTCAGTCGCTGAGTCTTCTGCATATATAATATCACCATGCGAAATGAAACTTTTATGCAATAACACGCTTGGACTGGAAAGGATTGAAGTGCGGTGAAATCCACGCAACGACAGAATTATGAATTTAAGTGAACTGCGGTGAAGCGGTCCAGCAAAGTACCAAAGCCTGGTCTAGCCCACTTCATCAGTTTTATGCTACTGTTCCACACTTTCATAGCCTCTTTTGGGTGTATTTTTTTTTCTTCTCTGGGGGCTTTTCCCTCCAGTCACAGGTTTATAAGGTAAGCTGCAGGTGCTATATAGTTAAAGTCTGGAAATTGGCTAGACTGGTTTAAAACCTTCTCTTTTTGTCTCTCATGATCCTCTTTGTTGTTTTGGTTTTGGCTCTATCGGTAGATGCAGTCATCACAGACAAAACACAATTTGCAACTGAGCAAACACACTCACTACTTTAGTAATCAATGAAACAAGAGAGACGTGAGCAACAAAACATACAAATCAGTCAAATGATTCGAAATGTTTGGTCACATTGAAAATGGGTGGTTCCCCCCCCAAAAAAAGGTTTTCTAAGGTGTATAAATTCCGGCGGACGAAAAATAAAATGTTGGTTTCTTTTTGTCATCTGTGTTTTGATTTCAGTCTAGTTAAACTTAATATGTAATATCACCAAAGGGCCTTGAGTGCCTTTAGTCTCGTCATAGATAGCATGTAAGGGTCTGCAGCATAGATTTTTTTTTTTCCAACCCGAGGATGACTTTCAAAATTTCGTTACTTTGGTAAATGAACTAAATATCCAATCTTAACACAACGCCAATCAATTTGACCTCATTTAGGTTGTACAGCTAGATAGCGCTGTCACCGTGCTTTACGAAACTGCCCCTCCATGGCTGTATTCTCTCATTTCACCAGGTGGTGGTACTATTGCTGAACAAACTTTACAGCTACAGATGGCTCCATATGTGGACTGCGTGACCCAATCCGAAATTTTAGGGACCCATGCCAAGCAGGTACCATTTAATGTGGTAAAGACAATAATGCCCAGTTTTGGACTAGACTACCAGAGAGGTATATTCAATGCCCAAGTGAGTACAACACACAAGGAATTTTTCTCCAGCAGTCGGTGCTGCCCTGGTACGACATACAGAACAGAAAACAGAGACAATATGATTTTTATGGTGTTTCTTGTAATGCAGAGCTGCACTGTATCATACTGAATGTTTAATATTTGTTTTATTTAGCAACAGTGTTTTACAATTATGACAACACCTGTAATAGGGCATATATCCGTTGAACATCATTCAGTTCTTTAATTATGGCTCTTTTGATTTCAGTACCGTTTGAACATTTTGAACATCTGTCCAGCAATTTCTCTAAAGCTTGAATATCCTTATGATGGTTGCGGGTAAGCTGAAATGTGTCCCAATCGGATCTTGAGTGAGAGGACAATTTTGATTCAATGAACCTGAAACACATGTTTCTGGAATGTGGACAGAAGGGGAGGGGACACAAAATAAACACACAGAACAAACAAACAAACCACAGAGAGAGATTCTAACTTTACCTCAGACGTGTGTGGCAAATATGTTAACTATCCATCCACCCATTTTCAGAACTGCTCATCCTGTTCAGGATCAGGAGGACATAAATGTTCACCACAGCCATTTTGAATATTGATGGGGAATTTCAAACTGAATTCACCCTTTTAGATCCCAAATCTGAGCATCTCACTGGGCTCCTCTGATGGTGCAACCACTAAAACATGCAAATAGCTACAGTAGGACCTATTAATCAGTGATAACAATAGACTTGACTTTTTTTGTAAAACAGTTGATTGGAAACTTCAAAGACAGCATCCTTACACTTTGCGGTTAAATCATTTCTACATCCCATATTGTTACCAAAACAACAAAAGGAATATCGTGTGTCAGAAAAGGTCCAGATAGCCAAACCACAAACTACGACTGTTTACCTGATTTGACGATCAAGTAGCACATGTACAAAGAGATCAGTTTGCGTTATTGCACCCACGAGAAGAGGGTGAGAGCTGTGGCAGGACAACTCCACCAAGACAAAGCCCCCGCCCGCTCACAATGCCCCGAGCATCCAACAGTTCCCGGCTAAGAAAAACATCGCTGGAGCAACCGCCCTTACTCACATGACGTGGGTCCATGTGATTTTTTTTTTTTCCACCTCTTTCGCAAAGTCAAAGAAACCCGTTTTGAAGACGTGGCCAGCAGAATTCCAGAGGATGACGGACAAATGAAGGAGTGGCAGAGGGAAAAGTCCGTTAGACTCCATGGGAATTACTTAGAACTACTCGACCTTGTTGGCCATTGAGCTCTCTGGGATGAAGGAACAGCAACTTTATATTTTTAAACTTGAAATGCATCACTGCAATTGAAGTTTGGCACCTACCTGATAATGTGCTTGAAGTTCACTTCTATAATTAGAAACCGGATCCCGGTGGAAGTGGGTATTTGTGGCTCTGGAAGCAGATCAAATAGAATCAGTTGCATTTCACGCAGTGGTTTCTCATGTTGAGAAACGTCTAGTTGAATGTTGTCAGTGAAGCTCAGGACGTGGACGACATCTGTTGTACAAACAGTTTCATCTCAGCATCAAACCTTAAATGATTCACTTTTGTTTGTTCTCGTCTCCCAAAGACTCATATGAGCGACATTTCTGGGTCAGTGCCAAGCAGGGAAGCTGGGGGTTCTGCTCAGTTCAGGAGAAACAAATAGATTCTGACATATGCAATAAGGGAAGTATTTTAAGGAGATGGGACAAATCTTTTTGATTCGCCTGGCATTTGATTGATTTATGGAAAATTCACAACAATAGGATTATGTTGTGCAGTTGTGTATTTTTTGCAGAGGCGACAATGCATTTTGCTACTTGACTACAAATAAACGTACTCAACAGAATAAGATGAAACATCTTTTGTTGTTGAATAATAGAGTTTGCATTTCATCCAATGTAGTTTGCTGCCTAAACTGCTGTAGAAATGTAAAGTGTTTCAAAAAAGAATTGGGACACTTAGTTTGTGACCATTTTGAACTAAAACAAGAAAGTCTTGTAAAAGTGGAACTCAACATTTTAATCCCCTGAAGGTCGTAAAAAAAACCCCAAAACATAGTGCTTGACTGTGCAAGATTTAAGAATCAACTAGGGGCACTTGAATTGAACATTCTGATGCAGTGTGTGTGTGTGTGTGTGTGTGTGTGTGTGTGTGGTGTGTGTGTGTGTGGTGTGTGTGTGTGGTGGTGGTGGTGGTGGTGGGGTGTTCTCCAGGAAATAAAGTCTCGGTATCGATACCAAAGGTTCATGCATATTTTATTCAAGAGTAAAAAAAGTGAATCGTCCCATGGGGCATGCTAACAGTGTTAGTGGATGAGAGTTAAAACCAAAAGAGCAAAAGAGAGTGAATGAGAGAGAGAGAGAGAGAGAGAGAGAGAGAGAGAGAGAGAGCGAAAACCAAGGCATGGCATGGGGGTTTGTGTAGGACGGGTGGGCGGGGGGGGGAAACACCTTTCCCAAAGCACAAGGAGCAATGCAACATAAAGAGCAAATAACAGTGAGGGAGAGCTTATATATTAAGAGTAATGTTCATAATAAATATAATAATCATAGAACCATAAATATCAAATAACAAGAAAAATCACTATTTATGGGAGTACATTTTTTTTTGCCTTTAAATTGTCATTGCAACATAACCGGGTTTCTCTGTTCAAATGTGTTTTGCTGCTTTTAGCTTCCAACCGCGCAATTTATATATTTATCCATTTATGTATTTTTTTTTCTCCATGCAATCATGCGTTTGGCTGCCCGAATGCCTGTGCCTTCGTATATTGTGTGGTATTCGACTCTAATTTGAATTTCATTGAAAACGATTCCTGCACACTGACAAAGCACAGAGTAATAAACGTGAACTCCACACTTTTGATTCAAAGTGTGCAGTGTTGTCGTTCTGTACAGCGCTCAAAGAAACAGGACGCAGGTGATGGAAAGTGGGAAGAAAAGTCAACATAATATAACACAAAGTGAATACAAAAAAAAGCGAATTAACTATGTACAAAATAAATTATTCATATTCCTCAGCTCGTATCAGCTAGAAAAAGAGAAGAAAAAAAATCCTACTATAGTGAAACACAGAGCACAGATAGAATTCACATTATTATCAAATAACTTAACTCTGCATGCACCGATGCGTTAACATAAATGCTTCACAAAGACGTTTTTTTTTTCCTTGATTTGTTCTCTTCATGAAAGCTTGAGAGTGTGTTTCTCCTGTAAAATATAATTTCCTACTTTTGAGGCCGGAGATTGTCGGCCATCGCTGCCGTTTGGTAGCGAAAGGGTCGTGGAAACGGGATTAATGAACTATGACTTCACATTTCAAACACAGTTCCCTCGCATACATAAAGCATTCTATTTCCGCTAAACTGCATCTTGCATCGTGTGTGCAAAATAAAACGTTCAAAGAATCCCATTTCAGCCTAGTTCCAGACGTTTTCTTTTTTTTTTTTTTAAATTCCCCGAGAGCTAGTTAGCCTGAGACCAGAGGGGGGTGAGTGGGCCTCCACTCCAAATGGAGGTGCCGTGCTACAAAAGCAAAGGAGAATCTCCGCCCCACAATGTCAGACAAGGGCTCAGATCCGTCTGCGGCTTCGATTATCTTTGAGCAACTCTGCTTGAGAAGCCACAAGTCTTCATCTTGGTGAAGAACGGAGCATTTGTCAAATATAACCGCATGGACATTGTTGAAGCATTTCAGCAATTCTATTTAAAAGAAAAAAAAAATCATACTATTGTAAATTTGGCTGCACTTCTCGTTTTTGGATGCAAACGGGAACGAGAGTCTTTGACGTCCCGGCAGGCCGCACCTTGACCCCGCCCGGTCCTTGTCAACACGACACTTTCCACTGTCCGCCCAGTGGGAGCTCCGACATGCACAGTGAATAGTAGCTACTCCCGTTCTGCTCATTTCAAGTACGTAGTTTCTGTCCGTCTGTGGTGCGGGTACAAGGGAGTTGCTGTTCTCTGAAAAGAGAAGCCTTCGTCAAGTCCGGCCACACTTATGCCTTTAATATACAGTAAAGAGAAGGGCTATATAATCTTGTGAGCGTGTTTGTGTGTTTGAAATACTGCATTTGCTTAGTGAGTATGTCTATGTACAGATATCAGTAAGGATGGTGATTATAAGGTTGTTGTAACTGCAGAAACTGCATCCGGCCGTGTGACAGTCCACATCCATCACTGTATATTGCTGTTGCTGTCGGTCCCATTGGGCTCTCCCATATTCATGCGGCCCATTGACAGGCCCACGCTGTTGATGGCGTCACGTCGCGGCGGCATTCTCTCGTTGATCCGGTCCAGACCTTTGGCCTCCTCGAAACTGCTGATCCGGTGCTGCGGGGAGAAGCCTCGGATGGCTGCAAAGACAAGCAGCCCCGCACAAACGTGCAAAAAACATATTATTCAGATGTTTGACAGGAATGTGTGCAGCAGCAACACTCTTGAAAGAAACCCTCTCGTCTCAATGTCAGTCTTTCATAAGTCTCAGTCGAATCTAATTCAACTTTTTAATGCTTTCATTGAATCCCAGCCAGCACAAGCAGATCATTTGGTCCTGCCGTTCTCCCTGAAGCTTTGGGTTTGGATAAACAGATTTCGGTCACACTGCGCATGTTCTTATTGCAGTATCTACACACATCAGGCAGTGTTTATCTGTTGTTCTCAACGCTGAGCCTGGATTAGCTGGAGGACCTAACTACTGATCCTAGATCGGCAAAACCCTGAAGAGGGAGTGTGGATGAAACAAAGCGCAGCTGTACACAAGTGGCCATTCATTTCGTCTCTCACGTGTGTAGTCATGTTTTCATTTATTTGACTACTTAAAATAGCCGACTTGTTTAATTGGGCCTAACGGAAACAGTTGATGCTCCACTCTGTACACTCATAAACGTAGTTGGCACAACAACTGAGGGCTATTCCTAGAAGAAAAAAGATTAAGGTTTTATGTGGATTTCTTTGACTGTCCTATGATGTCACACAAAAAAAGAAGCAGTGGGTTTCCAGCATGTCTAGTTCCAATCCATCGACATGTGTCTCTAACTTAAATGTTGCCATTATACATAATATGCAACACTGATTCCAATGAAGTTGGGATGTTGTGTTAAATAAAAACAGAATACCATGATTTGCAACTCACGTTTAGCCTATATTTAAATGAATAAACTAAAAAGACAAGCTATTTAATGTTCAAAACTGATCAACTTTATTGTTTTTAACAAAATAACTATTAACTTTGAAATTTATGGCTGCAACATGTTCCAAAAAAGCTAGGACAGGTACTGAGAAAGTTGGGGAATGCTCATCAAAAACCTGTTTAGAACGTCCAACAGCCTAACTGGGGAAGAGGTGGGTGCCATGATTGTGTAGAAAAGAAGCTTCCCTGAATTGCTCAGTCATTAACAAGCAAAGATGGGGTAAGGTTCACCTCTTTGTAAACACGTGCGTGAGTCAAACAGTTTAAGGACAATGTTCCGCTATGTACAATGTCAATCTACGGTTCGTATTATCACCAAAATGTTCATAGAATCTAGAGAAATCACCGCATACAAACAGCAAGGCCGAAAACCAACATCGAATGCCTGTGACCTTTGATGCCTCAGTCACAACTGCTTCAATAAACAATATCAATGTGTAAAGGATATCACTACACGGGCTCAGGAACACTTCATAAAAACAATGTCAGCAAGTATAGTTCGACGCTACATCCAAATGTGCAAGTTAAAACTCTATTATGCAAAGTAAAAGCCATTTATGAACAACACTCAGGAACGCCACCAGCTTCTCTGGGCCTGAGTAGGATGGACTGTTGCGAAGTAGTAAAGTGTTCTGTGGTCCCACAAGTCCAAATATCAAATTGTTTTGTAAAAATGTGGACATAGTGTCAAAGAGAAAAAGAACCATCTGGGCTGTTATGGACGCAAAGTCCAAAAGCCAGCAGCTGTGCTACGGGGCCATGTTAGTGCCAATGGCATGGGTAACTTACTCATCTGTGAAGGCGCCATTACTGCTGAATGGTTTTAGTGAAACTTGTGTTGCCATCCTACGCAACATCTTTTTCACGGACGCCCCTGCTTATTTCAGTAAGACAATGCCAAACCATATTCTGCATGTGTTACAACAACGTGGCTTTGTAGCAAAACAGTGCGGGTGCAAGACTGTCCTGGCTGAAGTCCAGACCTGTCTCCCATTGAAAATGTGTATGCATTGTGAAACGTAAAATACAACAGCAGAGACGCCAGACTGTTGAACAGCTAAAGCTGTACATCAAGCAAGAATGGGAACGAATTGCACCTGCAAAGCTTCAACAATTAGTGTCGTCAGTTCCCAAACGTTTATTTAATATCGTTAAAAGAAATGTGATGTAAAACACTGTTAGACATGATCCTGTCCCAACGTTTTTGGAATCGTATCGTGTCAAATCGTTATGTTTAATACAAAGTCACAACTTCATTGGAATTGGGGTTGTGTAGCACAAGCTCTCCAAGAAATGACATCATCATCTGGGTTTTTGAAAGTGCTTGAAGGCATAGTAACACTCATATTCCTGTTTGTAAAATCTAAAGCAAAATTGCCCCCAAAAAATCCTTATTTCATTTTTCTGTCTAGCAAAAATCCTAGTTGACCTAAAACAGGAAAAGTTTCGTCTTATTTAATGTCAGACAGTGTGAGGAAAAAAAAGTTTGGCTTGAGGCACATGGCTTTTAACGTGCACATACGCAGAGTACATATCCATGTACATAACTGTGTGTGCATATATATCATTTCACATTTTAGTAGCTTCTTCAGTGACCCAGTTTAGGTGGATGTGTAGTAATAACTACTGTACATATGCAAATGCAAACATCATATCAAATCAAACTACTAAAGCAAGACGACGACATTGACACTGAAATGCGATGACAGATACTCTCATTGAAAAGCAGCGCTAGTACTTTTTACGAACATGCAGCCACTTATGAATATTCTGCTTGACAGTTTACCTGTAACACTGGGCTAAAGGTGTATACATCACAGAAAAAAACAACAACAATACAAGCAATACCCATAATTTATTGACTTGAACAAATTATGGGCTGTAGTTCATATAACAGACAAGAATAAATACACAAGTCCAAAGTCCAAAAAGGCTGTGTGAGCAAGGATTTTCGAATATTCAAGTTATGCTTAATTATAGTCCTTTTCTCAAAGATCCTTTGGGATTTGATGCCTGCAACACACTCGATGAAGCTGGTACATTCATCTTTTTTTTAGGTTTGGTTTTGGAACTGAGGATACAGTCAAATTAGATTTTCAAAATCATTAATCATCGTTCAGCAGTTTGGACTACACGAGCTGATGTCAGTGCCCTCAGAATATTATCTTCAGTACTGACGCGTCATGCCATGACTTTTAACAAATCCCATACAATTGGAAATGTACCTTTTTTTTTTAAGGTTCCTCATCTCTTAAGTTATATTTGTTAAAGCTGGCACTGTCTCTTTGGTCTTAGTTTCCATGAAGGAGCAGAGTTTTTTTGGGGATGGAGCGCTTGCTTCGGGGCCAAAGGCACATATCCAGTATTTTCCTTTCCTTTTAGCTCAGAGATTTCCACTTTATATTGGAAGATTTGTTGAAATTCTGGCTTGTGAATGAGCACCAAAAGATCAACATTGGAAAAATTTTCCGCTGCGTCCAGACAAAATTGGATTGTGTTACAAGCATTAAATTCCGCATTTGATTTGAAGGTTGACTTGAACATTGAAAAAGTGATTTCGCTAGCGTCGGGTGGAATCTTCCGTCTCTAAAGCCAACCAACCCAAAATAAATAATAATCTGCATATTCTTTTTAACCATTAACTGCCTTTTCAAAATGAATTGACCATTTCCAAAATGTAAAAAATGTGAAATCAACCAAATTTTGACATGGGAGGCTTCGGCTCAATGCCGATGAAATACAAACCGTTGCTCTACACAGAAGTCAACGATTTTGGGTTTGTACAAGCCAAAACGTGGCAGTTAATTAAAGCGTGCACTTAATAACAAAACCTTTGGACACACAAAACATGAAATACAAGTGCCATGATGTCAATCTGTTTGGTAGTTTTCCTTTATTTTGTAAGGTCTGCAGAGTGTCAAGGTTGAGACCTCTTATTTGGCAAAATGTTGGATAGTATAGAGCACTAATTTTTCTACGACTAATGCTTACCGTCACTGTCTGATAACTACGTATATCATTTATATTTCCCCCCCAGTTGACTTAATAAACTTTTGTACAATTCATAAAACAATTGACGAATATATGACTGTGTTTTCTTTGTGATCATTGGATGTAAGTTTCCTGTTAAGAATGTTTAAAGACCCTTTAAAATGAATTTAGAGGTTTTTCCAAATACCCTACATTGTGCGTGTTGTAAGATAAAACAGCACCACCAGAAATTATTCACACCCCTTTCACATGTTACAGACTCATTCTAAAGCTAATTTTGTTAGTTTTGCTAATGTAGTAATTTTTTTTTTAAAACATAAAATATTCCATAACGACAAAGTGAAAACATTTATAGTGATGAGTTTATATTAATGTAATAAATAATATATACATTTTCAATGCATTTGCACAACTATAAAATAGAAGTATAGAAATATAAGAGAGCAGCACTGTGGTGAATCTGGTTAGAGTGTTGGCCTCACAGTTCTGAGGACGGGGGTTCAAATCCCAGCACCACATGTGTAGAGTTTGCCTGCGTTGGTTTTCTCCGAGCACTCTGGTTTACTCCCATGTCCCAAAAACATGCATTAATTGGAGTCTCTAAATTGCCCCGAGGTATGAGTTGCGATTGGCTGAGAGCCAGTTACGGGTGTCCCCCGCCTCCTGCCCGTTGACAGCTGGGATAGGCCCCAGCACTTCCACCACCCGTGACGATAAGTGGCTCAGAAAATGGATGGATGAATGGATGTTATGGCACTGTCATTTGGGGATATATCATTTTTTTCATCTTTAGAATAAGTCTGTAACAGTAAAATGTGGAAAAAGTGAACAGGCCTCAAGGCCGAAAATGTGCATGATTTGAGAATTGTGTAGCCGTAATGTGAAAATAGTTTTTCACCATTTTAGTTTTCCAGATTTTTGGGGTTGTGGCTAAAATGCCTCGTGACGACGCAGTTTGGAGTTCGGCATGAGCCCCTCCTCCCCCACAACATCACATCTTGACGGCCTTTGTTCACATCAGTGGCTATTCAGTGCAATTGCGAGTTACTTATTTATAATTATTCGGTCCATCATACAGTTAGCTATCTAGCAATACCCACACTCAAAAATTACTTCTTCTGTGGATGCCACAGTATACAGAACACCTCACTATCGTTATTTACATTCCAGAGTGTTGTGTATTCTGTGTTAGTCAAGCTCACGCATGTTGGAATGCAAATCACCAAACGAGGAGTTTACAACGTGGACGAGCAAGTGTCTGGAAGACTGTTAGCTAGCGAACGAGATGGTGGCTAGCATTTCGTCACCTAGTGGAAAGCTCAGACATGAGCTAGTGGAGGCATTAGGTGGAACATTTGCATGGCTCAAACATATAGGAATTTGTAGGCATAAAAAATACGCTTGACGTATTATTAGATTGGCAGTAATGTGGGGCATGGTTACAATGTATTCAGCAGACGGCGTTCAAGAGCTGAATGCTCTTGCTGTATATCCTTGTATATACGTGACCGCTAATTCATTTCCATTTCCAGATTGATTGCATGGTCACCTTCTACAGCACCTATAACATATTTCCCCAAAATAAAAATAAAAAAGCAGACAAAAACGAGTTCACATTGACCCCTATCCCCCTCTTCAATGTTTACACACACCCACAGCCCTGATGTGTGTGTGCGCGCAAAAATGTATCAAAATTCCGTCGTAATCAATATTACTGAGCGTTAGACTATGAACAATGTAGGTATGCTGGGAGAGGAAGATGTGAAGTAGTTGGTGGCTTAACCCCACCCCCCTCCAAAAAAAAAAAAAAAAGGAAAATGAAGTGTACGTACGTTTGAATATAAACGTGTCTTAATGTGGTGACTTGAGCGAGCCGTGGTTATCGCCTCTCTGAGAGCTGATGCAGTTAGAAAAGCTCTGTGCAACATGGGCTAGGAAAATCTATGAATTTATGAGCATGGGTGGCAAAGAGCGCAGCCATGCTGCTCATACACCTCCCCCCTCCAACCCCTTCCCGCACAAACACACACACAGGCACACTGATATGAGTGGCTTTACCTTCAGCATCCTTAACTGTCTCGATGGCTTCTATGGCCTCAATGGTAGCTGAATGATGGTCAGACAGATAAGAAGAGAAAGAGGGGACAGGAAGAAAAGACGAGTGAAGGCTGAAACATGCGTCTGTGCAGATAGATGTCTGGATATGATAGCGTTTGTGGGGTATGGAAAATACAGGCCCCCTGTTGTCAACGTGTGTGAAACTTGCGGATCCCTGACTCCAAAGCATGTTTCGGGCACAATCCGCGTGAGGCCTGGAGAGCAACACTGAGGGCAAGCCTAGGGCAGGTTAGAGCGCACCTGGGGTTAGCAGTAGCTTTAGCTCACTCACACACTATCTCTTCCTCTCCTCTCCAATACTATTCTTCACACGTACAACCAGCAGGCTGTTAGTATCCTCAGCACCAGTGAAGTGAAGTGGAGACAGGGAATGAGTCCGTGGTGTAGAGAGATGACATGAGATAAACAGCAGCAGTGTGGTCCAAAGCATATGCTTTGAGTGTTTTTCTACTTACTCGTGTGTGTGTGTGTGTGTGTGTGTGGTGTGTGTGTGTGTGTGTGTGTGTGTGTTTTTTAACTGTGTGTCTGGAGGAGAGCTCTGGGTAAGGCTTGACAGTCAAATGCGTGTGTTTGTGTTCGTGTTTAGGATTGTGTAAAACGCTTACCGCTCTGCAGAGTCTGTTTGCCCCCTGACAGCACTCCGCTTGGCAGCATACCTGTAGGGGTCAGTCCCTTCAGTGTCAACACGTTCTCACTCTCCTCCCTAAAATTCAGTGTGTGTGTGAAAGAGAGAGAGAGAGATTCACAGAAAAAAGGGATGGTAAATGATAAGATTGGGAGCACATACCTGTCTACATTGTCACTCAAACGACGCATTTCAAGAATGCAAAAATTCCGAGGCTATGGAGAGGAGCTTGCAACAGGCTTGGTTTATGCCCGCACCTCGCAAGTAAACATTTCACAATCCTGTGACAAATCACCCACTCCTTTACGAGACGCTGTTACCAACATCAGCTGCTAAAGTTGTCAAAGGGAGTAAAGGTTTTTACGAGGAAGACTGCGCGTATCATTTAAAAAAACAAGTCTGTGTGTGCACTTGCGCGAATGTGTGTAAATGTCTCCTCTTTTTTTTCCAATTACTCATTATAACAAACACAGAGTCATGAGGGAAAGCCAGAAACTTTTTATCAAGATACATAGCAACTGTTAGTTTTGGAGGGAAAAAAAGCACAATGTTAACAGTGTATGACAGTTCAGAATGTTCCGACAATGGACCTTTCCGACCTGTCAATCACTCGTACGATAATAACCAATAAGATAGCCACTTTGTCTTAAACCCTGGCTTGACACGTCCCTGCCACCATGTTGTCCCACAAGCAATGCTGGTTGTCAGTAATGTGCGCTTTAAAAAGTTAATGTTACGAAGAAAATGGTCCTCAGATGCGCTTGGGGAACGTGCAATTCTGATGAAAGATATCCTCCTCGGTTACAAGGTCATAAAAGGTCATTTTCCAAAGCCTAAAACATAGTTGACGAAGTGTCTACGAAGGATTAAGGCTCGCGGAAGACCGCACGTACAACTAAATGTGGACAATATTAACAAACACAAGGCTGTATGTTCGAAGGTAAGTGAGGGAGAAGTATCTTCTCTGCGTTTGATTGAATTATTATCAGTGCTTTATGCATTGCAGGAGAACAACTTTCACTTTGTTAGTGTATCACTGACCTGCTGAATGAAGTGTGTAATGTTTTATGCCGAAGAGTCGGGTTAGTGATACTAAATGCGCCATCTCATGCAAGAGAAATGTCTATTTGCCTATTTGTATCACATCAGACTTTTAAGACAGCACTAGGTTCGATTATGACCCAATTCAAATGAATACACCCACTGACTTTATAAAGACTACAATGATTTTACTCGTGATCTTTCCAAGTCAAAAGTATTCACGCTGCTTTACATGCACAGTATGATTCCACTATTTCATCCTGTTGGATTTCAATATGAAGTTTGTGAATCGTCAAACTTTTTTGCATCGATTGCCAACATTTCGCTGCAACTCTGACATTACATCCTGCTCCGTCCAAAATCTTAATTCCGTGTACATATCGCTGTGTGAAATGGTTGACACCTCTCTGTAGAACTCTCTTGCACAAGTCTGACGCATTTGGCAAAAAACGAACCCCAATATTATCTGGAATACGCGATAGAGAATTGACTTCAGACATGTTCTGTACAATCGCCATTTTGAAAGGTTGTGGGACATGGCTAAGGGGGCGGAGCCGAAGGTCACCATCGGAAGGGTCCATTGTTTTATACAGCTAAGTAACATTAGGTGCCAGCAACCCTTTGACCCTGAAACTATTTAAACCGTAGTGGTGGTCGATCAGTGTCTGTAGTGGATTGTAATTGACCCTTAAGGTTCTGCTTTACAACCATGCTCGTGACAAACAAAACTGTAATATAATAAGATTCTCATGCTAAATATTTTAACCATTTACAGTTCAGTTCTGTTGTGGAGTATCTTCTGGTGGTTAGTGAAAAATAACTAAAATATATATGGCCATTACAACGTTGTCAAAACAACCAATCAAATGAAAGCCCGAGACTTTCACACTTACGCAATGCGTTATGCGTTCTAAACTCACCGTAGAACTGAAAACATTTTGGCCATCTTCCCGATGGCACGGATTTTGTTCTTAATCACCTCCTTTCTGGCTGCAGCTGCACTTGCTATTAAAGAGACAAATAGCACATTATTACATGTTACTTACTAAAGTCGGGAATGTGTGTGTTTAATATGTCATGAGCGGCCGTGTTGAGTGTTCTTACCATCGAAGATCTCATCGCCATCGTTCATGAGTTCGTCATCGGAGCAGATGCTCAGGACATTGACCAGCATCTCTGTCACTAAAAATAGAAATCGCCAAACTAGACTCACTACAAAATGACATATTTCTCAATTACTTAAACTATTAATCCAAGTGGGAAGAATATTTACATGGTAATACATTTTGGATGCAAATGTGTTAAAAAAAGAAAAGAAAAAAAGAGTGACTTTCTAACAATGACTTAGCGTAAAAGGTTCTAACGCCTTGATTTCGTCATATGAGTGAATGCATAAAAGTCCTTTCTGACAGTTACTTCTGTTTGACCCAGTTTTGTATCCACTTTGTCCATATTTGGCTAAGACCGCCCCTTTTCCTCTGACTGTTTGCCTCTTTGGAGAAGAGTCCCTGGCAATTGCACACGTTTGTGATGCTGACAGCAGTGGTTTGGGAGGAGAGAAGTACGCGGAGATCTTCGCTAGTGATGTATTTAAGATTGAGAAATTTGAATGACGTGATTTCAAGCCAGAAAACTGTTTGGACCTCAAGAATGGGTGAACAATGTCATATTATATTTTACATGTTTACTGAGACACCATAGAGCCAATATAACATCAAACACAAGATGAACTTGGTTTGGTAAAATTCAGGTACCTTAAGTCCAATGTAAGGAATGTCATTTTTCTACCTGGACTTTTACCCCAAGCTAAATCACAAGGAAAATCCACCCAAAAGTAAGCACCTTGTCAAGGACAAATCCAACTAAGCTCTGTACACCCGCCAGTCTCTAATCCTCTAAGTCAAGGCTAGCCACTTTTTAAGATGAGATAATAGCAATGTGTCATGAAGTGACATCAGAACAATATAATGGAATAGAAAACCCCTTTTAAGTACGCATGTACTGTAGGAACTGTAGGAACTGGACAGAACAATTCCAAGGATGTGTTAATCAGATACTGTGTGTAAATTGCAATGACTAATACCTACACCAGAGTACCAGCAAGGTTTAAAAAAATATAGTGTGCTGTATTTGTTTTTGTCTATATGCTTGTCTGTTTGCAGTCTTCTTCGTGATTCATGTTTGATGACAAACAGCCACCTTGCCATGATAATTTTGGGTCTGATGAATGGCTGCATTAGTGTTACAGTGATTCCAGCAGTGGCAATGCATTATTGTGTATTCGCACATTTCTCCAGATTCTCAACTACCGTAATTCCCAGCCGACAGAGCGCACCTGGTTATAACCCTCGGTACACAGAAAGAGTTAGCGTGGCGCTAACTTTAAAATCTTTGTGTACCGAGGCTTATAACTCGGTGCGCTAACACTAAAGCTAGCAGCCCATCACCGCATAAACCACAGGGTTGAAAGCGTGTGGGGAAAAAAGTCGCAGTTTGTAAGCCGGAAATTTCAGTAATTTTCATGTGGTCTTCCTTGGTCAATGCTCCACATTTCTTTTGCAAAAAAACTGCTCACTGTATCTGGCTTGACAATTTGGGGTGACAAAATAACACCGCGGTGTCACGTAATGTGACAAGTAACAACTTTCACTACCCTAAGTAATTAAGTGATTTAATTGCAAAGAGCGATAGATAAATATGCAAGATTATACTGTATTGTGTGTGTGTGCACGCGTGCGATACCTTTTTCCCCCACAAAAGGCAGAGACCAGGTGAAGACGTCCATAAAGTTAGGCAACCAGTACGGGTGAGGGGAGCAGTTGAACTGGCGGATGTTCATAACATTGTTCTCGTATTTCAACACCGCCGCTAGAAACACAAACATACACAACCACTTTATCTCGACGTACCGTTTCCATTAATTAAATGTGTACATTATGTGAATTTTCTATTTATATTGATGTTAGATTTACCTTTGTTATTATAGACGTCCAGGTAGTTTGGAGCAGAGAAGATGGTGATGAGTGAAGGAAAACCTGTTGTCTGACTCTTTCTGTACATACGGTACCTGTAAGGACATTTGCATAGAGTTTTAGGTCTGTAGGCTCAATACCGTATCAAAAATATTTCATGTGTGAAGTTACTTTGTTTCCTTATCAGTGTCTGAACCATGAATTGCAGAAATATTAAGACCACAACCCAGCCAGACAGTTGACGAGAGACAAATGTTGCTAATGGGTTGACCAAACTGAACAAAGAGCAGATTTTCACAGATAACAGATGCCTGGGGGATTTACGGGTCAGCGAAAATGTTTTGACCCTACTCTATTTTCTTAATGTCGTGTACACCCCACATAACTGTGGATGTTCCCACTTTATCCCATGATAGTCGCACAGTGTGTTGTACAGTAAATACGCAATCACTTGTGAACGAAGCACACAGACGTTAACATCCTGCTGTTTTATTGACCTTTTCACAGAAATCATTTTGATATCGAGCGTTCCCTCTGCTGGATCATGGTTCATCTTTCACACCCTCCCATAAAGTATTCCCTTCCTGTGTTCCAGCTCAGTAATTGCAGATTCAGTATATTGTGCAATTTTTTTTTAAATAACGAATTTTCCGCACTATAAAGCGCACCGCATTATAAGGCGCACATTCAATGAATTGCCCATTTAAAATGATGACAAATCTTATATAAGGCGCACCGCATTATAATGTGCATAAAATAGACGCTACATTAGAGGCTGGGGTTACGTTATGCATCCATAAGATGGAGCTGCATTTAAGACTCAATATTAATCCACATATAAGGCGCATCGGATTATAAGGCGCACTGTCGGCTTTTGAGAAAAAGGCTTTTGGGTGCGCCTATAGTGCAGAAAATTCGGTATTTATACTTTGCATAATTTGCCATATTGTGGGATTATGAGTCTGATGGGGGGTTAGGGTTAGCCTATTTAGTATTTTTTTATGGTAAAATAATCGCTTCACAAAACTTAGAAATAATAATCATTTATACACATTTTATGAAGTTTAACATGTACATAGTGTACAGTGCTACTTTGTATTACTTTGTTTAAGAATTGAAAAAGTGTTTTGTATAGAGGTTAATACGACTGTGGGTGGAAAAGAATTGTGAGGTTTATATGGATTTCAAATATCTAGTATAAATAATATAGAAAATGTAAATATGTGGATGTTACCCTATTTCAGCTATTGCAGGGGGGTGGGAGTGCCATTTAAAGACCTCTGATAACCAAATTCTGATAACTAAATTCATTTTAAAAAGACGATGCTAATGTGAAACAAAAAAACCCTCAATAATTATTATAAGAACTTATGTGTTAAAGGTTTTGGTTTGTAACCTGCGAAAAATCTCAGTAATTGCAAAGAGGAAACATGATTAGGGCAATAATACTTGAAACAGTGATAGTAAAATATAGTAATACAAAGTCAAAAGCACAACAAGTAAAGCTGAAGCTGTGTGCTGTAATTTCCATAAACTTCCGGATGTATTAATTTATATTCAACATTTCTCATCCCGATGATGTCCCGAGTCATCATGGCACTGCCCCATTTGTTTGTCACACTCCATGCACAAAACCAATAATGATGGCCTAGGTTTTTTTCCACACAGTACTGCATTTTCCTGGATGTCAAAAGAAGAAAATGTGCCTCGGGCCGTGGGGAGATGGGCTTCCCTCAGCCCCACCCCCCACCCTCCCCTTGGATCCTCGCCTTCCTCTCCCCTCTCCTGGCACTCTTTCCCATCATTACTTGATTGCGTGCGATGGGAGCTTAACATGAGCTCGCTTAGGTTATATTAGGATCTCTACTCGGAGATTCTTCCTGGTATTTAGACACTATGAAATGCACCCCACCGCATACTCATCAATGGCGCTGCCTTGCTCATTTCCCACATCCTTTCCTCTCCTGGCTTTTTCTGCTCTTTCTCATCCTTTTTCTAATGGTTAGTTGTGCTATGACATCAACAGAAACCCCCCACCCAATCCCCAAATAAGAACACGAGTTAACTGTTGTGCCATTACTTGCGGTCAAATATCTAGACTAACTATATTGTTCTGCTGTCGTTCGTTCTGTCCCTTCGTGTGTCCCCTAAAACTCATTTCTGTCTGGCTGCATTTTTAATAAATAGCAGCATAATTAAGAATGAAATATAAGCAGAGGGAGTATTTTAAACTACCCTGTTCCACCATGAAAGGCACACAAATCCACCATTCTGCATGGCCACCCAGCCGAACAGGACAGGTTAAACAAATATTGTACATAAATTAAACGAAGAAAATATTATGGTAACGTTAGTTTTTAAACCAAAACGAAATGCTGAATCACACGTTCTGCAGTCACCTTACCCAGCATCCTGTGCTTCGTGCGCTCTGATGATTGAAAGCAAATTGTTGGTCTGTAAAAACTCACACACTGCCGGGTAACTGGAAGAGCAGAAAGGGGAGGTGTGAAACAAAATCAATTTGAATAAAAGCCACGACACAACCATAAAATGTATTGCGGACTGTACAGATCGGTGTTACCTACTCCACGAGCGATAGAAATACAGTATGTAAAACCTGGACGGGGTTCAAGGCAGCCCTTATGTGACTGAGCCCGTGGATGCGATGCCAATGTCATTCATGCAACAGCTTCTTCTAAACTTGACCAAAATCATTGCCTTTGCCAGCGGTAACACGTCATAACGACCAACTTCTACTCCTTGAACACAACTACAAATAGAAAGGGAGCTTCATTCCGCTCTAGAGTGGATCTTGTCTCAAGATTTCTCCATCTTGACAGTTTTATGTACATCTTTTATTCATCTCCTCTCCTCACCACCAACACCGTCATGCGTTTCTCCAATGTTGTTCTCCCTCTTCTCTCGCTGTATCTATAATATCACTCTGTATCTGGCAGGGGCAGCCAGTCGTCATAGCAACAGAACCGTGCAGCTTCCCTTGGGATTGTGGGATATCATTTCATGGCGAAACAGAACTGGGTGCGTGTGTTTGCGAAGGAGCTGTGTTTATGTGATTAATCTCATAACAGTGTGTCCGTGTCACTGTTGTGTGTCTGCGTGTGGTTGTGTGTGTGAAAGGGCCAATATTTTGTGTCTCGGGCGCTAATTCTGGTGATGGTAATTGGATCTTGGATTTTCATCACTACTGTCCCACACCAACACCTTCAAGTCTGCCTTAATCGTACGAGACTTCTAATTTGTAAAATCGAGCAAACGTCATGAGAGTGAGGTGGGCGTTGGGTTTTACCTGTAGAAATAAGAGCAGCCTCTGACTGTGTTGTGTCCAAAGTACTCTTGGGTCTTCTCATTGCCAAAGTCTTCAAGTGGGTCTGCCCACAACAAGTCACACATGGGCCCAAACGCCGGAGGCTCCTTGAATCGGTCCAACTGGGGCACACCACCGACACATAAAAACAAAATCGACTTCTTGTAAGTCTCATACACGTTACGGCTGTGAGGAACACACATCTTCTTTTTATATTACTATTACACAAAGACAGATGCACCAGTACATGTCATGTAAATCACAGGAAAGAAAAGCAAACACATACACGCATAAACCATAGATCATCTCCATGGCAACCACCACCACACAGGAGGGAGATGATGTCAAACCGGCAGATTCTCTGTGGAGATGCTGCCATAATGAGGAAGTTTGTGTTCTCACGTTGTTGTGCTGGATTTTCTTTTCTTTTTTTTCAGTATAGTGTTTTATTTAGCGCTGCTTATACGACATCAAAATACACTGTACAGAAGTAAAGACGTGAAAAACAGAATAGAAAAATGTGGACTTCTGTTAGCTTGCGGAACAAAAAGTCCGTAATTATCTTTAAAGTGCAATATTTCAGGTGTATTTAAAAAAAAACATCTTTCAGGAGATTTAAAATCAACCTTCATTTTTTCCAATGTTCCAAATATTTTTGTGGTGTAATCAACATGACCAAATGTAAACGCTAGTCGTCGTTGTTACACCAGCAGCACAGTAAATGAGGTCATCTTTTGGACCAACCGGCTGTCATAAAAAATTGATAACTTGAAAAATGTACAGGTGTGGTCAGTCATGCCCGCAGTTAAAAAGTTATGGGTGTCTTCTGTTTGTAATTATAAGTGTACCCCTTTAAGAGCGGAGGGGGGCGGTGTCAGGTAACTCAGAAGTAGAACTAGGCTGAGCAGCAGAGACCGTGTGCTTCTGTGTTAGGGTTAGGGTCCCTAGGGTCAGGCTGTGGTTCACTGCGCTCGATCGGTTTTCATGTGCGCTGAGAGTGTGCGACAAGTGCGCAACTGCGCAGTGGCGCAGCTTTGAGGAAACACTGGTCAAGACTACACAAAATAAGCGACGCCTTTCAATATCTATGTATTTCTACTCGTAACAAATTTTACGCGCGTGACTTTTTTTGTGCTCGACTGTGCAGATTTGCGAGTGCGATGGCGCACGTGCGCATACGCACCCATCAAGTTACAGTGACTGCCGCAATTATATAACATGACCAATGTTAATCAAACTAATTTATCATGAAGTAATTTCATTGCATCAAAAACCATTATGCGTCCGACATTTCAAGGTTAGTTTGCGCAGTAGCTCAATTCTCCCGAGACTTTTTATTTATTTAATTGTTATACATTACATTAAGTGGACATTCTAAATTGTCCCTAGGTGTGACTGTGAGTGTGGCTGTTTCTCTCAATGTGCCCTGCAATTGGCTGGCAACCAGTTCAGGGTGTACCCTGCCTCCTGCTCGTTGACAGCTGGGATAGGCTCCAGCACTCCCGCGACCCTTGTGAGGATAAGCGGCTAAGAAAATGGATGGAAGGATGTTATACATTGATGGCGTCAGTGTGTTTTTCATACAACATTCTGTGTGGACTTTTCATGTTTCACCACTCTTTCTGTGGGTTTTCCACGGGTTCTGCAGTTTTTTCCCACATTCTGAAAAAAAAGTAATTGTATACTCAGTAATAAGTAAATAAAGGTCCTGTACACAACCTGGTGGAGACTCGAGACTCTGCTGGTTGGGGAGACGTCTCCGTGACGTCTCCTCCAGACTAGTCAGGTGGGCAAGAAGTTGGAGAGGAGACCTATTGGAAGCTCCTCATTATGCTCACTTTGAAGATCAAATGTAACTGAATCTCACAAAACTGCAAGGAGTCGTCACCAAAATTTATGGTCTATTTTTATACCGACTTTGATATTTTAGAATGATTGCGCTATTTTGGATTTTATGGACGTGAAAGCGTTTTCCTCACTGTCCGTGCTCTGCGCTTGGACGTTGTGTCTGAAGTTATTGCAGGAAAATGCGTGAATTTTGAAGGTGCGTAAATAGCAGACTTACTGTACACATAAACAGGACAATATGGCCTTGCGCAAGTAACCAAAGCTCAGGATTTGTGTTTCCCGCCTGTCTTTGGTAGTAATCACTGTAGTTTTTTTTTTTTTTTTAAATCAAAAATGTTTGCAACAGATCCTAACGAAGCAAAGTTGTTTCTGGAGGTGTGGACGTACGTACCTTTTTGATGTCGTCCAGTGTGTGGATCTCTGGCGAAAGGCCGCCATGCACGCACAGGAACTGCTGGTTCATCAAGGCTGCCAGGGGCAGGCAATCAAACGCCTCCATGCAGGAGTCGTACACCTGCTCCGAATACTTGATCTTACCTGCGGGAAGTTTGGAGACACGAGTTGAAAGGGAGAGAGAGGCTCCAAATCTATTTTTAATGCGCTTTGAACAGCCAGTTTGTCACGCAGCGTGTTTCTTATTGGACTCAAACAAAAAGTATAGAAGACATTGAAAGATCAAAGCTGGGACTGAAAGTGTTCTGTGACTTTCATTAGTAGTTTATTTATGCATGGATGAAAAATAGGCATAGCATGACACAAGTGTAATATATGCTTTCAAGACTTTGCTTTTGTGCTCAGGGAGTAAAAATCTGACCCAAATATGAATATGAAGCATCATAGAGAGGCCGTGAGGCAGACTGTTTTGTTCTTAAAAAAAAACAAAACAAAAAAAAAACGCCATTGATTTGGCAGCAGTATTACTTATGATATCCAACAAGACCCATCATGAAAGTACATTTCACACATGGCGCTGACAGTACGTCCAAGACAAAAACCATATCACGGGATGAAAATAGCGGAACGATGGAAAAAAAAAAGACAGCTGAAGAAAAGAAAAATAGTGGAGTGGATTTTGAATGAGAGGAGAGCAGGATAATAATTTAATGAAGAGAGAAGGAGGGCATTTGGAAGTGATACGGGGATAAGAAAAGATGGGGGAGCATTTGTGGTAAGTCGGAGGAAAAGGGAGCAGTTGAGCACGAGAGAGATGTGCCGTAATCAAGGCTAGCATTGGAGCAGCGTAGCATTTGTTTGAGCCTTGAGGTGTGTGCATCTGGCAGAAGTGTCATTGTCAACCTCTCCATGTGCCCCGTGTATAACAAGAGATCATTATTGCCAAATGTCAGCGCTTCCTCTTTTTCCTGTTCACTCTCTCTCGCTCTCTCCATCTTTCTGTCACATGAGCAAAGACAAACACACACAAACATTTCTGAAGACACTTGCACAGACACACGTGCAGCAGATGGTAATTGAGGGCGACCACTATTCGCCAGGAGCACCAGGGGAAATTAGCGTCCTCGTCCCCTGGCCAATCAGACGCAGAGGAGGAAGTCCCTGAGCCAATCATTGAGGGGCAAATTAATTTGGAGCTAATCACCCACTCTCTGACAGTTTCACCGGCAGAACACCCAGAGAGGAGGCTCAGAGATTATATGGAAACGTGATGAAAGGACGAGGCGGCACGATGGAGCAGCTCTAGAAAGTTGGCCTCACAGTTCTGAAGACCGGGGTTCAAATCCCGGCCCCGCCTGTGTGGAGTTTGCATGTTCTCCCTGTGCCTGGGGGTTATTGGATCGGTGGATTGGTGTATTGTCGTCCTGTCCAATGACAGCTGGGATAGGCTCCAGCACTCCCGCGACCCTCGTGAGAATAAGCGACTCAGAAATTGGATAGATGGATGAAAGGATGAGATGAAAGACTGGAATGTGAACGAAACATTCTTGAAGAATAGGGAGATGGAGGACAACATGCACTTAAAGCTGGAATCCACACTATTTTTTTGTTGTTGTTAAAATAATCACCCAAGCCAATACTAGAGGAGATGACAAAATATTGATTAATCCTGTCAGCTCTTCTATTTGTATTAAAAAAAAATGTGTGTCTGTGTATGTGTGTGTGCAATATCTGAGCCACTTATCCTCACAAGGGTCACGGGAGACTGGAGCCTATCCCAGGTATTTTACACCCTCAACTGGTTGCCAGCCAATCGCAGGGCACTTAGAAACAAACAACTTTTCACACTCGTATTCATACCTATGGAAAATATAGCGTCTCAAATGAATGGTCTGAAGTAAACTCAGACTAAACCTCTCCTCATCAAAATTATTTAATGTTGTTAAATGTCACAATAATATGAAAGAATTTCTTAGAGAATTATTTTCTTCTGGGTCAAAAATTTACATACATTTCCTTCATTTTAAGAAGCCTTTCCTTTGAACTGCATGATTTGGGTCAAACATTTTGGGTAACCTTCCACAAGCTTCTGACAGTACCCTGCTGGAATCCTGGCCCATTCTTCCTGACGGAACTTATGTAACTGAGTCAGGATAGTCAGTTGCCTTGCTCACACACACCTGTTCAGATCTGCCCACAGATTTTCGATGGGTTTCAGATCAGGGCTTTGTGATGGCCACAACGTGACATTGCCTTTTTTACCCTCATGCCACTTTTGAACCATTTTGGCAATATGCTTAGGGTGATTGTCCATTTCAAAGACCCATTTGTACCCAAGTTTTAGCTTCCCGTCTGATTTCAACAGATGTTGCCTTAATATCTCCGGGTAATATTCTTCATGATGCTGTCTATTTTATGAAGAACTCCAGTTCCTGCTGCAGCAAAACAGCCCCACAACATGATGCGGCCACCACCATGTTTCACAGTTGGGATGGTGCTTTTTTTCAACATTGGGTGTTATGGACAAACAGTTCCACTTTGGTTTCATCTGACCGCAGGTCATGTCTCCAGAAGTTAAGATCTTTGTCTTGGTTTCTGTCTGCAAACTGTCATCTGTTGCAATCGGGGGGTTATGTTTCTTTAGGACTAATGGTTTCATTCTCAGTGAGTGGCCTTTCACCCCATTTGAGTGCAGGACTTGTTTCACTGTGGATAATAACACTTTCTTACCAGCTTCATCCAGCATCTTCACAAGGTGCACACTCACATGTGCATAGAGTCAAACAAGCGTTTACACACACTTTCACACCTATGGGCAATTTACAACTTCAATGAACCTGACGTGTTTTTGGAAGGAAGCTGGCATACCCGCACGCAAACTCTCAGTTCTAGATCTGAAGCCAGAATCTCTGGACTGACAGGAATCACTGGAGGACTGTGCTGCCAAACTATATTTCTGTATAATATTCAGAATTCATAACACTGAAGAGAATTTTGTATCGCTTTACTGAATGCGTTTTGACTAAGAAATCACACTCCATAAGTGCTAAAGACAGAAAATAAGAAAACACATTTGACATTTAGAGGGAACAAATGAATTACTCACATTCTTGTTTGAAGGTGAAATATTCCGTCAGATGTCTACATTCATGGTTCCCCCGTAGAAGAAAGAGAGTCTTTGGGTAGAGGATTTTCAGTGACCACAAGTACAAGACACACTAAACGTTCAGCGGGGGAAGAGAGGGAATTACAAGAAAATTAATGACACAAAGTATACATACATACAGAGTGTGTGTAGATATCGATATCGCTACATTATTGTTCCAATTACTTCCTGATCACGTCACTGTATAGGAGCTGCAGTAACTACAGTAATAAGATTATGGTAGGATAATGTTGTATGGTCTAGTCGTTATATTGTGTTTTTGTACAATAGGAACCATGATAAATGGTTTCTCATGTAGTCCTGGAATTCATATACCTATCTCCCTTTACCAATTGAACATTGCTCCTAAATCAATTGAAACCAAGCAAATTCAATTTAAACTGTAACTAAAATAAAATCTGATGGGAGCTGCATAGCAAACATGTTCAAGTTCAGCAATAATCTCGAATTTGTTTAATTGATTATTTTACAGAGTGAAATAAAATAGATTAAAGGAATTTGTGTCTGGTTGTACACGCTCGTTTAAAAAAATGAGTGAAAAAAGGTTTACTGGCTGAATTAGGGGCTCTATGTTTGAGGTTTTGCATGATTTGTTTTTGTCTGTTTTGCTTCAAAATGTGCTAACACAGAACTTTACTGCATCATCTGAACATGTCGAGTCTTTTTGTCACTCAGTTGGTGTTGCTAATTATAACCACAATAATAAAACAGAATGGGCACACGCATGGTCGGTAGGGTTAGGGTTTTAGGGTTTTGGTTTCCGGAGGTTTTGGTTTCTGAATTCTGAAGAGATATAAAAAACTCACTAAATGTAGATCATCATTGGACTGGAAAATGTTGTTTTCTTAAGAGTGAGCCTTCACTACTTTTACTTTTAACAAAGAGAGAATTTTTGCATATGTATCAGTAATTTTACTAAAATACTCAAATCTCTGGTTACTACTATTGTCCAGAGGGAAGGACGGTCGATGCTTTCTTACCTCAATACTGAAATAGCCCCTGTCTACATAGTCCCCCAGGAAGAGGTATCGCGTGTTGGCAGGGGAACCTCCCACTTCAAACAACTTCATCAGGTCGAAGAACTGGCCGTGGATGTCTCCACACACTGAAAAAGACATATGCATAGCATCGTCATGGTTGCTCATTGAACTTTGACTGGATAATATTTTCTCAAAAATTCCCAACCCACGCGGGTGGTGGCCATCCGCTGTCATCGGACACATTTAAGTCACCAGCGGTTGTCACCTGCTCATTCTAGATTTAATAAGAGTATGCAATCATATAACCTGCTGTCACACCGGTTACGAATGCATGGATCACTCCAACTCATTGTCCTCTTCTGCACAGCAATGTCTCCATCCGATATTGTGATTGTGTCGCATTTAAAGGGAATGAGATGACCCTTTTTTTATGGGACATGATTGAAATCATCTGTGTTCACGCCCACAGCTCCGGAGACCACCCTACTTTAAATATGCCGCCTTGTGCTCGACTGTGAAATTACCAAACACCTGGTCTGACACTCCTCCATGGAGATTTAGGCTGCCCGCTCTGCCCGAATTACGGCGGTAACGAAAAATAGAGCCCATCATGTTCTGTTGATGTTGTCAGTGTTGCTCTGCCCCATGTGCATCTGTTTGTTCAATTATTGCTGCTATTTATTTTTGGCCCGCCAGTTTTAGCAATTCATGCACGAACCTTTACTACACCACTCCTGTTCTTCAAATATGCATGCTGCATTTCATATTTATGTATACAATACCACCTCAAATGAGGCTCCTTGATTGAAGGCGTCACAGGAAGACTTCAGGACCGTATGATCTGCCAGCATACCACTTCCCATGTGCCTCCCTCACCATCTGTCTCCTTTCGCTTTGTCAAGATTCCCTCTGCAGCCACTTCACTTTAGATCTTTTGGATCTGTCTGACTGCTGACATCTGTCTGCCCCTCCATCTAGTTACAGTCTTTCTGCCTCTGTCTTTTTTTTTTTAAATATCCTATTTTCAATTGATCTAGTAATGGACAATGGCATGAGTGAAATTGAGCCACAAACACACATCTTCATTTTCAATCGTTAAGACATATACAGTATATAGATATACTGAGCCAGTGCTTATAACCCATTTTGATCGGTGGCATGAAGAGAAAACAGAATGCATGGAGTCGTTTATCCTTAGCTTGAAATCTGGCCTCCTGCAAATGTGGATGAAAATACAAATGTTTTGCATGAGAAAAAATTTAATGAATCTGCACCAAACAAAAAATCTCAGAAAAAGTACAAGTTCTGAAATTATGATGAACGTCTCATCTCAGATTGCCTGAGAGGAGCCACGTTGATTGGACGTGATTGAGATCATCTGCGTGCACACCCACAGGGAGGTCCATTTTACCGGAGAGAAATGTGGTTGTGCGATTTTGCGCACTTTTAAAGAACTTAATTGAAGTCCCAGTCGTTAGGGAGAGAAGTTCGTCAGTGTGGCACGTCTTGCACTGACACTTTGTCGAATCTTTCTTGCAAACGGTGGCTTATCTGTTCTTTTGTTTATTGGATGTATCCTTTCGACGCAACTGGAAGATTTAAAAGAAAAAATCATTTTCAGACCAATATTTCTGTGGCACAAGCATCAGGATGAAAAACTTGCACAAAACACCTAATTCTCAACCATCTCTCCCTGTCTGTCTACCCTCGTCCCTGGGGAAGCTGTACCTGTGAAAGCCGACTAATGTTCCCACACTGGAACAACCCACACAGATTCATCTCACTACTTATATTTGCATAACACACACCCACGCCCACGCACGCGCACACACACACACACAATGGTGTCAATTATCGGGATTGGTCTTGAGTATGACTGGCTTCTCTTTTCAGAAAGCTGTTTTGCTCTCCATCGATGTCAATCTATCCTCTGTTCCCTCCCTCCGTATTCTCCTTCTCTTCATACCATTTCCCTGTCAAGGAAATACTGCACAGGCAGATATTATGAGACGTATAGCAAACTGATTGTGTCTCTCAGCGAAGTGCGACAGAGCAATGTTTCATATTGGAAAGGTAGCAGATTAAAGGACTCGGTGAATGCAATCTGTTTGGTGTTTTTTTTCCTACCCTTTGTGTGGCTGCATATGTCTAAGTTATGTGTCTTCCTTAGTTGGCTGTGGCCTCACTGAGTAACGTGGGTGGTAATCGTAATAGTACACTGAAAATATAGCTTAAGAACATCAACCCATAAACTCACAGTAGTACAAAAGGTAAAATTTTTTGAAAGGATAAAAAAGAAGAAATACTGTTATAAAAATATGTTTTACCTGATAGTGTTGGGTTGTAGTATTAAATATGATCCAGTATGTTTTTCTTTAAATTATCAATATATTGTAAGTATTTATGAAACACACACATATATATTATTTTTTACTTTTCACTAGTTACATCAGGAGACAGAGCAGCAAGTCCCTCGCATACTTTTATTTTTTTTTAGTATATTTTTATTTTTTTAATTTTTTTATTATGTATGTATATAAGTATGTACTGTTTTTTATATATATTAAAAAGACAAATGACATAATCTGAGATTTAGCGACTCACTGTACGTATGCTCCACCCCAAAAAAATCTAGCTATCAACGTAGTCGCTCTGCTGTAGACTATTAATATATATTTTACCCGAGCTCTTTTGGTGGCTAGTGATACAGTATCTTATTTGTTCAAACATACAGAAAAAAATTTCTATACATTTACCCTGTAGTTGTTGAGCTAGTTCTACGGTGTAATTCTGACAATAGATCTCGGTTTTCGAACATCCCCGTTTTCGAACAAATCGGTTTTCAAACGAAAATATTGTGATGTTTTTTTTTTTTTTTTTTGCTACTGTTTTCGATTGAAAATCGGTACTCGAACGCCTTCAACAAAACCCGGAAATAACATATTGTGCGCGGCCAGACCAGCTGACCCATGACACACTTTGTTATGAATTCCCACACCGCCGAAAAAACCCAGAAATAACATAATTCGCACGGCGCAAGCAGTTGACCCACCAACGACGCATTTTGTTATTGTCTATTCGAACGCCCCCCGAAAAAAAAAAACGGAAATGACAGAATCCGCACGGCGCAATCAGCGCACTTTTGTTATTCTGGATAACGCAGCCTCTGTACACAGATGTGTCCCGGTAGTGACTGTTGTTTTTCTTCTCATCTCATTCTTCTCATCTCATATTTACCCCCAATCATAGCTCCAAAGAAGGCAAGTGGGGGTAGTAAAGCTGCTGATGCTGAAAAACCGAAAGCTCTGCGTAAAACTGTCGACTTCAAGAAAGAATGGATAGCCGAATACGAATCTGGTGTGTGTTTCTGAGTCGCTACAGATATGGCAATGCACTCCCAGCCTAGCGTACTCAACTACTAAAGCATACATTTTAAGCAAAAGATAAATATATTTCTTAAATTATTTTATTATATAAAGTATTTAAAATATACATGTATTTCTACTATGCTGTTTATTATCAGGAAAAGCTTAAAAAATGCTTTAAAAGCCAACTTTTTTAGGAGTGGAACGCATTATTTCTTTTTCCATTCATTGTAATGGGAAACATCAATTCGGTTTTCGAACAATTCAATTTTCAAACTGTTTTCTGGAACGGATTGTGGTCGAGAACCGAGGCATCACTGTATATCCAAATACCTGTTACTGGTGCCTCAATGTCCAACATGGTGCGCTCCTGGCGCAGGATGGCGGCGCCCTCATCGATGATGCGTAGGGCCACTGCCTCCTCCAGTCGGCCCTCCTTGGTGAGGTGAGCTTTGAGTAGGTCCACCCTCGGTCGGCCCTCGGCATCGAACACCTCCTTCATGGTCAGCCGATGGGCCAGAGGGAAGGGGACCGCTGCGGAGACGGATAATTTGAATAGATGCGTGGATGAAATTAAAGGGATTCAACACATTGAAAATAGGAGCGAGCTTGCGCAGCGAAGAGCAGGAGCAGAACATGATTAATTGATGTTTCCTTCAAAAAAACCTGCCTTCAAACATTATAAGGCCCCTGTGATCTCCATTATGGAGCTGCGCGCTTTGACTCTGCGTGAGTTATGGAGGCTAAGGCATACTGTAATGAAGCAGGGGCTGCCACAGTTATCAGGGTTGCCTGCCTCTGTTCTGCAGTAATGTCTTTCTTACATAATGAAGGCCCTCAGGCCGCTGCCGGAGCACGGGGAGGGTTGACTGACGACGGGGGTGATACAGTGCGAGTGCACAGCTGCACGTGAGGAGTCACATACACAAAAACAAGGCCCGCTGAAAACACAGCAAACATACACAAGCCATGGCAAGAAGCGAAAAGGCAGAGGCGTACATCATGGATGGAACAACATGCCTGACTTCTTATGGGTGACTGCGACACATGAACACATGAGATCGTAGGTAATAAAGGGTATTGTTACTCAGAATCCACTGAGCCTGTTCGAGCCCCATCAGTGCTAACACAGATAATGGCCTAGATCACACGCTAAAAGTAGGCCTGGCTCACTCTCGCTATACACACACACACACACACACATGCGCACACGCATTCACACTGCCACTCTGTCCCTGTTTTGCACTCCTCTTGCCCCGTCTGTGCTTCTTGATTGCCTTGCCTCTCTCTCTCAATTTGATGCTCTGAAAAAACAACACGTCTCCTCCACAAGTGTTCACACTGATCGGCTCTAATGTTACATGAAGTTTAGCACGTCTGCTCCACAGTTCCGAGGAACGGGTTGAAATCCTGCCCCATCCGTGCCTCTTTGCATGTTCATTCCGTGTCTGCGTGGGTTTTCTGGGGATATTCCAGTTTCCTCCCACATTCCAGAAAGGTTAACTGAAAACTCCGATTTGCCCGTAGGTGTGAATGTGAGTGTGCATGGTTGTTTGTATGTGTTTATACGATCCTGCTCAGAGCCAGCTGGGCTACGCTCCAGCACACCCGTGACTCCAGAGAGGATAAGCGGAACGGAAAATGGATGGATGGAAGTCGCGTGAAAAAGTTGGGGCGTTTGTACAAAGCTTGCTCGTGGCAATAAATGGTTCATATATCACCATATGTTTTACGATTAATGCAACCTTCCCAGTGTACATTACTTACAATGCATTACTCACATTGGTTTGGCAGGAGCCTGAAAAAACAACTCTTCTATTATCAGATAATATTAGGTTTTATTCAAGAGGAGACAGGATAGCAAGAAAAAGGGTTGCAGCCACAAAGTTGAGACTATAGAGTAGTATAATTATAATAATCGAGTCAGAGTAAAAAGTATGTCTCATTAAAACTACTCTCAGTTGTGGTCAATTTAGCTCATCCCTACATACATACTTCTGATTGTATGGTCTATATGTTTTGGGGTTTTTCATGGAAATATTTACTGAACTGTGACATTTAGTATAGCTTAGTGATAGACTACAGCACATTCCAACTTACATAAAAATGCGCCGCCGTAGGAACAGAACTCATCATAAACCAAGGGCCTTTTATGCGGTTTTGACAGTGGAAATAATGAGTTGACGGGTACGTACTGTGCAACAGAAAAGCGATATTAGCTAGCGCACGAGGCGTCAGTACTACTTCGTTGCACCTCCTGTCTCAAGAAGTAGGCCATTACATCACCTTAAGAATGAATACAACACATCAACACACCGGAGCACTGTGACACATCCCAGCAGCTGCCAAACTGGAGAGTCTGCTTTCCATCGCTTCACACCGAGTCCTAAACCATCTTTGGCTTTTCAGGTAGGGACTGATTAATATTTGAAAAAGTTTGTGCACACCAGGCTGTCAGAGAACACAGAAGCGTAAAAAGGTACTCATGCGTGTGACTGAAAAACGAGAACAGGCTGTGGTCAGTGCGTGACTCAACTTCGTAGTCCAGTGAGGTAGTGTTCTGTGCTTGTCTGCACCATGCTGTACTGTCCTAGTACAACGGGGGAACACAAGCTAGTACAGACAGTATACGTGAACTCAAGAGCATGTTCCTGGTTTGAGGCAGAACTGAGGCTTGTGTGTGTTTTATTGCGCATGTGCACGTGCACGCGTGTTAGTCGTAAATGTAGAGCCTGGTGTGAAAAATAGGGCAGGTATGAGAGTATCAGGAGCAGCAGAGACAGACACTCAGGGAGAGGAACTATACTTGCGAAAATGTACTTGGCAAAGATAGAACTTAGCACCATTTCAGATCTGACGTGCATGTCCTTTTCACCCGACTGCTGACCTTTTCATTGTCACGAAAAGCAGGCTCCTTTTTGTTTTACTTCAGAAAGACATCTCGCCGCTTATAACAACCACAATTAAGTGTGTGTGTGTTTATAATTCGATATGTTTAAGTAACGTGACTTTGTCAGCTGCAGTGGCGGCCGTACTAAAATGTACACGTTTGGGGAGACGTTTTACAAGCACAAACAACAATACATCAGAGGTTAGCCATTTGTCTTTTGACTTTACTGGACTTGCGCATGCCAACCCAGTCGACACGGAAGATAGAACAGTGATACACTGACATTTTCAATAGAGCAAAACAAACAGTTGGCCTTTCAGCACAATATAACTGCAGTTCATATTTTAAACTATACTGCACTTAAGCACACTGGTATATTCTATTGAGACCTTATGTGCCCTGTACAACAAACATGTACATTATACATCCCAGCAGCTGAGGGATAATGGCTATTACAGATTTAAAATCAACAACAATGTTTCACTTTGTGGCGGCACAGTCAAGCAACTGGTCTAGGGCGTTGGTCGCACAGTTCTGAGGACCAGAGTTCAAATCCAGGCCCCGGCTGTGTGGAGTTTGCATGTTCTACCCGTAGCTACGTGGCTTTTCTCCGAGCACTCAAGCTTCCTCCTGCATCCCAAAAACATGCATTAATTGGAGACTTTAAAATTACCCCGAGGTGTGATTGTGAGTGCATCTGTTGTCTGTCTCCATGTGCCCTGCGATTGGCTGGCAACCAGTTCAGGATGTACCCTGCCTTCTGGCCCATGATAGCCGCCATAGGCTCCGGCACTCCCGTGACCCTTGTGAGGAGGATCAGTTCAGAAAATGGATGGATGTTTCAGCTTATGATGTTAAAAACAATGATACATACAACACTGTGTATAATATCAGTGACAAGCCAACCTAATCATCGGTGTGCAGGGTTTAAATAACTCCACTCATGTCCTGACAGGCACATTTTAAACAGAACCCATGCTGACCAAAGTTCTGAACATAGCAGACCAAGTAGATAAAATACAAATATTGGGTACACAGAATAATTTAAAACACACACACACACAAGGGCAAAGGGAAAAGTACTCATCTGTGGGATTCAGATAAGTAAATGCAATGGGTAGATAGGATAAGGAGCTTGCAGAGATGGTGGAGTAGTTTGTAGTCTTTTAACAAAGAATAGAAGGTTGAAAATCGTTTTGAATGCTGCACTGATTCGTAATCATTAGGATCTCTATTTTCCAAAGGGGATTGAGGTCTATAATGTCATGCATGGAATGGCATGAAGTGCCATTTTGTCTGAGGTGCCCTTGAGGCAGGCAGCCCATCTATACTTTATTCAGACTTAAACTCAATATTTCATGCTTGACACGAGCCCTGATACAGGTGCTTGCTTGTCTTCAGGGTGCTGCAACAGATGGCGTTGGGGAAACAGAAACTCTATGAAAGACTGGCGGTGCTGCATTTAGAATACATGACAAGCATTATGGCAGAAAGATTTTTGGAGAAAGCGGCAGCACGGTGAGCTACTGGTTAGCATGCGTACTTCAAAGTTTTATTTTCAAATTGCTGTATTCCTTTATTCTCCCCATGCTTGTGTGGGTTTTCTCCGGGAGTCCGGCTTCTTCCCACATTCCAAAAACATGCCTGTTAGGTAAAATTAGGACTATAGTTGTGAATGAGAGTGTGTTGAGTATGTCCTTTTTTATATATATATATAACTTACTTTGTTGTAGAAACAAATATAACTTCCCATTGAAATAGAGGCAATCATTTCTCACGATTACACAAAGGCATACACGACCACTTTCTGCAACTTTTTTTTTTCCTGTTCGTGTCCTTTGACCCAGTCTCCACAGCCGAACTCCCAAGTGTGGAATGGAATCTATTAAGTGAAAAAGCTGCCAGCTCAGCCAAAAATCTAACAGCACAGAACAGCGAGGACGACGAGCCCATGACACGGCTTTTAGCCAAAGCCCCTCAATCTCTTTGGGCTGGTCAAATACCCTAACTGGAGCAGAATTTGATCAAAATCTACCCTCCCATTATTTATAATGGATCAAATCAATCAGGAATATTTCATTAGTTTTAGCATCACGGGACTCCATTCGCAAGCGCCGGGGCTGCTGCAGCAGGAAACGAAGGCAATGGAGAACAGCCGGATTGAAGGCATTATTTAAAATCTGTCCTTTTTTTTTGTTCATCCATCTATCCATTTTTCTTTGCCGCTTATCCTCACAAGGGTTGCGGGGAGTGCTGGAGCCTGTCCCAGCTGTCAACGGGCAGGAGGTACACCCTGAACTGGTTGCCAGCTAATCGCAGGGCACATCGAAACAGTCACACTCATAATCCCACCTAGGGGCAATTTGGAGTGTCCAATTCATGTTGCATGTTTTTGGGAATGTGGGAGGAAACCGGAGTGCCCGGAGGAAACCCACGCAGGCACGGGGAGAACATGCAAACTCCACACAGGGGGGTCCGGGATTGAACCCGGGACCTCAGAACTGTGAGGCCAACGCTTTACCAGGTGATCCACTGTTCCGCCTTTTTTCCGTTCAGTAAATAGAAAATACATATAAAAAGCGAGCAGATATTTGAAATGTACACTTTTGAAATTTGTGAGGCTTAGAACACAGTCAACGTAAGATGTCATGGCATGTCAAACTACAGAGACACTTAACGCTCTATGTACAATAGACAAGTGAGGATCCCTCATTGTTGTATATACTGTTCATCCATGCACGCACATCGAGCAGAATGAAAAGTGTGCGTGTCAGTATGCAATACATTAGAGGCAGGTTGCCTCCATCTTACATGATGTCTCTCACACACACACACACCTTCCCAAATCCTTCATTCTGCTGCTCTGCATGAATAAATGAAGAAGGATGAAGCGGGGGATGAAAGAATGAGTCCAAGCCATTAAAAAAGGAGAAGAGCAAAAAAAAAATGGGGGGCTTGAGAATTGGGAAAGGAACTCCACGACTCTCAATAAATTGTGTGTGTGTGTGTGCGTCCACGTGCATGTGTGTGTGTTGGCCATCTTTGACCCAAATCAGCTGATGGGACCGTGGCTATATGAAGGTGGTGATGAGGAACAAGCAAAGATGTGTTTGAAGTCATTCAATTAATGTACACTACACACATGAAAAGCCATCTGCGCCTACAAACACACACACAAACAACAGCTCATCCCCTAACAGCCTGCCCTCATTAGACAACACCCCCCCCCCCTCTCTGTTTCTCTCCCCGTCTCTCTCTGGAGTGCCTTGTCTATAAATAGACAGTGCCCGGCCACCCTCCCCACAGGGCACACACAGACCTGTCAAGGTGTGACCCCTGGTTGACGAGACAACACACAAATTTGACGCACTTATCCTAAAATGCAGCCCACCCGAAGGCCTGGGGGGAACTATGAGGGAATGGGACAGCAGGCTGCAGAAAAAAAAAAAAAAAAAAAAAAAAGGGAAAGATTGCCCAGGATGCCCCAAGCCATCCCAGAAGTGGTAAATTTGTCCAGCCATGAATACATGCATGTATGTGTGCAACTGTGCATATTGCATATGGCCGAGTTTTGATGAGCTGATATGTTGGTACACACACAGTAGCATTAATTAAATAAACAATTCTTCATAGTATGTTATTTCTGTGTCATGTCAAAAGAAAGTACCTTTGATTGCATTAATACTATGCAGTTTATCTTATTTTAGTATTTCTATTGAGCCTACAGTAAAGTACATACATTTATTGTAAAAAAAAAAAACTCAGGTGTATATATATATATATATATATATATATACACACACACATATATACGTACTTGGTTAAAGTGTCACTCAGTAAGCCTAAACCCAAAAGGAACTTCTTGTACATATTCTATGTATTCCATTATACTTTGATGCAGAACTGTAAAATGGGAAAAAGAAAAAAAGTTGGGAAAAATAATTTTAACAGGCTGTGGGAAGTTGGCTACTGACTCGTGCAACTTAATCAAATTGAGTAAATTTGAATGGATACGTCCTCAGTCCAAGCACCAACCCTCTACAAACATTTTTGTCCTGTTTTAATAATCGTTATTACTGCATCCGTCTTGGCATATTCTCTTTTTTTTATAGTCAAAATGACTGTGGAAGGGGTCATTAAAACACAAAGCCATTGGTGAATTTTTTTACTGAAATAATATTTTGTTTTATTTTGAATTTTTGAGGGCGGCACAGTGGATCACCTGGTAAAGCATTGGCGTCATAGTTCTGAAGTCCCGCGTTCGATCGCGGATCCGCCTGTGTGGAGTTTACATATCCTCCCCGTGCCTGACTGGGTTTTCTCCGGGCACTCCGGTTTCCTCCCACATCCCAAAAACATGCAACATTAATTGGACACTCTAAATTGCCCCTAGGTCCGATTGTGAGTACGGCTGTTTGTGCCCTGCGATTGGTTGGCAACCAGTTCAGGGTGTACCCTGCCTCCTGCCCGTTGACAGCTGGGATAGGCTCCGGCACTCCCCGTGACCCTTGTGAGGATAAGCGGCTATGAAAATGGATGGATGGATGAGTTTTTGAGCTGGAAGAGGGCAAAAGTCATGAGAGTGTTCTGTGTTTGAACCACAACAAAACCAAAAGATCATGGACGCCGGTATACTGTGCTCCGTATGTTTTGCATGCAACGCCGTACAATTACAGGACGGAAACACGGGGTCACTTATCAAAAGTAAAATAATTTTGGGGGGTTTGTTTTTTTTCAAAATGTTCTGTATTTAAAACAAACACTTGGGCGTTCACAAAAAAGCAAACAATGAATTTAAAACGCCGCAACTAGTGCCACATGGGCTTCTTCTATTGAGATGTGAAAGATTTACTGGGCACATACAGTTCAGTTGTACCCCAATTGTTCATTTTCAAACATTTAGAGACAAATCTTGTTGAAATTGTATGCGCAAACTCATGTTAAATAAGAGTCAACGTGCCCCTGACACCACTTAAGTGCTTGATTCCCTTTGAATAATGTTCAGTTGTTCAAGGAGACCTTTTCTGATATTTTGCTTTTTTCTTTCGAGCCCCTGTGGGTGCGAACACTGATTGCTATTTTGAAGCGGTCATAACTTCCTACACCTTGTCTAAGGTCCCAATCCCGTATGAAAAATTGATTTCACATCAGATATGAACTGAAATGTTTTTTTTTTCGTTTGTTTGTTTTTTTTTTTTTTTTTGCTCATTCGCAATTTGTCAAGCGTAAAACAAAGATCGTCATTGTGCCACTTGGGTTTGCTGAGCCAGTTCCTCGGGTCAGTCAGCCAGTCGTCACATCACCCTCGTTGCGACTCCTGCACGGTCAAACGAAACGTGGCCGTGACTCACGCCGCCGACCACAGTTGTGCTTACAAACCAAAACGTCCAGTGCAACAAAAGTCTCTTAGAGGGCATTAGAGTGAAACACGGCTTTGCCATAGACGATGAATGCCCCACGCTCATGAAGAAATAAAACATTCCCATTTGGTTTCTCTGCCTACCCTTTTTATCTCTTTTCTACGCGTTGCATCGACCGAGCCCGATGTGACTACACTTATTTTAATGTGATGCCATAAAGAAGGCTGTTTGTTCTGGCTATTCTGTTTACACTGATAAGAACTGGATACAATACAGATGGTCCCCCTCATTTACCGAGCTACAGCCATAAAATGACCTGAGTGATGCGATTATTTGATAAATCTTGCTCAGCTTTAGTTTCAACAAGCAATGACAAGAGTTTATGATAGCATCATCAATCTTTGCCGCCGGGAGTCAGATCCTTTTGCAACTAGTAACAATATTGGAGAATGATGGGTTCATTTTTACACAAACAACATGATTCATGCTCGCTGATTGTTTTTCACTGCTTGCTTCCAACCACCATCCATGAACAGTGTTGGCTAATATTGTTCTCAAACATGTTTGCGTGTCACGTTCCTGATTTTGTTGTTTAACCCCGCATATGATTTACAGGAGCAGTTGCAGAGTCACATTTTAGTGTTATTCTGCGACAATAAATACAAACGTAGTAGTGTCACGTTGTCTCATTTGATTTTAATAGTGCCATAATAACTCACTGCGCAAATGCGAAACACCTGCCATTTTGTCAATAGCCAAACACTAAATAAGAACGCTTTCCGATTGAGGTTCTGGAGAAAAAAGCAATGGTGTCATTAAATCTTACGATTAACTATGTAAAATCAAACATTCCCATTTGTGAACTATCCGTCCATTTTCTAGCATGCTAGTCCTCATTAGGGTTATGGGTGAGCTTGAGCCCACCATTGCATCATTTCCAAATTAAGTGCAGGAAACCATGGAGAGATCACCAACCAATCTCTGGGCGACCAATTCCGCTCACATTTACACCTATAGACAATTTAAAGTCTTCAAATAGCATAATATGCATGTTTTGGGAAAGGAGCAGGAAGCAAGAGTGCTAGAACAGCGTGCAAACTCAACACAGAAAGGAAAGAGCCGAGGTTTGAACCCAGAACCTCAGAAATGCGAGGCAGAGGCGATGTATAAAGTATTCATTGACATTTGCCACTGTAATGGTATTTTTCAGCCCTCACATTCAATATCTGAGGGAAGTGTAATTTTTCTATGTAATTCAGAAAGGTGTCGAAAGCTCAATGCCGTTGCTGTGTCTTGCTCCAGCGAGACGAGGAGTCTTGTCTTGGCCTTTTCACACGGTCGCCTCTCCCTTGCTCTCTTTCGCTCTCTCGCCTCGCCCCCACAATTTTTGTCCGTTCCTGCGGGTATGCTTTGTCCTTTGGCTCCATCTCTGCGCACTCCTTTCTGACAAACGGCACGAAAAATCCACAACGTGGGGAACTACCGAGCCCAGTCTCACCGACGGAGTGCCGCCTGTGTGACGGATGCCGCCGTCCCCCTTCGACCCAAATACATGAAATCGCTCTGACCAGGTGTGATGAATTGATTTGTGGTGCGACTCTTGTTTGTGAGTGGTTGTGCTTTTGTGTGCATGTGCTCTCGTGGCTAATGCATGAGGGTATACGCCGCACAATTGCTCTGTTATGGGGGCAGCTGAGCTCTGGCGGCCCAGATGTTTGCAACACGGAGGGAGAGTAATGATGGTATACACGGGAAGGCGAGTCAACTCAGGAGACGGGAAACAAACAATCATCCATCCGTTTGTCCATTTTCTATACGACGCTGGAAGCTGCAGTCCATCACAGCTGACTCCCGTTCACCTCGGGGTGCCCCCTGGACTGATTACCAGTCACTCACACACCTGACAGGCATCTTTGAACACTGTTGTTTTGACTTTGATGAACATGTACATGAACACCCTGCAATATTGTAAGTTCTCCCACTTACAAATCATGGAGGGGTGTGAAATAATAATATACTAAGACGTCATGGTGTAACTTCATACATGGCACGGAAGGTTTCCCTACTTAAACCAGCACATGTCAAGGACCATCTTAAGTATGCCAATGACCATTTGGATGATACAAAGGAGTCATGGGAGAAGGTTTTGTTGTCAGATGAGACCAAAATTGAACTTTTTGGTCATAATTCCACTAACCGTGCTTGGAGGAAGACAAGTGATGAGTTCCATCCCAAGAACACCACCCAACTGTGAAGCATGCTTTGGGGGTGTTTTTCTGCACATGGGACAGGGCGACTCCACTGTATTAAGATTACCGCAGCCATGTATTGTGAGATTTTGGGGAACAACCTTTCCCTCAGTCACAGCATTGATGATGGGTCGTGGCTGGGTCTTTCAACATGACAATGACGCGAAGCACACAGCCAGGAAAACCAAGCAGTGGCACCGTAAGAAGCATGTCAAGGTTCTGGCGTGGCCTAGCGAGTCTCCAGACCTTAACGCAATATAAAATCTTTGGAGGGAGCTGAAACTCTGTGTTTCTCAGTGACAGCCCAGAAACCTGTCTGATCTATAGAGGATCTGTGTTGAGGAGTGGGCCAAAATCCCTCATGCAGTGTGTGCAAACCTGGTGAACAGTTACAGGAAACGTTTGACCTCTGTAATTGCAAACAAAGGCTACTGTACCAAATATTAACATTGGTTTTCTCAGGTGATCAAATACTTCTTTGCAGCTATATCACACAAATAAAGAATTTTAAAAAATCATACATTGTGATTTATGGGTTTTTCTTTTTAGATGATCTCTCTCACAGTGGAAATGCACCTACGATGAAAATTTTCGACCCATCCATGATTTCTAAGTGGGAGAACTTGCAATATAGCAGGGTGTTCAAATACTTATTTTCTTCACTGTGCATGCCCGAATTGATCATTTCCAGTACGTGCTGTTTAAACAGTCTTTGTGATGAAACAATAATGCTCTCATAAACCAAAATGGGGCTCCATTTTCACCTGTTCCAACAATAATTCTGATTTGTTTGTCGGTGAAAACTGGGCTATGTAAATGGCCTCTAAAAATCTTAAATTAAAAATATACACTGGAGTAAGCCACCATACAAGGGTCGATACAACCTGGACTGGTCGGATAACCAAGCCGATGAACAATTCTCACACCCGTATTGACACTTTTGGACAATTCAGCCTCACATGTGTGTTTTTAGAACGTGGGAGAAAGCCATAGTACTCTGAGAAAAACCCTCAAGCCAGGGGAGCATGCAAACTACTCACCGGAAGGCCAGAGCCGAGATTCAATCTCTGACTTTCATAACTGTGAGGCAGACTTGCTAACCAGTCATCCAGCGCGCCGAAAATTAAACCCAGAACCCAAGGGCATAGCCAGCATTTCACAAGGAGGACAAATTGTAATATTTGTATCAAAGCCAGCTTTTAGAAGCAAATCATCCTCCCATATTAAGCTCCCCTATCCAACCCCCTGCTCCGTAGTGGCCAAAGAACTACCGCAACTGTAAAAACAGTCTCCTCATCCTTTTATATGATGTATGTTTTTGTGAGCCAGACAAAGATAAATCAATTTCAAAACGTCGTCCTCCATTAATGTGACCCATAAACTGTACAATTTACCAGGAGGAAAAAAAACACTTTGACAAGAGAAGTAAAAATAAAGAACTGAGATACAATGATGTGATTGCACAAGTGTGAACACCCTCTTATAAACGTGGATATGGCCGTGTTCACAATTCACCAATGACATTCAAACACACGGGAATCAGCACACACCGGTCACTATTTCAAGTCCTTCTGATTCATCCCAAAAAGACTCGCATCTAACAGCCAGATTCATAAAGCGACATCTCCCCGCCCCAACGACGCAGCTGCCAGAACCTCTCTTTCTGTGAGGGATCCACTGATCCACGGGGCTGGGGGGTTATTCATTATAATCAGATATTTCATGGAGCAGATATACCAGAACCGCCTATGCACAAGTGGAAGCGTGTTGTGTACTTGTGGGAAGACACACGTACACACAACAATCCAAAGGTCTACGTGCATAAACTGCAAGCCCCCTGCCCTCCTCCTTGTGAGCACGACGCACGCGAGGAATACCAGGGCATGCCCGAGCGACGCGTCCAATTATCAGCTCCGCTTCTTCCGGCAGGGAAAGATTGTGACTTTATTACGACTGGGTCGACCGAGCATCGTCGCATGTGCGACTGAGAGGCTGGGTGCGTGTGTGTGTGTGTGAAACACGTCAGCTGTATAGTGGGGGCTACATATAGTGGATCCGTGCAAAGCCCCCTATAGCCAGCCACGCGTAAAGAACCAACACACCCTCCCCTCTCATCAACACATTAAATATTCCATAATCCAGTGATGCAATCACACCATTAACGCGGCACGAATCGCCGTCGCCGGCTGACGGGCTCTCTCGTCTGCAGCCAGCACATCCTCTCACTCCATTTTGTCCCTCATTTGACCGTCAGGGAAACATGAGGGGAAGCCACGGAGGAGGCTGGAGGAACAGACAGGAACGCAACCGTTCTCGCAGGCCTCGAGGGGAGGTGGGAGGGGGGGGGGGAGACCGTGGGGTGATTTAAAGGGCTCGGTGGGGGATGCCGAGCTCATAGAAAGCTCAAAAAAAAAAAAAAAAAAACACACCAAATGATGCTGCTCACTTTGGGCTTGGAAAAGTTTTCACCGTAGCAGAGCATTTCAAAGAAATCGATTAACTGACTGTCTAAAAAAAACTAGACCACCAATGTAGGCCAGGGTTTGGAATAAGCAGACACGCGCACACGTATGCACATGACGTGCACCACGGAAATCTAAGCATATGATAGGCATAAATGTCGAAAAAGACCCCCCCCCCTCATCTTCCCCAATCAGCATCCTTTCCTCTCGCTCTTCTCCTCGCCGCAACATCATCACCGTGACCACATTCACGCCGCTCGCGTAGACAGCCTTTACCTTTATGTCTGCCTTTCGCTGTCATCGTCACACTGCTCGGCGTTTCATTGGAACAAGACTCTCATCTCTCCCACACTCGCCGGCTTGTACCTCCCTCTATGACTCCGTGGGGGACTCTGGAGGGTATTATTCAGTAGCAGCCGACCACCGCTAGGAGTAGTGCGCGTACACGGAGCCCGTGCATGGCAATACCACCCACCCCTCCACCTCCTCCTCCTCCGGAAAATGGGGTATTGCCTCGGCGAGGAGTGAATTCTAATAGACTAACTAGGGGAAGACCCTGATCGTGTCGTATGGCGTCGGATACCCCCCCCCCTCCCCACTTCTCATCGCCCGCCCTCCCAGAAAAAGCTTGAGAGGCAGGCACATGCACGGTGACGATTGACAAGCGGGGATGAACACCAGACAGAAGAAAGAGACGGCGGGGGGAGGGAGGGACGATCGCGGCAGAATCAGCGTGCACACAATCTCGCCGTCACTGGCCGAGCACCGTTCGCCCCTCGCCGTGCCTACACGTGATCAGCCGGTCCGCGGGACTTGCGTTGCAGCCGGACGACATCGCGGGGGTTCGGATGCGAGAGGAAGTGCGTGTGCAGGAGGGGGGTGAGGGTGGGGGGGGGCGGTCTCTGGTCTTCTGTCAAACTCTGTGGTGACTGCAGGTGTCGACGATACGCGCGGTCGCAGGCGGCTGCAGTGGCATCACTCGGCGGAGTCTCCTTCCTCGCGCGGTCGTGGAAAACCAGTTGCTGCCGCTGCTGCTGAGGTTTGGGGGCTGGCGCGGCAGTTAGGTCGCGGCTGTTGCTTCGGCATGCTTGAATCCCGGATTAGTTTGGGTGAAGATTGCTGTTATTTGTGAAGGCGGGGGAGGTTAAGGGTGGAGACTGCAGGTTATTCTCGCCAGCAAGAAGAAACACGGGCTCGACCTCTCCACGATGCGCAGCTGGACAGGAACACTCCGGAATGGCGAGAAATGGAACTCCCACGCATATTCACCCTCACGCACCCGGACGATTACTGCCATCAAGTGGAGGTTCACACTTCCACCGGGTTTTCCCTCGCACACGGGCGACCGCGCAGCTGTTTTGTGACGCGCTCTTCAGGTTTGCCTGATGCCTTCCGATAGAATGCACAGCCACAGCCATACAAATAATTCACACGGTGCAAATGTATAAGTACAAAAGTATTTTTTGAAAAATAATAATGAACAATCCCCATTGCCTGCCCAATCCTTGAGCAGAATACGATTTGGGCCCCTCCTTCCAAAACTGTGACGTCACCTCAGATGGACTACAATTGACAAGTGTTACGCAAACATTTTTGGATGTTTGTGTCATCTCTCATATCTTCAAAACCGGGATGTTTTCGATGTGTCAATGAAATCCTCACACTCTCTAGGGCCATCTAGTGGCCAGGGTGCCCCAAGCAGCCGCTTAGTTTACGTAGGTGTGAAGTGGTCTCTGAAAATAAGCGTTTCATAATTTGGCATGTTGGAAAAAAAACTTCACTGCACACAATATATTTCCCTGATTAATTTAGGGCTATTTTATGGCACATTTTATTTTTTACCAAGAGACCTAAGTTGGCTCCACTTTAATGCTATTGAAATATGTTCCCACAGCTTTGCTATGTTTTTGTTTTTTTTTAATGCTGGCACAAAATACAACTTTTTTTTAGCTAAAAATCATTCTTGGAGCGAAAAACTTCAAACATCCATCAATTTCTAAATCCCGTCACTGAATGGGAACTGAACAGGAAATGTACCACCACGTCATCAATGACCCAACATTATACAATTCTTTTAAACTAGACAATGGATAGGAAGGCCTTGAACCAGGCATTGTCTCTAATGATGGAAAGTAAAGTACACGTATATTGTTCCTGTATTTACACTTTTTTAGCTTTACATCATTGTAGCTATGTAATTGGCCTATAGCTCCTCATCTTCTACCACCAACTACTTAAATAATGAACACCTCAAACAGAGGCACCAGAGCGGTGCTACAGTCGATACTGTAATTCTTAGATACAGCCTAATGTTTCTTAATAAGTTCAACCTTTTTCTCTTCATGAAAGCATTGAACAGTTTATTTTTCTTTTCAGCTGTATATGCTGAGCATCACAATAACACATTTCACTGTTTCTGTGACACAACAGAACTCAGAGCAGTCGTCATGATGTTTCCCGAGTAGACACAACCCGCTGGCAAATGCACAATGGCCCATTCGAAATGCCACAAGGCCCACCGTTGTGAAATTACATAATTGGGTTTTGGCACCTATAATAACAGTAATTGTTGTTATAGTTGTAGTTTTTTTCAAAGACTATATTTACTTGTTAACCCTGCAATACTATTTCGGATGGTAAATGTGTTTGTAGGGCCGACTTTCAGGCCTACAAAGAAAATGTAATTCTACAGCACTGAGTGAGTCTGGTAGCAAAATAGCAGTACTCATGTCTCATCAGTTGAAGAATCATTAACAATGAAATAAATGTGTAATTTAAGAGCCATTTTTAGTTCCTATAATTAGGAATGTGTCTTGTTCTTTGTTGTTGTTGCTTTGTCATTCTTTGTTCTGTACGTCATACCAGGGCAGCACCGACTGCCGGAGAAAAATTGCTCGTGTTTTTACACACTTGGCCAATAAAGCTGATTCTGATTCTGTACCCGTCCATCTGGAACCTGAAACTCATTGTAGGAATTTAATGATTATGTGGGCGTCACGGAAGCCCAGCTGGTAAAGCATTGGCCTCGCAATTCTAAGGTCCCAGGTTTAATCCCGGACCCACCTGTGTGGGGTTTGCATGTTCTCCCTGTGCCTGCGTGGGCACTCCGGTTTCCTCCCACATCCCAAAAACATGCAACATTAATTGGACGCTCTAAAGTGTCCCTACGTGTGATTGTGAGCTCTCTGTTTGTCTCAATGTGCCGTGTGATTGGCCGCAAACCAGTTCAGGGTGTCCCCCGCCTCCTGCCCGTTGACAGCTGGGATAGGCTCCGGCACTCCCTGTGACCCTCGTGAGGATAAGCGGCAAAAGAAAATGGATGGATGATGATGTGGTCACACCCAACATTCATCACTTCCTCCCAAAGCCGCTAGTGATGAAAGTGAGTCAGTCCAAATTACAGATTTTTTTTTTTTTTTACCACTGTGCCCAAAGCACTCCAATCAACTCAGCTAAGAAACATCCATCCATCCATTCATCCATCCATTTTCTTCGGGGACTGTGAGGCCAACGCTTTACCAGCTGCGCCACCGTGCCACCACTAAGAAAACAAAAATCCTCATTATATTTACATAAGCCGCACCCAGGACGCTTGTGAGGACATGTGGTGCAGTAAATGGATAGCTGGATATTGACAAGGTCTACGTCGGGTTTAGAGCATATCCAAGGTGGGACTATCCGCCACATCATGGGATCATAATTTCTTTATTCTTAAAATAGGGTTGACCTAGTTGACTTTTAAGTGACTGTAAAAATATGTTCTTATTTAACATATTGGATCCTGCGCTATATTACTAGCGTTCCTCCAGTTTTGACACTGAGAGAAGAGCTGCTCCACATCCTTTCAAGCTATGTAATTAAAAACAAGTTTCTTACAGCTGATATATAAAGGGCTTCCACCAGAGGCGCATTAATTGAGGTAGTATTAATTACGCCAATACATATTCTCAATGCCCTTGTATGAATGACATCAAGATGAGCCAGGGTGGATTTAGCTGCAGAGCCATGAACGACACACCTGTAATCAAATACTGATCGAATAAACGTTAAACTGAACCAGTGAGACATCTCATGAAGTTGTACAGTTGGTGATCATTCTCTGAACACAGGATGTTATTCATAAGTGAGTTTTTTTTCCATCCAGGTCATCGTTTCAACGGCTTCGCTAACGTTCTCCTAGGTCCTGTTTGCCAGCATCCTTTTTGCTGCCGAATATTACAAATAGAGTCAGGCACAGACAGTCCAAATCCCCACATCTCAACCCAGGCCTGTAAATTTTCTAGGCCAGACGGCATCTGACCAATAGTGCACCGCGTATTTCTACCTCTTTTCCAAAGAGCATGATCATCTGATAACCAGGATTGCCCAAGTTTATCTCCATAAACATTCAATATTTCATTAAGCATTATGTGAAATAGGGCAGGGCCACTAAGTCCCACTGCCGTACATGTCATACATGTCGGTTCCAATGATACAAGGATGAGGCCATCAGAGATTACAAAGAGGAATGTAAGAAAGGATTTTTAATCTTCCTAGAAAGATGAGTCAGCATCGAGTAATTGTCTCTGGCCCCCCGGCCTCCTGGCAGATTCTATGATGAGAGGTTTAGCAAATTTTTCTTACTTCACCGATGGCCGGAGATAACCATTCTTGTCCTTCTTTCTTGGGCAAACTGGACATCCTGAGGACGGAAAGGTTTTAGTCTAACGAGGCAGGTGCTATTATTGTTTCTAAAAACAGATTATTGTTTGCGGCTTCCATGAAAACTCACAGGTCTGGAAACAAGTGATTGAAGACACAGAAGTCTGTTACAATGAGCGTTTAGTCTGTAAAATTAAGGCTAACAAAGGTTGTTTATGTAGAACGCAGCTTCGTACTAAACATTCTGATCCACTACCCACGAATGCAGTACAGACTGATACGTTTTCTCCTGAGGTAGCACTGTGCGATGAGTTTTAGCATTCTTCTTGAGTTTGTTTTAGCAACAACAAGGCAATAAATAGCTATTAGATTCCTACAGTTTTAATCTCTCGCCATGGCTGCAGCTGCTCGGAAAACAATACAGGTGATCAAAAATTGACGGTGCGATTTTATTATTGTTAGTGCTAGGAATAATCTGGGGGGAAATGGTGCTGATCAGCCTTCTTTAATGAAAATTGGTCTCATGAATACGAGATCACTCCCTTTGAAATATTTGTTAGTCAATGAGCGTATTAGAGACGATAATCTTAATATGCTTGGTCTTTGCGAGACTTGGTTAAAATCAAATACATTTTTACCACTCTTGGCCCACTGTCATCGTTATGATCACAATCAGTGCCACAGCAGCCATGATATTAGTTAGTACTCAGTTATATGAATATTTATTATTTTAATGTGGCTCTGTGGAGGGAACTCAGGTAAGGTTGCTACTTGTGCACATGGAATGATGTAAAACTAGAAGGCCCAATGCAGTGTTTTATTTATTTTCATCCAACCATCTTCTACCCCTTCTCCAGGTTGTGTCGTAGGGTAAGTAGCTTCAGGAGGGATACCCGGACTTCCCTTTCCCCAGCCACTTCTTCCAGCTCTTCCGGAGGGATCCCGAGGTGTTCCCAAGCCAGCCGAGAGACATAGTCTCTCCAGCGTGTCCTGGGTTGTCCCCGGGGTCTCTTGATATGGCCGGAACACCTCACCAGGGAGGGTTCCGGGAGGCACCCGAATCAGATGCCCCAGCCACCTCATCTGGCTCCTCTCAATGCGGAGGAGCAGCGCCTAGACACTGAGCCCCTCCCGGATGACCGAGCTTATCACCCTAACTCTAAGGGAGAGCCCGGACACCCTGCGGAGGAAACTCATTTCGGCTGCTTGTATCCGGGATCTTGTTCTTTCGGTCACGACCCACAGCTCGACTTAGCTCCCTCTTTACCACAACGGACCAATACAAAGTCTGCATCACTGCAGACGCTGCACCGATCCGTCTGTCGATCTCCCGCTCCATTCTTCCCTCACTTGTGAACAAGACCCCAAGATACTTGAACTCCTCCACTCGAGGCAGGATGTCATCCCCGACCCGAAGAGGGCACGCCACCCTTTTCCGACTGAGGACCATGGTCTCAGATTTGGAGGCGCTTATTTTCATTTCCGAATAAATATTATGAAATAAACAGCTTCAGATAAGAGATGCACATTTATGATGTAACAGCAAGTTGTTGTTGTTGTTGTTGTTTTTTTACATCTAGGGTTAAGTTCTCCTTTAAAACTTAAAACACAGTCTTGTATGAAGCTTGAGAGCAGATGGCGTGCGACGAAACTTCAGGTCTTTCTTCAGGCGTGGGGCAATGAGGCCTCAACCTTTTCTGTAGAGGTCGTTTTATTATTGTGAAGGGGGCACAGCCGGATGTTCTGCCATTGTTCCTGTTGTGCGAGCGCAGGCCCGCTGTGATTTGGTAGCCGCTGCAGCAGGAGGAAGGACCGCGGGTCTACCGTTCTATCGTTTTAGTTTCCATTCGACATTCATATAGGTAGCTTATTGTAGTCGCCATCAGCGATCGTCGAGTGTACTCTACTCGTGTTCTATGATAATTACGTCGGTGTGTGATCAACCGCCATTTTAACCGCACGTTTTCCCTGACAGAAGCGCTAGCACAACAATGGCTCTGAAAAGAATCCACAAGGTAAGGAAGTGAGCGGCGAGGCCTTGGATTTCGCACTTATGGTGGGGATTTGGTTCCGAGGTTGTCCGTCAGATGAGCGCCAGTTTGGCCCGATTAGGCTGCGAATAATATCCCGATGTTGCCAGAATAACCGCGGCTGGCCTGTACTTGGCAGATAACTGTCTGCGGCCAGCCAGCGACGACAGTTGGAGCAATGCGCCGCTTTCCTGTGTTTCTAATGGGCCACCTCGATTGACACTAGGGCTTCCGTTTACCCTGGCTGGTTTTCTTTCACAAGCTGACTGTAAACACCTTTTAATCGTCCTACGTTAGTGCGAAAAATTATGTTCTGGCTTTCGTATGTGAACGACATTAGATGTGCATTAACCCTGCCTTTCTTAATTTGACCCAGTGGTGGGGTAACGATGATAAGCTAAAGGCTTCATCTGATGAAGCTAAGCTAACACATTAACATTATTGTGGAACTCGATTGCAGTTGCTCATATTTTTGCCTCTCGCCAATCGTATCGCTTTGCTAAATCTCCTACGCAGGTACGATACTATCAAACTTCATTTTTTAGTGTTAAAATGAGTGACTACTCGCTGCTACATTTGACAGTTGTTCACCTAGCAGCTATGCTAAAGTTGACGAAATTTACAGTAACTCTTCCGCTTGCTTAATTGCTGTCAGAATGACAATTTGGATTTTTTAGTGAGTTACCCAACCATGTAGTTTAAAAATGGGTGGGTGTAATTCATTTGCCACTATTATGACAGTCCATACGTGAGAAGGATGTCGCCTGAAGTAGTTTTGTGCTTGTGCTGCTGTCATCACATTGCTTTGACAATGCGCAACCTCTAATAGTATTTTTCGTTATTTTACCAGGGGAGGGAAAAAAGTTACGGCATGAATTTTTTTTTTTTTTTTTTGTCATCGACATGAAACTCGGCCGTGGCAAAGCTCGGAATGACGTCGTTCGCCGCGGAAACGAGGGAACTGTAGGACGACGATTGACCGTTCCTTGGATTATATTAGCTGGTCCTTTTCTAGCTATTGTTAGACATCCCAACATGACCGTTGTTTTGTGTTTAGACGTTGCCGTTGATCCTGTAGGAATTCCACTCTCTAACGTTTTCACAACTGGAGTATTTCACTTGAACCAAGTCTGTAATAACATATTTGTTGTCACTCAGTCCCCTCAGTGTTGCCTTTTTTGTTGCAGGCATTACCTGCAATACCTACATACTATTGTGATTCACTAAGCAACCTAACAGATTAATATGCCAGAGAGAATATAAACAATGCATTTTGCATTAACATGATTCAGTATGCAGCAAATTTCAAAGGACCCAACAATAGTTCAGGCACAAATTTATTTCACACCAAACAATACCAACCAACAGCAAACAGAAACCATAACAGTTTGAAATGGGAGTCCATTCTTAATCACTCCCTGAAAACTACTTTCCCACAAGACAACAAAAACAGGAAAAACATCACTTCAAAACGTCATGTGCTGTGACAGCAACCTCTTTTCCATTTGGACTAGGATAGGTTTTTACCGGGTTTAACATCTTCATTAAAACCATACTTCCACAAACACTACACGTACTTTTCAGAAAGTTCTTGCTCTTTGTTATCGATTAAGAATATTTGAAATCAGGTATATTTGATATTTTTCTTCTACATCTAATTCGTACAACCCTGCTCTCATGGAACACATCTTTTAGGTGTGATCTTGTTACAGTTTATTGGTGTGATGATTTGCATTGTTTAGAATCTTACAATATACAGGTCCTGAAACTTTAATGCAGATTTGGCTCCTACTTAACAGTGTATTTTTTTTTTTTTTTTTTTTTTCTTAAGGAGTTGAACGACTTCGCACGGGATCCTCCAGCCCAGTGTTCTGCTGGACCAGTAGGAGATGACAGTACGTTTACTACCATACTACCATATTCAAGAGTCAAATTTCCATAATAGTTGGATAAGTATTCAGCCGAAATGGCCCAAAAGTGCATTTTCAGTTTCAGCCTGGAAGACATTTGTCACCGAAATAAAATATCCGAAATAGGATGTAATTAGGATGCAGGGAAAAACACTGGCCAGTGCGTGGTAGTGTACACTATATTGTCAAAAAACAAAACGGGTCCACATTGTACATTTGTCCAACCTCACTGCTTTCTGATGTTCCACCGGATACTCGGGGGAATGCTTGTTATGTTCCGCCCTAACTACCAACGACGAGCTACAGCTCATAAGGCTAAATAAGATGCTGAACCATGGAAGCGAACCACGGAGGCTAACAGTCACTTCACATCTGTTGAATAATGATCCCATAATTAGCGATTACGATTATACAGTTATGATTGTTTTGCAATTGAACAGTATGCAGAATTATTTCTTATCCTATTGCATATATAACATAGTGCAAGAACTCTTCCGCGGTAAAGTTCTTGACATCATTTTTAAAATATGGAAATTCTGATAAATTGTTCTGGAATGAGTGAATTTCTATGGGTTCGCATAGTCTCAGCCATATATGTAATTAATTTAGGCTATTTCTATTTTCATCCTTGGGTTCTTCATTTGTGGTTTTTAGTTTTGGTCAACAATTTTTGATGCATCATTAATAATTCTAGATAACTATGGTGAAAGACTTGCATTCAAACACCTTTTTGTTTTTACAATCTATTTTATTCTGCGTTTGCCTAAAAGGTCCTGACTGAATATTGTGTTCTCAGTCTTAAACACGGTGGCACGGTGATCTCCAGGTTCGCACTAGATTTTACACAATCAGAATTTTTAGGGCCGATCGCCGAGTTTAAAAGTTTAAAAGACAGGTAACCAATCCGATCAGATGGAGTAGTGCGTCTATTTAAATGACCTGTTCATTCACTGTTTATACTTGGGTACTTGATTATTAAAAAATTACGATAAGTTATGGATCTTTGTTCGTCTATTTATGCCAGTGAGGTAAAAGTATGTGCCTTGGCTCCTAAAAGGTTTGAATTCACTACTCTGGTCAGTTCGTTTTCAACAGAACGGCAGCATTTTTACAAATAACCACGAGGGCTAGCAATAGCTTGCTCATCTATGTATGTATGTTGCCTTGTTGGGATCTGCATCGTATTAAAATTACATGAACATAACCTCAAGCAAGCCTTACACGAATGTCCTTTTCTGTCCTGAGCACCGGTGACCACCAACACAAACCCCCAAATTTTATTATAATACAGTGAGTGCGATCAACTCGTGTTGTCATCGCCACAGTCGCATTTGAGTTGAACAGTTAAAAGCGGAATGGGGTTGTATTGGAATACAAGATTTTATTGCAGCAGTCTGACATAGTTCAATTGTAAAAGGGCAAATTGGTTTTGATCCATACATCACGTCTTGTCTCTCCGATTGGATTTTTTTTTCAAACTTTATTGGCCGTCAGATATTTACAGTACTACTACAAAGTACACGTAAATATATAAATATATAGAAATAAACTCTTTTGGCATCAGATATACTGCATACGACAATGACGCGGAGTAAATGTCTATGTTGGAGCTGATTGATGACCTCACTGATATGATGGACAAATTATGACAAAAAACGATCACCTTATTGGCCAATCCTACCAGGCTGATCAACTCGGTGTAAAGTCGAGTTTGCACATCCACTTCATAGTTCCTTCGGACCCGGGATCAAATCCGGCCACCCCTATATGGAGCTTGCATGTTCTCTCCCATGCCTGCCTGGTCTTTTCTCCGGGTACTCCGGTTTCCTCCCACATCCCAAAAACATGCATGGTAGGTTAATTGAAGACTCTAAATTGCCCATAGGTGTGAAAGTGTGTGTGTGTGTGTGTGTGTGGTGTGTGTGTGTGTGTTGTGTGTGTGTGTGGTGTGTGTGTGTGGTGTGTGTGTGTGGTGTGTGTGTGTGTGTGTAAATTGTTGTCTATATGTGTCCTTCAATTGCCAACCAGTTCAGGGTGTATCCCACCTTTCACCTAAATGTCAGACAGCTGGGATAAGGTCCAGCACTCCTATGACCTGAGTCAGGATAAGCGGCACAGAAAATGGATTTATGGAGTCTTGAACACAAAATTAACACAAAGACTCGCAACATACTATATTTGAACATATTAAAACCAGAGCACCAGCTAATAAGTACTTTACAATGTGAGTATCCTACCAAATTTTTAGTTTATTGGACAAATTATATTTTGCTTAGAATGCAATTATGAACACATGAAAAAAATCAGCAATTTCACTTAAAAAATCTTGACCATTTGTATTTCTTTTTGGAGATAATTATTATATTTTATTTATTACATTCACATTGAGCAGAAAACTGCATTTTCTTTAAAAATATTTTCGGCGAGGCAGTTTCAAACAGAAAAAAAAAATCATTTAAACTTATCATTTTTTTCTTCTCACCCTTTCTTGTATAAAAAAGAAACAGGTTATTCATTAAAAAGGCATAAGGAACCAGTTATGCAACTTCACTTGAGCAGCTAGCGTTTTAGGATGTGAACACAAAACTTAGGTTTGTGCCTCTTTAAGAACTTAGGCCAGACTAACTATACTGTAAGTGACACATTGATAGGAATGACATATTAATACCTTTATTGACAAACTTTGCCACTTGCAGTCTTTTTTTTTTCTTCCACCTACAGTACTTGACTCAAAATGTAGCCCCTTTCAAACACGATGCTCGTACACTCTCTGTGTATTTAGATCAGTAAGAAAAACTGTTCCTTGAAAAAGCAAGAACCCTGAATGAAGTCTCGTTGTGGTCACACACAGTCTACTCCTCACCATTATAATAAACCGAACAGACCTTCAACGGTAATTAATAGAAATCTTAGCCCTCCCAGGGATAACATTATGCTTGTAAGTAGTGATAACGTTGAGGTCAGTGATTTGCGAGACGTTCACCTTGGCTTTTCCACCGCACTGTGTGTGTGTCTTGGTTGAGGGATGGCACTAGTCCGCCTTTCTGCTCAGTCTGGAATGATCCCACACTTGGGATTTTGTCGTCTTTTCTTGCTTTTCTTCTCTGTCCGTGCCATCTTCTCCTTTGGTAGTGTTTAACGGCAGATCGCAACTACTCCATAGTCGCTGTTACGTATGCTCTCCTTTCGCTTGTGCTGATGACGTGACCACCTTGCGCAAGTCCTTCTGATTCAGTTTAACGCTTTCCTGCCATTAACAGGCAGCTGCCGTACGTACAAACAGTATCAAACTTGGAGCTCGGGCAGTGAATGAGTTAAGTGGTTCCCTTAGGCAAAAATAAATACTTGGGCATTTTTTCTTTCGTTTGAAACAGTCAAAACATTTGAGTGTTTATTGCAGGGCAAATTACAACTACACAAGCCCAACAATCAACGAGTCCAACAACCAACCTATCAATGCTGTCGTATTATGGGTAAAAAAAAAAAAAGAAACTGCTTCTGGTTCCGATTTCCCGACCAACTCTAAAAATTCCCGCCGACCCTAACATTTTTACATAAATGTCAGGGGCGTGGTTGTCGACGCCCACATGCGCAGCGCAAAAGCATGCCCAGGCTCTCCGCGTCATCGCGAAAGAACAGAGTTAAGTCGGGTGTTTGGCAGCAGCCATGGCGGGCAGCGGCGCGGCCATGTGCCACTTCCTTGTACGCGGTGCTGCACCTCGTAGCGCCTTGATTACATTGTGTTTATAAGCCTTGTTTTTAATGCCACTTGTTGCCAGATCGTTGTGCGTATATTAATGTGTGTTCACGAGCATCAGCTAGTTTAAGTGCCTCGTCTCGTGTCATAGTGTTATTGAGCCATATCAAGTCAAGTTACGTTTTTATGATTTGACATGTCCGATTTTTGACATTGTTTCGTGTTTTTTGGGTATATTTTGTACCGTCACCCTTTTGAACTGCCTTCCCGCGTATGACCTCTGTCTGGTAATAATCCTTCCTAAAATCCACACTAACATCTCGGCTTCCTGCATCTGGGACCTACCCTCCGCCGTGTTCGTTTATTTATCATCTCTGCTAATATTACGGTGTTTCGCAATGCGAAATGCCATCATGAGTTTTGATCTCCTTGTGCACGAGAGAGAGAATTAATGAGAACTGATAAGAAAATGGTGATACCATGTAAAGGAGACGGAGTAAAAATATTATGTTAAAAAAAAAAAAAATACCTACTGGCCCTAGTACTGAAATGGAGGAAATCGGAACCACAACATTTTTTATGGGCTTTATTGATTTTATGCCACACGTTTCCGTTGTACTCAGCTAGTTCGATTTCTTCTCATCAATATATCCCTGAGCAGAATGACTGTATTATTCACAATATTACTTCACGACCACAAGAGGAAGTTCATCCATGTAAACTACCGGGGAGGTCAAAAGCTTCAGGCTGTACTTGTCTAATTATATTCATAAATATGACTATTAAATTTTTTTGTATGATGTGTTTTTTTTTTTTTTTTTTTTTAATAAAGAAACTTTAAAGTAACATTAGATGCAATCAGGTGGCACGGTGGATCACTGGTTAACTCATCTACCTCACAATTCTGAGGACCAGGGTTCGAATACCGGCCTCACAGTTCTCAGGACCGAGGTTCAAATCCCGGCCCCACCTGTGTGGAATTTGCACGTTCTCCTCTTGCCTGCGTGGGAGTTCTCCGAGCACTCCGGTTTCCTCCCACATCCCAAAAACATGCATCCTTTGGAGACTCTAAATTGCCCCTACGTGTGATTGTGAGTGCAAACCGTTGTTTCTATGTGCCCTGCGATTGGGTCGCAACCAGTTCAGGGTGTACACCGCCGCCTGCTCAAAGATAGCTGGGATAGGCTGCAGCGCTCCCGTGACCCTTGTGGGGATGAGCAGCTTAGATATTGGATGGGTGTATAGATGCATTCATTTTGTGGGTTAGGGTTGTTTTTAAATCGAATTGTTGATGAAATGTCATTTTAGGCTCTCGATGCGGATTGGGTATTTTTTTATCTGAGTTTGTCCTTTATTGTCTAAGAGGAGAAATGGAAACATTTTCTTTTTTACCTTGTAATTAAGATTATGAACTGGGTTATGGTGTTTATAAACTAAGAGCTTAAGCCCTAAACCTGTTGACCAGCCATATGAAAAAAAAAAATATCTGGATCTCTTGAAGGTGGTATTTTGTGTATAATCAGATTGCTGTCTGCAATTTAAGGTATTCATTCATTCATGCTTTCATTCGGTGTCAGGTTCTCCACCTGCTCTCTGCTTTCTCTTGAATTTTGTTGTTGTCACTAGTTTGGATTCAAACATGTATTTGCGCTTTACCACCACTGTTGTCACCCACGCACCGAGATATCTGGAACAGATACATCACATGATCCTGAAACAGTCTCTCCAAATCAGAACAGCGTGAGAAGAGTAGAGCATAGAAGCAGCCATTAAAGAGAACAAAATCTGCTACAAAACACTGAAACAAATTCCAGATGCATCAAGGGGCATGCCGTGACCAGCATCGGGCGGAATAGACGTCACACAGCAAAGGCAAAGAGAAGAACATAAGCCGTTAAGAGTGGACATTGTTGAATAAGGACGATTAGATACTGTGTTGACATGCTATTGAAATGTACAGCAAAACATTCTATTTGTATCATGTGAGAAATTAGTTCTCAAAAGACATGACTCCGTATTTCCACAAAAGAGCAGCAGAATAAAACCATAACATTAAAAAAATAAATAAATTCGAAATGCATCAAATGAATACAAAATACATATATTGATTCAAAACCTTATTAGACAAGCCTTGTTTCTCCAATTTCCTATAAATTATAATGCCTACCACTACTATCTTGACATGACAAAAATGCCACTGATTCCATAATCCTTTGTCCAATTTGACATGGTTAAGCATGTTTTCCCAGTGATTTTGGTTATCAAGAAAATGATGGATAGATTAGCCATTACACCTTGTAAAAGCTATTTTTGTTGTCACTGTTAGATTTGTCCAAACAAATCTTTAGCTGTACCAAGCTATAAAAATGAGTCAGAAAGTGAAGAAACGAGGTTGCTCAGTTTTTTCTCCATGACTTTTTATTGGTTTATTATGGAATGATGTACATGTTAAACACCTCGGGACAGAGCGCCTTTTGTTATAAGCCACCCACTTTTCAAATGCAAAAGTATTGGAACATCTGACTGACAGGTGTTTCTAGTTGCTCAGTGTTGGCTTTTGGATTGATTGCATAAACATTAGACAATGCTTGGTTTTGGCTTTGGGTTTCACCGCTGAATAGTGCATTTGCTGTTCAGCAAACATGAAGACCTCAGAGTCGTCAATGGGAGGAAGGGAAAGCATTTTGAAGCCAAGAGAAGGTGGAAAATCAGCTAACTCCTAAATCCCAGAAAATGTTTTGAAATCTCACACGCTGATCATGAGGTTTTCCCCAGGTGTCATAAAATTGCTACCTTTTAAGATCAGCTGTCTCAGTTGGGGTCAATATGCGGAAGACTGAATACTTGACTATTGGCTAAAAGACAGAGTACAGAGATGAGCCACAAACATTTTGGAACAAGATTTTATGGACTGATAAGACTTGAGATTAACCTCTACCAAAGTGATGAAAAGGCCAAAGTATAGCAAAAGAAGTTTGTGAACCAAAAACACAAAAGCTAATCAGTGAAGCACTGTGGAGGTAATGTAAAGGCTTGGGCTTGCATGGCTGCTTATGGAGTGGGCTCACTGGTCTTTATTGATCATGTAACTTGCGATGGTATCAGCAGAATGGATTCTGAAGTCTACAAAAAACGTTTTATACGGAAATTGACAGAAAAATGCATCCAAACTAAGGAGAAGCTTCGTCATGCAACAAGACAATGACTGAAAACACATTGTCAACCCAGCAAAGGGCTTAATCGGATGGATAAAGTGAAAGCTCTTACACTGGCTAACTCTATCACCAGCCCTTAACCAAATAGGGGATGCTTTTTGTCTCCTAAAGAGGAAACCGAAGCGAGAAACCCCAAGAAACAAACTAGAAAGTGAAAGAGGCTGCAGTAAAGGCCTGGAAAAGCATTTCAAATGAAAAATGCAACAGTCTGAAGTCAATCAGTCGCAGGCTTGATGCATTGATTGCCAGTAAGAGTTATGGTACCAAATATCAAATGTTATTCATTCATTCATTTTTCATTCTGCGTATCCTCACCAGGGTTGCAGTCGTGCTGAAATATCAGCAATCAGACAAAGCTGGAATTTTTTCCATTGTTGTGATTTTTTAGGATTTATTTATAGGATAGGAATAAAAGACCTGTAAAAAGTAAAACTGCCACCTTGTTGCAGTGCAGTTTATGGAGCATGAAAGCTAGTTTAATAACAGTTGGGAAACAAATACATTGGTCCCATACTGTTAGGGCGTGAATAAAATGCAAGTTTTATATTTTAGCAACCATAAATAACTACTAAGCAAAAATATTTAGACCAAACGAGTAAATGTAGTAGGTATATATGTTTTTGTTTAACTAATAAATTTCTGTCAATGGTTTTCCACTAATCAATTTGTTCATTATGGATCATTTCGACTCACTTTTTAGTACCCTTTTTCAAGTTACTTAAGTCTTCTGACAACGCCATACATTTACACGCTTTTAAAGCATTGAATGTTTATTGATGTTTTATCGGGTTACATCTGAAGTCATTGAAGGTCAGCTCATCTCAAAATATGTAGAGTGTAAGGATAGACAGTGATCCATTAAGTGGTCATTAAAGTTTTTTCGATCATGTGGAATTTGATAGCTTACATTTTACTCAAAAGTAACTGAAAACAAAAATGGTCCTTGAGGGATTTTTTTTTGCGCAAACAATTGCGTTACCAACCGTCTCCATCTAAATGGAGTCTGTAAAAACAAAGGACATTTGTTAAGTGATCAGTCTGGACTTCTGAGATTATGTCAAACCAAACAACAATATCGGAACAGAGCGATGTAGTCAAGAGTTGTTAACAGATCCTGGTAGAGTAGCCAAATGTTGTATTCAAGTAAGAGTGTAAGACCTCCTTGGTGCCACAAAGTATGCTGCGAGGATGTAAATAGTGTTTAAAGTTTGTTTTGCGTCAATTATATACTTGGTCATTGTTTTATTATTTGCTAGTTAAGCTATTGTCCTTGCAATGGTGTGACAATTTTCATTTCGATGTGACACCATGAGCGTGAGCAACATCTTGAGAAATGACTTGTCAACATCATCTGTGTATGTGAGGCAATATAACATTGTGCTTACAAAAAATTGCATTTCTTCCTAATTGCCTCGTGAGCACGGTCATATACTAGCTTGCATATATGCTAAAACACATGCAAGTATACATGCTAACAATGTAACCAGTGTGTTCAGGTGTATTTCATTGGACTAGTCACAAAACAACATTTCCAGCTTACAGACGCAGCGTGCTCATAAGGTGCGCCACAATATAAGGCACCCTGTCTATTAAGCAGAGAATTTAAGACTTTTAAGTTCGTGAAAATACAGCTCATTATGAAAAAAGAAAAAAAAAAACCTGAGCAAAATCAATGAACATGTGAGGTTCCAATGTGGTGAACTACAAATGGACAAGGGCACACTGTACAGGATACATGTTTCTTGGCACAATACCACGCACATCTGTACTTCACTCGTGTCCTCATTCTTTTCTTCATTGTTCCCTTATTGCCTTTTACACTGCTGTCCCTATCACATCTTTTTAGAATTGATTCTCCTATTGACTATTGATTGAATATTCTAATAATAAATGGCCTCACCACCTCCATTACAAAGAAATCACACCCACCACACTGCACAAAACTAGATGGTGAACACACACAAACTAGAAAAGAGCAAATTATCAACCAATATCATTCACGTATATTAACAATGTGCAAATGACAATATACTAAATGTATTCTTTGTTAGAATAGTAAATAAATAAGGCATATTTTTGCAACTGTGTATTAGGTGCTAGTTGACAAAAAATACTAGCTATTATTAATTAAAAATGTTCCAGATACACTGATGTTGTCAAGCAAAAAAAAATTGTTCTGGTGAAAAAGATAACCTCAAGTTAATAATACATTTTCTTTCTAGCCACTGCTTGCCACATTAAAATTACAGTAGCTATATTAAATCTAATTTGTTCCACAAAAACATTTTTTAAGTAGCTAACACGATAAATTGGTTCATAAATAATTTTTATAATTCCTCTTAGGCTATAATAAACAAATTCATTGTAATGAAAATGCTTGTGACTCATGTAAATATATTTACATATTTATTATGTCTTGCCAGCAAGTTTATAATTAACTGGATTTTAACTAGAAAAACTTTTAATGCTGTGAGAAACTCAACTGTCAAGTTCATTCAAAGATAAAATAAATAATCTGTCTCTTTGTCATATTTTTTCTATTTTGCAAATTTTCTTTTCAAGACAGACCCCATTTTTAGAGGAAACGTCCAGTGGTCCTGCTCATGCATTCATTCACCCCCCAGCCCCAAAAAAGTACCATTCATCAACATGTAATCAAATCTCGTTAGTTGTTTGAAAAATTAATTGAAATAGTTACACTACTACATACTACAACAGTAACATGTAATTGGAACCAACTACAAACATGACAAAGTAATCTTCCCAACTCGGATTGTAACACTTGGAATACATCTCTCGAAATGACAAAAATTAACACGTGAATAATAACTTGGTCTTGTTTCTGTGGCCCTCAGATCTGGATGCTGCAGTAATAAATCTCCATAGTCTCCATTTTGCTGCAGTTACCCTTTTTTACTTGTACCCCCCAGTCTCCTCGCGGATTAAAATCATTTTCTTAGGTTGTCAACGGGAGTCCTTGTTCTCTTCTTATGATGGTTTTTTTTCACGTGTCTTTGTGATGGCTTCTATGTGGCGTGTTTTTTGCGGCTTCTCTCAGTACCTTCATTGAAATGGGGGGGGGCTAGGCATGCGCGTAAATTTGAACTAAGTCTAGCTGTGCATTGGGAAAAGAGGCAATAGTTCAAAGACTGACAGCCTTTACGAGAGGCTGAGTGGAAGCTACGCACCACCACAGCATACCAATGAATCCAGGCCTAATTGCTACAATTCAGCTGTTAACACACTGGGTCATAATTGTGTTCCATTAAAAAAATTTCAAAAGTACATATTGTCGGAAAATAACATTTCCGTAATGTGTTAGTTTTATCTTATTTGTCTGTTCATGGATGTTTTGATTTTGTTGTCATGTGGTCCATTAACTAGAGCTGCCCTTGTGTAAGTACAACACAATCAAATTAGGTACCAAAACTGAATCAAATACATAGCACGTTTACTTTAGATATTACCAATAATATTTAGAGCTATTGTTTTTTGTCACCCTCATTTAGCACCATGAGTAGCACACTGGTAGTCTTCCAAAGCATTGTTAAAATATGTCACGTGTACAACAAATGTGAAGACAAAAATCATTAAGCACAACAAGTTACTTTTTATTTTTATTAAGAAATACTTTTGGTGTCTCTAAAAACAAAATAAAAATACAAATCCCCTTTTAATCAATTCCTCTGTATTTCAGGTTTTCACTGGCAAGCCACAATAATGGGGCCTGTAAGTAATTCTCCTCAGTGGTAATTTCTCGTTTGAAAAGCTTATTACATTGTGTAATCTTATTGTATATCCATGAAGCACCTTTGCACGTGTCGTGCTAAATGTTTTTCAATGTCTTCCCGCGTTAGAATGACAGTCCTTACCAAGGCGGGGTTTTCTTCTTGACCATCCACTTCCCCACAGACTACCCCTTCAAACCACCAAAGGTATGCAGATTGGAAAAATAGAAGCAGTAAAGTAAAAGTTATGCTGTTCACCGCATAAGCAAACTGTTTCCTGTATCTTTTCTGTCTGCCTGTTGGCCCTAATCGACCTCCTCGGTCGGGTCTGTGTCCTTGTAGGTTGCATTTACCACAAGAATCTACCATCCAAATATCAACAGCAACGGCAGCATTTGTCTGGACATCCTGCGATCACAGTGGTCTCCGGCTCTCACCATCTCCAAAGGTTAGGCGTCTTTTGTTTCTGGCCTTCAAACTCCCAAAGCACATGTTTGTGTTCGCTGTAATCACGGCACAAGAATTTTTGGAACCAAGCAAAGCTGTTTTCCTATCCCAGGGGTCTTTTCACTGCGACTGCTGGGACACACAGGTGGCAGTAATCCGCATTGTTCAGGAAAAAAAAAAAGATGACGGATCCCGGCTTTACCAAAATCATTTTGGCCTTGGTCAGATGGTAATAATTTCTTACGTGTCAAGAAGTAGTTTATTTGTAAAGCAATCAATCACAATGTAGTCGCAAAGAGCTTCACAGGACTGAAGTTGGCAAAGATTGATGACATCCCCTAATCTAAACAATTTAAGTGTTAAAGATTTTTAAAATCTATTTAATGTGGGTGGACTTGTTTTAGCTTACTTTGATACTTTGCAGGTTGCACACCCAGAATGTTATGACCACAAACACAATGAAATGAAATTGAATACAGACACTACATCAAATATATTTGTTGTCGTTTACTGTAGTGAAGAACTTCACGCCATCGTGATGAAATACGTGTAATATTTTTGATTGCCTCCATTTGTTACGAGATAGTAAACAATAGTAACATGAGAATGATGAGGTCCGACAATACTGCAAACTACCACTACTAATAACCTTAAAAGTAGTCCCTCGTTCTTGGTGAAAAAGATGAAAATCGGTATAAGTGGAGACCATCTATTTGTTATATTATTAATATAGATTTTAAGGCTTTGTTCATAATACAACAGTAAATGTGCATGTGAGGTGCAGCTATTTTTGAATAGTATCTGTGAGTTTGAATGTGTATGGCTTTAAATGCAGGCCCTGGCCTGTTGTGCGTCATAGGAGTCAGCAAATTACAGTGTAGATTTAAGTGGCGAACCTATTACCCAGATTGCATTTGGAGGGACTCGGTTTGGGTTGTGGCCATCGGCAGCTCATGAGCAAATGTGCTTGTTAGGTATTTTGCTTTCTTAGCGTTTGTTCAATAAAGCGATTGAAAGTGCAGTGGTGGCTGTGTCTATTCTTGGTCGCCAGCGGAGGGATTACAATTCGTTCGAACTCACGGTGGTAGGCTACATTAAATTAGCTACCAACCGGTACGCCCAGGACCCTGGTGAGGATAAGCGGTACAGAAAATGGATGGAGGTTTACTCTCTGAAATGATCCCCAAACTTTGGGTATTTTCTGTTTTCTGTTTATTGCTGGTTGTATTGATATTGTACAAGTGGTCATCATGCCTGGTCAGTGTGTACACAATACATTGTAAACAATTGAAGAATATTCGTTGCAGACATAATAGTAGTATGTGGCATTTGATTTCTTGTTAAAATTAGTGTAAAACGGTCATCTTTTGTGGTTGGGTATATTTGTGTTTATTTACTTACGGGAGGAAGTTAAAGCGCGAAAGTATTTTATTTTTATTTGCATGTACTGATGGGGACACAAGTGCTTCATGTCTTCTCCATGGGGACATCCCATCTACTTGCTGCTTCACAACAAATTTTACAAAAATATGTAAACTGTTGCCTGCACAACATGTAAAGCGTAATACAAAAATTTTATTATATTTAACTTACAATTTGAATGTTGTCTAATGAATCTCTGACATGTCATTCCCAGTTCTTCTGTCCATCTGCTCTCTGCTGTGCGACCCAAACCCGGATGACCCCTTAGTACCCGAGATCGCCCGTATCTACAAGACGGACAGGGAAAAGTATGTTTGTTTTTTTCCAGTGTTCATTTTGGTTCAGTTCAGTTCGAATTGCTCAGAAAAAGCACTCAAACTTAATCTAATGAAGTCATAAAATCTGTGATGACTGATAATTCAGTTTTGATTGCCAAGTCAGTTGTTCATTTAATTTGTGGTTGGTAATGTCATCTACAGCCGCAATAATAACAATATTGCACTATCACGGATCTTTGACTGTTAATCAAATATATACCTGTGAATTGTCTTTGGAACGGCTTCTTTTATTTAATTTCTTTGTTCAAGTGTTCTTAGGAACGTGTCTGAGTAAACATCTACATTCAAACTGTCAGTTAGGTGACAATTTACAAAGTCACATTTTGCACTTGAACCAGATGGTTAACATTCAAAATGGTATTTCTCTTTCCTTGGGTGAAGTAACCAAAGTAGCCATTTTAGGAGTACGAGTCATGCGAGAGTTTTTATGTGTGCGTGTGTGTGTGTGTGTGTGTGTGTGTGTGTGTGTGTGTGTGTGTGTGTGTGTGTGCGCGCGCGCGCGCAAGCCCTATTCCAAATTGGTAGTTTGTGTAAAACGGATAAAACCATTTTAACCATTTGCTGTAATTCCCGGCCTACAGAGCGCACCTGGTTATAAGGCTCGCCCAGTACAATTGTAAGGGAAATACAGTTTGGTACATACGTACGCCGCAGGTGTGTAAAAGCCGCAAGTGCCCACATTGCAACCCACATTTAAATACGAGATATTTACAAAGGTGATACACATAGTTTAAGACTAGTGTTGTGCTAACGCTAGCCCCACGCTAACAGGGTCGGTTAAAAAAAAAAAAAAAAAAAAAACATACCGGTAAAAATCACAGAGACATGGCAGTAACACGCTAGCACGGCGCTAACAGCGCCAGACTGGTAAAAGTCACTTCCTCGACACATATATTCCACCAGTCTCACTCTTGACCTCTTCCACTTGAGTGCCCCCTCGCGGCCGTTGGAAAAAATGCACAAAAGAGCCGCATCGCCACATAAACCGCAGGGTTGAAAGCACGTCAAAAGTCGTGCCTTGTAGGCTGGAAATTACAGTAATTGAATACATTACAAAGAAGCTATTTAATGTTTAAAGTGCATTTTTTGGGCACATTTTCACTCTCGCCACATCCAAAGAGTTCTAATGATTTGTCACCACGTCTGTCTGTTTCCAGGTACAACAAAATAGCCCGGGAATGGACACAAAAGTATGCAATGTAGTGTTGGTGGCGCAAAATCATGGCCAAGCAGCTCTACTGCAACAGTTTGGGGAGCTTGAGATGTAAAGAGAAAACAAACAAAAACAAAACAAAAAAAACACATACAAATGAAAAGTTTAAAATAAGATCTTGTTGGTTTCCATTGGAGTGCTTTCGTTGAGCCACGCCTCCCCTCACCAGAGTACCTCTACCCTCCCTCCCCCCCCCCCATATGTGTTGTTTCTCTTCACCCCGTCTGCCTTCATTTCTTTTCCGTCATGCCCGCCCGCCCAACCACCCGACCTGCCCTCCCTCCCACGAACTAACAGCGGACTTGTAATGGTAATAAGCGCCCCACCATTTTATTCCTCCGACCTGTACTTGGTTTTATTTAGTGTCCTTGCAGGTTTGGTTGTTGCTGCCTCCCCTCTCACTCCCCCCCAGCCTCACTCACCCATCCCAAATAGTCAAATCACTTAAAGCATTCCTTTGAGCATCTAAAATTTGAAGGGACCTGTTTCTTTTTAGCTTTTGGGGAGGAAGGAGAAGCACACACAATTTGGGGAATTTGTACACCCGACATCCTTCGTTTTCTTTTTCCTCTTTGATCCCCATCCGTCGAGAAGGGGGACTGACTGTGAGTCAAAGGGCACCCCGTATTAAATACAATGACATAGCACCCAACGACACCCACGTCGACTCATATTGTACACAGACAAACACACGGACAACTAACCCCATGTAACCCCCCCACGATGGCCACAATCTTTACTGGAAAAAGTGAAGGTTCTAGACCGGGTATTTAAGCAATTTCTTTTTTTTAGTTCAGCCTGTTGTAACCCCCGACCCCACCCATCCCTCTCCCTTGAACTCTTTAGGTAGATTATTTTTAAAATGTTTTTTTTTTTTTTTTTTTTTTTTTTCTTCCTCCCGGTTAAATTTAGAGGCTAACATCTTAAATGGCTCTGGGACTGGCTTGGGCTCTAAATGCGAGGAGAACCCACTCTTCTTGCACAAAACCTCTGTATATTGAATTACCTGAGAGGCTCGTTGAGCTTTGTGTGTTGATTAAACTGTGTAATAAAAACGCCTGACTCCTGCGTCGACTCATTCGAACACCTTTTAGGGAGAACATGGGTGTAAGGACTGGGTTATTTAGTTGCGGGGGGTCGCTTTTAATCTTCCAGCTTCAGTGCATTGGTGCTATTGAATTCTGTAAAGTTCAGATTCCTACATAAACATGTCTGAAATTCTTTAGGTTTTAGTTTTCCAACGTGAATTGACTGATTATTTTTTCATTCTAACTTATTTTGGGAAATAAAGCTGGCTATGTTCACACCGGATGCCACAGTGGTGACACTACTTGGGGGAAAAAATGTTTGTTTACACTTTATGGCACTTTTGTCAGCATTACTAATGAGGTAAGACTGCACACCTGTCTACAACGATAGTGATCTTACATTTTACCGTGTATGTAATAAATGGCTGGCACAGTGCGTGATTGGTTAGCGCACTGGTGTTAAACTCATTTTTCTCGCAGGCCGCATTGTTATGTTAGGGCCGTTATGACTGAAACAAAAATATTTAATCAGTTTATGATGGTTAATTTTTTCAACTATTCACATTTGGTAACACAAAAATGCTTGTAATATCTCAACTTGATCATTTATGATACACGGCAATTTGAAATTTTGGTACAGATTTTTACAAGAATCATGGAACTTGGCATTAGATCTGGCTTCGCGGGGCCCATGAAATCATGTGGCTGGCCGGATCTGCCCCTCCGGGCCTTGAATTTGACCCCTGCGGGTTGGCACGTCTTCCTCACAGTTCTGAGGATGGGTTCAAACCCCCTGGCACACTGCCTGTGTGCAGTTTGCACGTTCTCCCCGTGTCTTCGTGGGTTTTCCCCAAGAACGTTGGTTTCCTCCCACATCATAAAAATATCTATGGATAGCTGGGATATGTCCCAACATGCCTGTAACACTAGCAAACGTAAATTTTACTGAAAATTTTAATCATGTTAAGTCAATTCAAATGGCTTTTTTTTTTCCTTCCAGTGCATGTGTTGTTGGTAGAAAAATAAATTGAGGGCAACGGATGGTCGAAATTATCCCTTGATCAATTTTTAGGTGTCCTCAGAAATGTCAGTGAATCATTCAATACAATGAGTCCTTGCCTCTTACATTGTTGAAAAAACAACAACAATGTTGCCGGATATTAATTGTTCATGTGTCCCTGATGCGCTGATACATTCTTAAGTTTCCCGGCATCACCTCGAAGTGTCGCCAAAGCGCCAACGGCTGCAGAAACGTCCGCCATGAAGGTGACGTTAGTCACCGCACATTTCCACGGTCATTTCACTCTCGATATATTTGAACTTTGTCATTCATACGCATGTTTTGTACATAATTCGCCCTGGTCCTTTTTTTAAATGTATTTTTTTTAAAGAAAATCGTGAACTGGGGGCGTGTCTTTGAGCAGAGACTAGAGGGGGCGGGCATTGAAGGTAAAGCTACATTCAAATCTTGCTAGCAGGTTGGAAAACGTCATACAGTACTGTATTCTCTTTAGCTCGTGTGTTGAACTGTTTTACTAGTGGGGACAAAAATTGGACTAGTACAAAGACAAGTTGTAGCATATGTTCCCGACTAACTGTCTCGCTCTGGGTTAAATCACATAAAGGTACTAAAACATTGATTCACTAGGGCGAGAACCTCAGAAAATATCTTTGTCATCAGGAGGTTTGCCATCCAAACGAGTAAAGAGTCGTAACAAACGCGCAACAATGTCCACTGTTCACAAGACATAATGCGTGTTATTAAATACAGATGATAGCGGCAGTTAAATCCACGAATCAAACGAACTCGTTATTAGTTGGAGTCCTTTTAGAACGTTCAAAATAGCGGCAAAGCGAAACCGGAAGTGATGTGAGGCAGCGTGATGAAGTATCTTGTCACACGGTGTCTCTGTGACGTCGAGTACGTCGTGGGATGACGTGGGCGCGACGCAGGACGAGACCAAACGCCAGCAGGAAGAGGACAACGTCCACTTGCGTGCAGCCGCTATTAACCTTGCCGTGGACGCCGAAGAGCGTAGCGTCCAGACAGAGAAAACATGGCCACCGCCATGCCGCACTTATCAACCAGCTCAGGAATGAGGTTGTCAAAAGGTAAAGTGTGCAAAACTATTGCGCGTGGCATTGCGGGGACCGGCTTTTGAACTTAAAAAAAAAAAAGGGGGGGGGAGGGTGTACATTTCGCCCCCTGACGTTTAGTCCGTTGTGGCCGCTTACATGACTGTTGGTTTGTTTGTTTGCATAACGCAACCGGAAGTAAACGCAGCCCCCTAAGACGAATGACCTTTAGTTGGTAAAATACAACAACGCTGCAATGACGTGAAGTGCTGCTGCTGTATTTGGTGGCTAAGGGCTACGGGCTAGCTCAAGCTAATCGATTCAAAAGCCGTAGAACTGTTTACAACCACTCATCGTTTTGAAGATGGGCCAACTGTCTCATGATTCCCGAATAAAATTGCTGATAAGGAGACCGGTTAACCGCTCAAGCGATGTACGCGGCCTTTTTAGAACAACAACAAAAAAAAATCCTACTCCTTCATCTTAAAATGTCAGGAGTACCTTTGTGGCAATGGCTACACTCATGTTTGTTAATATTGAAGTCTCAAAAGAATGCGTTCCTCTGTGAGAAAGAAGGATCTGTTATGATCCTGTTTGCTGATAAAATATACCGTTATCTGGGCTGGATTTAGACCAGATAAGGCTTGTAGGTTCTCAAAACTGAAATGAATCCCACCCCCTCCCCCTTTATTGTTATTCATGCAATCTTTCATGTACAAATTAGTGATGGAGGAGAGCAGACTGGATAGCTTTGGCTCCGTTTGTCCCAAACCGGCCTTCGCTTCTGCAGACCACCCCGACACCAAAACCATACAATGAACTTGTTTTAGAAATTGTGACTTTTGAAAATCATCACTCCAGATATGTCCCCCCCCCCCCCCCCACATTCAATACAAGTAAAAGTCGACCAATATCTACGCTAATACCATTCAGTTGATGTAAAAGGGAAAGTGTGTCAAAATTTGGGATACAAAATCCCGTTACATAAGTTAAATTTATACTTACACAAATAAGGTTTAAGTTTTCGGAAATTTCAAATATCCTCCCCTGAAAAATATATCTAGCTTGTTTTTAATGCTACAAATAGCACTCTAAAACAGTGATTTCCAACCTTCATAGAGCGGAGCCACATATTTTACAATTGATAAATCCCACGGCACACCAACAAATGTCACCAAAAATGGATAGACTAATTATTGTATGTAATTCCTGCCATCTAATAGAAGAGGATTTTTTGTTCTGTCTGTCATTGTGCCGCAATGGCATAAATAGATGAATAAAGATACACTATTTCTTGGAATAAATGTGTGTTTTTTTTTTTTTTTTTTTTTTGCAATTACACAAAATTGGATGACTTCCCACGGCACACCTGAAGAGCGCTCACGGCACACTAATGTACCCCGGCGCACTGTTTGGGAATCACTGCTCTAAAATATTGTACTTTATAAAATCTTAGTAACATATATTAACTGTCTCCCCAAGAGGTGTTGCGTCAGGAAGGGCATCCGACGTAAAAATTGTGCCAAACAAATATGAGCGTTCATCTGATATGTTACACTGTGGTGACCCCTAACGGGACAAGCCGAAAGAAACTTACTTTCGTAACACATATGTAGACAGACGAGGAAGCATTTTACAACGATTAAGATCCTGTTTTATTTTTTGTTTTGTTTTGTGGAGGATAAAGAATATATACCTGTGAGTGTCATACTGTCTGTCTACATGTGCTAAGGCACCATTTGTGTTCAAATATCCTCTGACAGGTCTCTGTGGTTTTTCAAAGTGTGCAACGTGTAATTCTCTTTTGTTTTATGGTTGTTTTTTTGAGTTAGCTTCAACTAGGAGTGTCATTAAACAGCTTGAAGCCTCCGCTCGTTGAGTACTGCCAACATACGTTGTTTGTATCTCAAATTTCAAAGTCAAGGTATCTTGAAAAACTTGCAAGTCACCAATAATGTCAAACTCACATTTGACGCAGTATGTCCGATCCGTCCGTGTACGCTGCACTCGCATCTGCCGTTAACAGTATTGTCACCTAAGCCGTTGTGTCACTATTTAGTATTCACTGCGCTACATATTTCTCTCCGCAGAGCATTTTCTGGTCGCTCTGCCCGTGGCGGTTGTCGCGGCCGCGGGAGGCTTCCTGGTCAGTCGTTACTTGAGCGGGCGGAGCTGCAAAAAGGGCCTGGTGAACACGTGCATCAACAAAGATAGTCCCAAAGTGGTGCACAGTTTTGACATGGAGGACATTGGCTCCAAGGCTGTGTACTGCCGCTGCTGGAAGTCGAAGAAGGTCAGCCATCAAGTCGCTGTTTCGGTTGATACTCGTGAGCAAAGGCTCTTTCAACTTTGTGTTGCACGCCAATGGTTTTTCCAGTGTTCACACTATTGTTAGGATTTCCAAACAATGTTCCCAGTTAATTACATGGGTTCCCCAGTTTACAGCAAAGTTTGTTACGATTGTGACCTTTACACAAATTTGTAAGTGAGAAAGCATCGTAATAAATAACTAACTTGGGGTCCTTTCGAGTCACTCCAACTAACCCATTTATTGTGTATGCCTTGCGTTTCTATGAGTACCGTAATTTCCGGCCTATAAGCGGCGGCTTTTTTTTCACACGCTTTTAACCTTGCGGTTTATGCAGTGATGCAGCTATTTTGTGCATTTTTTGTAATGGTCGTCAGGGGGCACTCGAGCAGAAAAGGTAAGAGTAAGACGGTGGAATGTATGTGCCGAGGAAGTCACTCTTACCGCTGTGATGATCTGCGGGCTCCCAGTGCACATATTTTGTAAACTTCCGGCCTGTCTGAAACTTCCGCATCCGTGCTTCCAACGCGTGCCATTCGACAACTTATCGCCGAGTGTTCATGTTCGCTACGGACGTCTCGGAAAGACGAACACAGCGAACGTGCAGATATGTGCATACTTTTGTTTTAAGGTTAAGTTAGGGTTACGGTTAGGATATAACGTATGTTAGCTCGCTCTATGTAAAACAAGAGGAACGATGAGAGTGGGGGATTTCCCAGTAACCGTCTTCTACATATCCAGACTTTCCCTGTTAGTAACGCATGCACATTAATCACAAGGGGACTTTTCATCACGGGGGAGCGCTCAGACCGTCACATCGGTCCGGCCCTGTTAGCGTGGCCTTAGCGTTAGCGCGGTGGCACTAGCGTTAAACTCTCTTTGTACCGTCTTTCTTTGTAAATATCTCGTGTTTCAGTGTGGGCAGTTGCGGCTTTTACAGAGCTGCGGCTTATGTATGTACCAAATGGTATTTCCTTTCCAAATGTACCGGATGAGGCTTATAACCAGGTGCGCTCTTGTTGGCCGGGAATTACGGTAAATGTCTCCCGTGCTGAAAAAGGCAGACTTCTAAATGGGGCATGGCAGCAGTTGCAGCTCATGCAAAAATAAAAGTAGAATGGTATTCTCAGGGCGGCACGGTGAGGCAGGTGTAGAGCGTTGGCCGCACAGTTCTGAGGACTGGGGTTGAAATCCTGGCCCGACCTGTGTGGAGTTTCTCATTCTGGTTTCCATCCACATGCCAAAAAATGCATTCATTGGAGAGACTAAATTGCCCCTAGGTGTGATTGTGAGTGTGAGTGTGACGGGTTGTTTGTCTCTATGTGCCCTGTGATTGGCTGGCAACCAGTTCAGGGTGTATCCTGCCTCCTGCCCATTGACAGCTGGGATAGGCTCCAGCCCTCCCGCGATCATCGTGAGGATAAGCAGCTCATAAAATGGTTGGATGGACGGTATTCTCAGACTCAATTCGGTGATTGCTTTTCCATGCCCATTCAAATTGCAGTTGAGGTCACCACCCATTCATGAACAGCCCCACTGCTGGCCTAATGCTGACAATTATGCAAAACATACGGTTTCATGTAAATTAGCATATTTGTTGTAGGCATTGTAAACCTTCAAACAAGTCCTACTTGATACACATGCTAAAATAGTTAGTATGCTGTTTATTTCCTGGAATTGTCGTATGTCAGAACCGTTTGAAAGTAAAGAACGCCTGTAGTCCAAGTAATAAAGATTTAAATATTGTGAGAGAGAAACAACAACGTCAGTTTTAATTTACAAACCACATCAATTCAGACTATTACAACACGGCGGTGACCTGATGACCTTATTTCCGTCCTTTCTTGCAGTTCCCTTACTGCGACGGCGCCCACAGCAAGCACAACGAGGAAACCGGCGACAACGTGGGCCCCCTCATCATCAAGAAGAGGGACGTCTGAGCCCACCGATCCCGACTTCGGGGCGCCCCGACCCCCGTATTGTCCGCGCCGCGTCACGACATCGCGAGGACACTTTAACGGTATTATGTTGTCATAACAGATCACACAGGCCTCAGTAGAATCTGCTAACCCACAAATTGATATGAAAGTATTATGTGTGTGAGCGCTATGGAATGATGAACGGTCAGATGTAGCGCTGTTCATGCCTTGACCCACTTTGGAATGATTTGTGTCCCGAGTTATACCGAAAGAACTGAACGCTTGTAATCATTTCAGTTCCAAGACACACTACAAAGACGATTGTTGCTTGTTTTCTTTTTTTTTTTTTTTGCTAAGCTAAGAAATAAACGTTTGTCTTAAATCATCTCCTTCGGATCCTGACAAGTATCGATGAACCATAATCAGTCACTGTGCGTATTCTTGACCAGTGTGTGCTCAAAACTGAACTCTGCTTATCAAATTTGACCTTTTCTTGAGTTTTTCTACTGTTCCCCGTGTGTCCCATTTTCAGGATTTGTTTTTCTGTATCGTGCGAATAAAAGTTTTTCTTTTTGGCGGAACTCAGATGAGCACATTTTTGTTTTGGTGCGACAGTACCTCAGGTGTGTTTGTCAACGCAGTGCATCAGACACTGCCTGGTTGTGTGCGTGCCAGATTAAAAAAAAAAGGGGGGGGGAAGGGCTCGGTTCTGCAGTGTCCACCTCCAGCACCAGTGGCCATTTTAGGACGCGTCAGTATGTGTGGTCACCGCTAGAAGACGCTGTGTTTACACGAGCAGTCGTGTCCAGAGCGTGTTCACGAGTGCTGGTGGGGGCCCCTGCTGCTATAGTGACACGCGCGCACGCACACGAGCACGGGCGCGTGCGCGGGCTTATGTGGCTGCGTGCCAGATGCAAGCAGGACTCTCGCAAGAGGTGGACTGGACTTCGCGTTCGTGTGAGGAGTCACCTGCCAAAGCGGCTTTAGTCTGTGGCCGTGTTTATTGTGTGTTCAGAAGAGGGGGGCATGGCCGGGCGCATTATATTTCCTCAACAGTTTCAAAACAGTTTTAAATGTTGATGGGGGGGGGGGGGGGGTTTGACCTTTCACAAAGAAAAAGCACGAGTCAGGAATATGAATCGCAACAAAATCAGTTTTTATTTTAATTCATGTTAAACGTACAGACATTAAAATCTCCAGAGCATTTGTGCTCCAGCTATTTATAGATTATGATGACGGTAATAATATTAAAGGTGCTATTACAACGAGACCTATGGTATACAATGTAGCATTTGAGTTTCTGCACGCTTTTAAAATGATCATCTGGTACCATGCATACACCGCCATATATATATTTTGTCCATGTGACGCTATACTTTTAGAACAGTTACATGTGCGGACATATTAAATATAGGTAGATGGAAATCAACTTCAATGTTTATGTTTATTCCAGTGTTTCCTAACAAATTAGGTGAACTGGGCCTTCTGCCATGTAGCGCAAGTGCATTCTTCTGGTCCAGCTACTCCCTACAATTCTGGAACATTAAAAAGTAAATAACTACATTCTATTCACACACGGTAAGTACTCTTCAAGCCTGAACTGATATTACGTATATATTTTTTGTGAGTCGCATCTTTTAATGAGACTTTACATGTAAGATGATTGATAGGATTTTTGATAACAATGATAAGTGTCTGAAAATAACATTATTTTCAGATTTTTCTTTCAAGCAAAACATTGAAGACTTGTTTTAGTACACGTTCCACTGCAGTAGTTGTCACATAAAGTAGTTTGATGACAGCAGGCGGTCATGTGGAGTGTTTCACAAGTTAAGTTTTTTTTATTTATTTATTTTATTTTTCTGGGGCCATGTCGGTCCTGACATGCTGACGTTTGCATGCCGAAGAGGTTTCCGTGCATTTCCGCGGTGGTCGTCGTGACCGCGTCGACCACCGCGCCACGGCGGTGTCGGCCCGCCGCCGAGAGTCCACTTCGCATTTTGAGCGACGCCCCCAAATTCCGTGCCGAGTGTTTGCAGACCCTCCGGGACGGAGAGGTGGAGGAGGAATCGGCAGCTCGGCCGTCTGTGTACGCTCCGAGCAGCGCCAACGCCATTAGTTCATGACTTCATCGAAGCCTTTTTTCGTTGACAGCGGCGTTTTTAGAAGGTAAGACCGGACGTTGGCGCGGCACTTCCCGCTCGCTCGGGGCTGCTTTGTGCTCGTCTGTCGCCTTCCGTGCGTGTCGCAGCGACCACTCGGACTGTGGTCAGCGCGCCGTGGCGTCGGCCGAGCGTCGTCGTCTTAGGTAACCGCGACTCGGCCGAAAACACCGAGCAGCCTCGCCGTTCTCCCCGTTAAAAAAAAAAAAAAAAACAGCCCGCCGTGCCCTCGGCTGACCGCTACATGTGTCGGTGGCTTCTCCGGCACCGTTTTTTGTCCCAAAACGTGTCCGCGGATTTTAGTCTGCTTGCTTTTTTTTTTTCCTCCCTTCCTCTATCCGCTGCCACCGCATCGTTGCGCACCTCGCCGTTGCTCGTCGATAGCAGACAAAAGACAGCCTTGTTTTTGGACGCTTCTGTGTTTTATGCTGGCCCCGGAAAGCCACATCGCCATGGCTGGCACCCACATAAGAGCAGTCGTCAAAATGTATTTGAAAAGCGCGCTCCACATTTGACCTGCGCATATGCGCATATCTTTGCATATTGTTGTCGCTCTGTTATTGATTGCATTGATATACCGTGAAATTCTTAAAGGGATACTAACCCTCCTGTATGCGGAAATCAGCAGCAACACATGCACTCGTGCTCACGGGCGCCGGTTAGCTTTAGGGAGTTTTTTCATTTTCAAACAATTGACATTATGATGATGTTGTTGTGATGCATTTGTTACATTCTGAGCGCGGCTCGAGCTACGTTAGCCCCGCTGTGTTTACTCTGCATTTTTCTCCCCCGACGTTTCTATTCTTAACCCTCCTCCCTTTGCCCTGTTCATGTGTTGCTCCCCAGGACTCCACGGCTGCTGCAGAGAATGGGAATAGGGACACAGGCCAAGGCTTGCCATTTTGGCTGAAGGAGCAGGACAGTTGTCAAGCCCGCGCGCCGGCGTCAATCCCTCCCTCCCTCACCTCGCCTGCCCCCCCCCCCCCCTCCGGCGTACACACAAGGACACGAACCGCCGCCCACATTCACGGCTATGTCCACAGCAGTAGACATTGCTGGCCCTTCCTCGCCAGACCAAGCCAACAGCAGCGCTAAAATCCCCAACGAGCCACTGAGACCCAACCTTAAGCGCTCCAGCCACCCGTACGGCCTGTCCCATTACATCGGCAACCCTTCCCAAGGCATGGACGTCAAAGGCCTGATCCAGCCCTCCCCGGCCCAGCAGCAGGCGGCCCCGCCCGGCCCCACCAAACCTCGCCGGGCCCCCTCCTGGCCCGACATGTGGGAGTCGCCCAGCGGGCTCCACCTGGCCCACGCCGCCGAGCTGCTGATGCGCGCCGGGCTGCTGGCGCTCACACCTACCGCCACGGAGCAGGCCGTCCCGGGCGCGCAGAGCAGCCAGCCCACCAAAAGGGAGGCCCCCGAGGTGAAGGCCGGCAAGGGGGACGGCGAGGTCGAAGGATCCGGGCCCGAGGAGGAGGAAGAGAACTCGCCCGGGTGCAGGACAGACATCCAGCCCTACTTGGGTGCCTGGTTCCCCTTCAGCCCCACTCTCTTGCCTCTCACCGGGTTCCAGATGGGGGGAGGCCACTGGAGGAGCACGGCGATGGGGGCCGAGGGCATGGAGGGCCTGGTGGCCGAGGGCCACTCTCCCGGTTCCCTGGGCGGAGGCGGCGGGGGGAGGAGGAAGAGGAAGCGCTGCGGCGAGTGCGTTCCGTGTCGGCGTCAGACAAACTGCGAACAGTGTAGCAGCTGCCGCAATCGCAAGAGGGGACACCAGATCTGTAAATACAGGAAGTGCGAGGAGCTGAAGAGGAAGCCGGGAGGTCCCGGGTTTGAGGGCAGAGTGTCCGCGTTTGACCTCAGAGGCTCCGACTTTTCTTTGGGCCTGGCGCAGGAGAGGAGCAGCGGTGCGTTGGACGGATAGTAATGTTTGCCACAGAATCCTGCTCGGATGATTGTCGAGGAGTTGAAGTGTAAAAGACACACACATGCGTACACGCACACATGCACACACACACACACACACACACCACACACACACACACTGGACACCATGTTGGTTCCAAGACATGGACACGATGTTTAGTGCAGAGCTGCACCTCTGTTCAAGAATGTTCTCACTCATTCCCATCCTTTCTTTTGACAATCAGTGAATTGGAGAGGAGAGAGAGAGAGAAGGACACCGACGTGTCGCTGTATCGAAAAAAAAAATGTAAATATACTGTAAATATCATGGGGGGGACGGGTGGGAAAGGGCGGGCGGGAAATTATGTCTTTTTTTTACATCCCTTTCCAGTTTGGATGTATTGTGTTGCAGCCGTTTAAAAGAAACTAAAGAGGAAGAAGAAAAAAAAAAGAGCCAAATGTTTTTGTTTCTACTTGGGACTCTCAATCCTGTCGTCACCACATTATCAGTGAGCGAGTCGTCTAAATTATTTCATGTGCAACTTGTACTGTATAGATCTGTTTGCCCTTTTTTTTGGAAATAAAAAGAAATTGGCCATCGCGCGCTCGTCCGCACGCTTTCGCTGGCATTTAATTGGGGGTGTGTGTTTGTCGGCCGCTGTACTTCCGCCGAGACGTGCGCACGCATGTGCACTTGTGTGTGTGTGTGTGTGGATTATGAGTCACCTAATGGCGTGGCTGAGAGCCTTATCACCACCCCACAGACACACACACATGCGGACACAAGCACACCTACACGCCGTTTGGCAAGCGCACCTAAGCTGACACACATCACAAACAATCTCCATTCACGTCCACGCACGCTGTGATGCAATGTCTTCTTTACTTTTTTTTTTTTTTTTTTATTCACAAGTCCACATAAGAAGGAGATCTCGGCGCAAGCCGGGCCGTGCGGGTTTTTTTTTTTTTTTGGTTTTTTTTCCGCTTGTTGCCGTAACGATGGCTGATGTGATAAGACCTTCTTCCTCAGCGCCACACTCCAGGGGACCTCAGGGAAGACGTAACCATGGCAACGGTCGGCCTGAGGTGTCACGCTATAATTGGGCCACGGCTGCACTTCCTGTGCGCCTTCAGTCGGGGGGGATCGCAGAGGGACTGTGTGTGTGTGCGTGCATCTGTGGGGGTGGGGGGTTGTGTGTTTGTCAGGCAGGCGAGAGAGAGAGAGAGAGAGAGAGCGACGGAGGCGCAGCACGCCAGCCAACGCAGGACACTGCCAACTCATGGAGAACAGCGGCGAGCTCCAACATCATGCAATTACAACACTCGCTCTGAATGACAAACACACAATCTTCCACTGAAGTCCTCACACTCATCTTTCTTCGGCTCTCACACAAGAACAACATTCTTGGATCTGCAGCTTTTCTCCCCCCCACACCCTCGTCGGTGCCTTTCTAGTGATTCGGTGCCTAATCCCCCCTCCCTTATTCCGTCACGCACGCACACATGCGCACACGCACACGTGCGCACACGCACACACACACCGGAAATCTGTGTCACCCGCTGCCCAGCAGGTCCAGTGACTCCCTGAACGCCTGCAGTCTGGCTCCACTGGCCTGCAAGATGGCAGGAAAGAAAGGGGGGAGGAAAAGGGATTGAACAGGGGACAGGGAGGGGGTGGTGGGGGAGGAGAAAGAGGAGGGGTGGGGGGGGTCGAAAACGGATCCAGGGAGAGGGAGAGAAGGTGGAGGGTGAATGGGGGGGGGTGCGTAGGGGAGGCTTGAAAGGGACTTGGTGAAGGGCAGAGTGGGAGGAGGTGCGGGGGTGTACGGGAGAGGGTAAAACTGGGAGGGATGAAAAAGCAGGCCACAGGAGGGGAAAAAGAGAAAGAGTGACACGTGGGGAGGAGGCCCAGGAGATGGACAGCAGGGGATGGAGATAACGCGGGCCAAACAAAGAAAGAGAAAAGATGAGTGCGAGTTCGGGCGAGTCGGGCCACGAAGGTGACAGAAATGCGACGGGAGACGGAGGTGCGAGAGCGCGCGCGGGGCGGAAGGGATGGCGGTCGGCAGCCGCCTCTGCGTGCTGCCGGGCGACCCCCGTGGTGCCCACGTATGTTGGCAGCAACTCCGCTCGCACTGCAGCGGAAAAGCTCTGCCAGCCTCGGAACCAGGGCGGACCCCCGGCTTGCCGGCCGACCGGACCTTTCCGATCCTGGCCGCTGCGTCGCATTGTATTTGAAATTGCATCCACACAAGGTCTTTTTCAACTGCAACACTCACATAAGACGTCTTTAGTTCACGTCACGTGCATGTTTTGGGAAGGTGGGAGGAAATCCACGTGAGCGCAGACCGATTATGCAAACTCGTATAGGAAGGCCTGAGCTGAGTTTCGAACCGGGAGCCTCAGAACCGCGAGGCCTAAACACTAGGCCTCTCGTGGAGCCGGACCACTGCGGTATGCATTTTCCCACCAAACGCAAATGTCGCTACTTACTTCAAAAATTTCGCCAACCTCTGGTTGCATTTTGGTGACGTTGGGGGTCAAAGGTGACACTTGACCTTTGACCTTTTACGCTATTAAAGATGGATCCAGAGGAGGCCGACGTGTATCAACAGCTTCACTCACCCGATGCTCAAGGAAATTCACAAACAGCAAAAAAAAAACGAATAAATAAATAAATAAAATCATAAACGGTTATACTGGACACTTTGGACCCACAATATTAGGTACAGCTACATTACACACGTGTATCCATAAAAGTGTTTTTACAAAGATAAAATGCTCAGTGTCACTGTTGCCTTTTAAGTTTGGCTAACTTCCTGTATGCTGGTCACACTGACCACATCCATCCATTTTCTTTACCACTTATCCTCACGAGGGTCACGGGAGTACTGTAGCCTATCCCAGCTGTCCACGAGCAGGAGGCAGGGTACACCCTGAACTGGTCACCAGCCAATCGCAGGTCACATCGAGACAAACAGCCGCACTCACGATCACACCTAGGGGCAATTTAGTGTCCAATTAATGTTGCATGTTTTTGGGATTCGGGAGGAAACCGGAGTGCCTGGAGGAAACCCATGCAGGCACGGGGAGAACATACAAACTCCACAAAGGCGGGTCCAGGATTGAACCCGGGACCTCAGCACTGTGAGAAAAATGCTTTCCACCTGAACCACCGTGCCGCCCTTAACTTATAAAGACTTAACAAATGCTTTTAGAATACACTAGACAAAAATAGAAGAGAAAAAATGCTTAATGCTTATATAGCATACGGATATTATTGGTCCCTGGAGGCAGCACAGATCTAATGTTAGGCGTCCGAATTTGGGATTCTTGGGTACACCTTGCATGTTTTCCGTGATCTTATTTTTCTCTGGGTACTCCAGCTTCTTCTACATTTGAAAAAAAAAGATTAAACGTTCTTTAGTTGTGAATTTGAGTCTGACTAGTTGATATGTGCGCTGCGATTGACTGGTAACCAGTCCAAGGAGTACCCATCTCTTGCCCAAAGTCAGCTGGGAGCGGCTCCATCTGACCCATTACCCTAATGAGGAAAAGCGGTATCGAAAATAGGATGGATGGTAATCTGGCACACCTGTCCACCCAGCGAGCGTGAAATCAAACAAAACATTATGCCTAATGTTATCTGCCAATTTCTGAAAAAAAAAAAAATGCCCGCGACAAACATTCTGTACTTGCGCCCCGCTGTTGCATAACAGCGGGCATAATCCAAAAAAAGAACTCCCACCGCAATGAGTTTATCCGGCCCCGCGACACATCAAATGTCACTGCGGTGCGGCCACCGGACTGGCCAGTCTGAAACAGGATCATGCAGAGCTACTGTCAGCGTCGGGCTGTTACGAGTAACAACATTACGAGTTGAACTGCATTTCTCAGCAGCCCGGCCGGAGAGTTGCAGCTGTCTTCGACATCAAACGGCTTTTGAGTCGTTTAGCTACTTTTGTGATCGCGTAGTGCGGTGGCGTCCACAGAAGCTTCATTTCCTCGGGGAGTTCTTAACCTTAAACGCATCTCTTCTGTTTGACGTCAGTACGCTGATTCTCCTGCTGATGCCTGCCCGAGACGCTGCTGAAAAATGCGGCGGAGTGGGACGGACAATGTTACTGAACAAGTCCTCGGAAATAGCTTGTATGGTCCAGTTAGCCTCCAAATGAAGCTAATACCAGATGAGTCCAAAACAAATTTGAAGTCTGTATACTTTTTAAAGGGCCACTGTAATGAAATGCATGATTTTTAATATGTAATTAATTAAAAAAAAAAAAACGTCTGTAACTCCCGCCATGAAATCCTCTCGAGAGATTTGTTTTCAACAAGAAGCAGGAAGTGACGTACAGGGCAGTAGCGCACTCAAGCGGACTCGTTTGTTTTTGTTAGTTTTACCTTCGGGAAGGTAGCTCGTTGTTCCTTCGTGTTAGCCAAAATGCCGGCTTGTTGTATTGCTGGACACTGTTCGAATACTCGGAGGATGGATTAATTCTTCATACTTTTCAAAAAGACCGGGTTCGTCGTGAAAAATGGATTGGACGGGTGCAAAGGACGAGAGCTTCGTGGTTTCCAAATGACAGGTAGTTGTGTACAGAGCTACTAAAAAAACAATAGTTGAGGGGAAAGATGGAATCCTTTCAGAACGTAACAAAAGATCCACGTCCATAAATGTGTTGATGTTCCCGTCAGCGCTGTGTCCGGCGATCACGGCATCTACGTCGCGCGATGGATCTGATGGGTAGGTGGTATGGCCGCGATCCGCATATCATCTAAATATGGCTCAAAACAATGAGGTAATATTGCCCCGGTCACTTCACCCAATTGTGAGATGTTCTCTTCTTTGAAATGAGCTTCTGTGTCCCATAGTAGGTGGGCGGACGAGCCGCCGCCGAAGCTGTGCCTCGCGGACGAGCACGGCTTTGGCCGGGCTGGCTCATACAAACTGTCTGGGAGTCTGTTGTTTGTGAGAAGTGATCCGCATATCATCTAAATACGGCTCGAAACGACAGGGTAATATTGCCCCGGTCACTTCACTCGGTTGGTCGAAAAGAGCTTCCTTGTCAGAAGGGGCGCGTTCGTCTCCCACGGAAGGGGCCACAGCGAATGTCCGGGATGACGTCACGGACAGGAGATGCAGTCAATATGGCACTTCCGCAACTTTGCGCATGGATGACACGCTCGCCGCTCATATTTATTTTTTGGTATAGACATTGAAGTGAATAATGTCACATGTATTTTTCATTTCAATATCTCTTTTAGAATGTTTATAGGGATGACACTTTAAGTTAGCTAGTCAAGCAGCACAAAATTGATTGCGCCGTGAAGTTGGCAAAAAAAGATGTATTTGTGTGAGTTGAGTCATTCACGTGCCACATACACACAGCGTTGTGCTGCCGCTACAGGTGAGATTTCTTTTTCTGTCTTTAGGGCTGCTTGACCCCCCCCCCCCCCCTTCACACACGCACACGCACGCTCTGGGCTCAATTCTGCAAGTAGAAGTCGCTTGCTCGCCGGTTTGGTTCAATCCCCTAGCTCCGCCCCGGTCGTCATGGCAACAAAATCCGCACCGCCATTGGCCCAGCAGTACACGGGGAGTTTTTTTTTTCTCCAAGTTGCTCACTTGCACGAGACAGGGCCGCCGTATCAAACAACCAATTTCGATGTAGAGAATGTAAAGTGTACCTTAATTCTTGATCCTTGAGTGTTTTTTTTTTTGTGTCACAAAAGCATGTCACAAATTTGTTATTAAGACTGTTTTAAATTGTGGGCAAAATGCATAACACTGCAGGTCTCATTTAAACATTCAAGATGATTTACACGTTTGTCGGCCATTTTAGGCAAGGTCAGACGGCGTTCTCGCCCAGAGGTAATGTGTGCACAAAAATTCTGTTAATCTTTAGCCTGCTGCTGGTTGGGGGTGGGGGCTGGGGGCTGGGGGTGGTGGTGGAGGGGGGGAGCCACCGTGGCTCCAGGAAGTTAAGCAAAGCACGCTGATAAAGTCTGCCTGCCTGCAGGGATAGTTCATCACGGCCTCTTGTCACGCCATCTCATGATGCGGAATCGATTGTTACCACCGAGGATTCAGCTCGGAGCGGCCTTCGCTCCCCCATTTGCATCACTCTCAAGAGCGTTTGCTTTTCAACGCAGTGATAAATCACGAGCAGCGATGTCATTTTGCGTGATTTAACAGAAATATACACTACTAATGGGGGATAAATTAGCACTCTCGTTGTGGTATGTAGTCTGTAGTCTGTGATTATTCTGGTAATTTAGGGAAAACACAAATTAAACATGGTTGCTTTGTCGTTAACAAAATGAAAACAAGAGGTATCAAAACTATTATCCGTTAATGAATATAACAATTTCTTTCCGAAACGCATTGAGACTATGTAAATGACCTGAAATCTACTGATTTTAGAATTGTTGCTGTAGTTCTATCTTAACGTGCTTTCAAATTCAACTGATTTGAAAATTATTTTAAGATACTTGCTATGTGGGGAGAAAAACTGATCTATAGAGATGAACAAAACAGACATTGTCGTGAAATTTGTAAGTTTCATCTAAACTGCCTCAGTCGCCAAGTGTTTCTTTGGTTTAATTTCCATAAAAGAAACGGCGACGTTGCTACGCTAACGCCCACGCCGGAGCAATGAACTTGTCATGAGTTTTCAGTCGTGTGAGAGTCAGCATCTATCCTGAGGCGTTGTTTGAACAAATATTAATAGTTTGGACAGAAATGTTTTTTAAACTGTTGACAAAGAAATGGGAGACATGAGTGGACATGTATCCGTAGGTAGTTTTGTAGCTTTGTATTGTTTTGTTTAGCCATAAATGTTTTTTTTTTTTTTTTTTTTGTAGTAGTGGGAAAAAAATGCAACCAGTCCAGGGTGTATCCTGGTTCTTGCCCCAATTCTATTAAGCCCCCCCCCCCCCAAAAAAAATTGGCTCGACAAACTCGTCCTGCTCAACTGCTGATGCTAACATTAGCTCAAGTGTTTGCGCTCGTGGCGACATTTTACGTTAAGTTTCGGCTCATCTCAGACGTGCCACTTACGATACTGAATAATCTGTGAAACAATCACTCAAGAAGGGGAAAATCAATAGAAACTTGCAGAGTGGTGACCACAAAAAAAAAAAAAAAAAAATACAAACATGCATGACCTGACCTTTGAACCACACAATCTTGATCATCACCATGCTGCTGCATTGTACGAGTCAATGAGTCTGCAGATCCACAAATGTGGTGGATGAAGCTGACACATCCGAAAAGGTAATTCCTTGGCACTCCCGTCGCACGAGAACTTTGTTCCATCCATCCATCCATTTTCTTTGCCGCTTATCCTCATGATGGTCACGGGCAGTGCTGGAGCCTATCCCGGCTTTCAACAGGCAGGAGGCGGGGGACACCCTGAAATGGTTGCCAGCCAATCGCAGGGCACATAGAGACAAACAGCCGCACTCACAATCACACCTAGGGGCAATTCAGAGTGTCCAATTAATGTTCCATGTTTTTGGGATGTGGGAAGAAACCGGAGTGCCCGGAGGAAACCCACGCAGGCACGGGGAGAACATGCAAACTCCTCACAGGCAGGGCCGGGATTGAATCCGGGACCTCAGAACTGTGAGGCCAACGCTTTACCAGGTGATCCACTGTACCGCCACTTTGTTCGTAAAGTGCGAGATACATAAAATTGTGTTGACTTTGATCAATTTCACACTTCCAACTATTTGTAAAGGAATTCAAGAGGTGCCTTGTAAGCAAAAAACCCCATTTTTTTTAAGGAAGTGGAATTTCTTTACACTGGGACAAACTGAGTCCTAAAAACAACCTTCATGTTTGATTTGTACCTTTAAGGGGTGTGGCCAAGAGGCAAGCGGCAACGTGACTTGTTTGAATTTATGTAAACATCTAGACATGAGTTTTGACCTATTGTTGCTCCTTGGGTATGTACGCGTTGTGTATTTGTATGAAGACCTCCCCCCAAGCCACCCCCAAATTATTTGTGCGAATGTGTTCTTCTTGTCTTAACCCCCTTCAAACAAAATGTGGTTTCCAAAGTGTTGACATACTTTTCCTCCCACTGTAAGTTAAGGCAGCGCGTATGACACAAATACAAATTTAATACCTTGCCCCGGCACCTCGTCTCCAACGGAATCGAGCAATAAGGCAAGAAACGCGACGAACTGGGCGGCCGCAACCCGACAATCAGATCTCCCGTTTCTCCACGACGACTTCCTTATGGAACGAAACGGTCTCAGGTGTCCGGCGTGTGATCCTTGACAGGTGCTTTGTCGCAACACGTGTGGAGTGTGATTTCTCCTTTTGGGCCATCGAGACATTTGAAAAAAAACAAACAAAAAAAAAAAAAACCCACAGCACCTGCACGCTCTTGCCTCTCACACTTGACACGATGTGCACTTTCTTGCGCGCTCTCTCTACAATGCGTGGCTGGGAAACCCTACACTGGCCTGCTAAATATAGTGGGCCTTTTCACACTGCGTGCGTTGTCGGGTCACATGATCCGAGATATGCGGCGGGCGGGCGGACGCACGCACAGACGCCAAATCCTGAGGCCGAGGTTGTGGAGGTGCTGAGGGAATTATGTGAGCGCTTTAATGAGTCGCCTATGACGCGTCGCTTCCCCCGTGACCCAACTGGCGTTTGCGCCCCCGCCCCCCACCCCCCCCGCGTCTCGCCCTCTGTCTCTACGTCTTAACCACATGCTAATCAGCTTTATGTGCTCTCTGTTTGATCTCTGGTGGGCTGATTTCTTGCTGAATAGATAATCATTGTGCGAGCCGGCCACGATCCACAGCCTCCTTGTCTAACCCCCTATCAGAATTCCCCCCCACCCCCGCCCCACACCCCCAGTCCCCTTTGCACGGAACGCCTTCAATAAAACACAAAATAAAGTCACGTCTTACATAATTTTTTTTTCTTCTTCAAAATATCAAAACAATTTAGTGACAATATGTTACGATTCGATGCAATTTCAAACACGAGAATGCGTCACTTCATCCAATTAGAGCACAGGTGTCAAACTCAAGGCCCGGGGGCCAGATCTGGCCCGCCGCATGATTTCATGCGGCCCGCGAAGGCAAATCAATTGCATCAACTACCACGATTCTTCTGAAAATCTGTACCAATATTTTCAAACATATCATAAATGATAACCATGAGATATCATGAGCATTTTTGTGTGACCAAATATGAACGATGTTTGGAAAAACCCCATTGCGCTTGACTTCCACAATAATTCTGAAAATCTGTGCCAAAATTTTCAAATTGTCACATATCATAAATGGTAATGTTGAGATATTATAAACATTTTTGTCTGACCTAATATGAACAATGTTTGGAAAAACCCCCATCACATTTGATCTCGGATTCAAAACGAGTTTATCAATTTGCTGTGTAAATATGATGAGGCGGTAAAAGATTATAGTTTTAGTCATAATGGCCCTCTGAGGGAAACCGTAACTCCAGTATGGCCTGCGACAAAAGTGAGTTTGACACCCCTGCATTATAGCACACCCCTTTTCACTGAAATGGCAACACCTTTTGTTTCGACATGGGGTTTGTTTGTTTGTTGTTTTTTTGGACCCCCCCCCCACCCCCACCCCAAAGGGACACAGTACAGTTTGCTCTGTAAATATTTAACATGGTATGACTCCTTTTAGCTAGCTGTGTTCTCCAGTACACTGAATAGCATACTGTTAAGGAGTTTCAGTACACTTGCACTGCTGCGGGGGAAAAAAAAGGCGTATTATTAGCTGGAACTGGCCATGTACTAATATTCTTTTTCTTTTTATTCGCGTGAGAAAATTCAGCGCACTTGTTGAACAACTACAGGGTGCACTAAGAAAATGACTACATATTACCGAATGAGCCAAAACTGTGCACTAGTTGAAAAGTGTGTGCTATACGAGAACCACGAGTGAAAATATTAAAATGACACTTGTTAACATCGAGCACTTCTCTGGTAGTACTAGTAGCTTGCGGGTGAATGCACCATACTGTATTTTATGACGTTTATGAGAAAGTGCACAATGTAACTTGACAATGTTAAAAATGTCTGAACACTAAATCATTGGTATTCTTTATGAGAACGTCATTCACTGTGTTCACTCATGAAACATGATTTGACCTGGAGGAAAAAAAATGCAGTTCACCAATAAAGGCGAAGCAATGTTAGGGTAAGTTTAGTTGTTGTAGTAATACTGTAATTACTGGATTATTACTATATTTCATTATAAACGATGGTGAATGGTGATGATGCCGTCATCCAGATCCTCACCAAAACATAGTCGCTTCATTTTTGGTGTTCTTGTGCCAGCAGGAATGAACTTTTTTTTAAATTTTCTTGTAAAATCCTGCGAGCTGTGTCTGTCCTATTATTGTTGTTTTTTTCTCAAAATGAAAAGACACAACGACAAATATTTTGATCGCTCAGGTCAATACGCTATTTACAAATGCATCTCACACACAACACACACACACACACACACACACACACAACACACACAGAGCGTAAATTCATTAGGAAAAGAGTCATTGATTATCATTTTTTCATTTGCATATTGTCCTTGATGGTGATTAATCTCTTTGCATCTTTCAAGTCAGGGTCCTGTTTTGCTGTCATGTGGCCTGAGCCTGTACCACAAATATCTCGAGGATGTAAGTTCTGTTTACATAGTACAGTACCGTACTTGTAACAATAGTCACGGGCCATCACTGTCTTTGGGGTCGAAGCTTTGTTTTTCAAAGCAGGGCGAGCGGAGCGCTAATGGATCAACGACACGCCTCTGGTCAGTCGATGAGCAGGTCTGGCAGGTAAAGGAGGTTTGCTGAAGCTGTGAGAAGAATCCGATCCAAAGGCTTTCCTGAGCTGGGCCACTCGGCCTCCATATTCCGATTTCCTCTCTTGAACACTTTGGACGTCTGAGAAAGGAAAGGGTAGATACGCTAGTTCCAAAACCAAAAGGTACGATGATTGGCTAGAGTTTTAAACCTGAAAATCCTAATGAGGCATAGGAACAAAAAACAAGATGTTACATACTCTGTTTAGTCCATCATGTCTTAATAACGCTATAATCTATCTTTAGAAATGGGTTGATTTTATATACAACGGCACAATGATATATTTTGTCATCAAGCTACTAGTATCGTTTGAAAGACTCAGTGGGAGATTACACAAAGCAAACCTCTCAACATTCAATTTAAGAATAAAACATATTTTTCTATTCAATGTAAATACCAACATCGGTACCAGGAACTGTCCCCCCCCGAGCAGGAAAAGTTTGGACACGTTTACGTGACCATGACAAGTGGAAGGGATTTTGTCACTATCTTTGTTTGTTGCTAATATGAGAACATGCGTAGAAATATTCAATGGGCAACATGAATGAATGTACCGCAATTTCCGGCCTACAAGCCGTGACTTTTGTCACACGCTTTCAACCCTGCGGTTTATGCGGTGATTGCGGCTAATTTGTGCATTTTTTTTCTCACGGCTGCAAGGGGGCACTCGAGCGGAAAAGGTAAGAGTGAGACTGGTTGTATATATGTGCCGAGGAAGTGACTTTTACCGGCTCTGTTAGCGCTGCGCTAGCGTTACCGCTGTGCTAGCGTGTCGCTGCTGTGGTGTTGGCGTGTCTCAGTGATATTTACCGGTAAGTTGTATTTTAACTGGTCCTACTAGCGTCAGGACTAGTGTTAGCACTATCGTTAGAGGGGCGCTAGTGTTAGCGCTGCACTATCGTTAGTGCGGCGATAGTGTTAGTGTTGTAACAGCGTGTTGCTGCTGTGTTACCGACGTGTCTCAGTGGTATTTACTGGTAAGTTTTATTTTAACCGGCCCTGTTAGCGTCAGCACTAGTGTTAGCACTATCTTTAGAGGGGCGCTATCGTTAGCGCGGCGGTAGTGTTAGTGTTGTAACAGCGTGTTGCTGCTGTGTTACTGACGTGTCTCAGTGATATTTACCATTAAGCTTTATTTTAACCCAGCCTGTTTGTGTCAGCACTTGTGTTCGCACTAGCATTAGCGCGGCGCTAGCGTTAAACTCTTTCTGTGTACCGTCTTTCTTTGTAAATATCTCGTGTTTCAATCTGGGTTTCAATGTGGGCACTTGCGGCTTTTACACAGCTGCGGCATATGTATGTACCAAATGGTATTTTTTTTACAAATCTACTCGGTGAGGCTCTGTAGGCCGGGAATTACAGTATTAAAAAAAAATGTCAACATGCAAACAGAATAGAATATGACTTTGAAAAAGCTAATAAAATACAGGTAACGCTTGATGTTTGAGTATTGATTGCAACAAATCAATAGTGCGCGTTATACATAGGTTGGAAGGATTTTCCCGATTTTTGGGGTCGATTTTGGGGGTGCATTGTATACTAGAGAGCTCATTATACCCGAGAAATGACGGTATATGTATTTGATTAGATTTAGAAGGTCTGCATATTGAGTATACTCAGCTAAAGACACAATTTTGTTCACTTTGTCCAGTTTTACTTTGAACCCATGAGTATTTTGTGGCTACGCCCGACTTGAACATTAGCAACGTGTTTCCACCATCAATCTTCCCTCGTTTTCTCACCTCTGGCCCGCGGGCTGACCCTCTCCGCGTCAAACAGCTGGGCTTCTCGTGCTGCTTTGTTGCCATGGCTACTAAGACATGGCCTGCAGAGAGGAGCCCAGTCGCCGAGGTTGTCTGAGCCGCCGCCTGATTCGCCGTCACTTCCCTCGCCGGGGTCCTTCGGGTCATCATCCGCGCTGTAGGAGTCCATCTCGTCCTCGGATGATTGGATGTTCGGCGAGCCAGGGTCATTCTGTGTCCAAGGAGAGCTTGATGTTACAATCAGTGAGCAGTTATCACATTACCCCAACTTTACCGGCACCCCCACCAAACACATTAACTCACAGCGGTGCCATCAGGGACGGCGAGCCGCGTTTCTTCTTCAAATCCGAGCTGCTGGGGCTTTTTTCCCGCCTGCGTGTGTGCCATCTGGATGCCATTCATATTATCACGATGGAGCCTGCATGACAATCGGCGTTAGCGGACAGCCGGGGCCAGCGTTTGACTCGCTTATCCAATTATTCATTTAGCAAATAACTGGAATAATCCAATCACGGATGAGTGGACGGCGGGCTTCCTCCAAACTTTAGTTTACCGTTCTCATTTGATCCAAAAACTACGTGGTGTCATTAGGGCACGTGCGCACATGTGTCAAATGAGGGACTGCAGTCTTTCTACAGTATCTCATAAATGTCTGTCAGTTGCTTTGTGACGTCACTATGGGTGATTCCCAAGAGGGTTCCGGTGGCAACCTGTGAAGCGCTGCTCAACTTTGTGATGTAAAGCACTGGTGTCAAACTCAAGGCCCGGGGACCAGATCCGGCCCACCGCTTGATTTTATGTGGCCAAATTTACAGTGTCAATTTCCATGATTCTTGTAAGAATCGGGACCAAAATATCAAATTGTCGTGTATCATAAATGGCAAAGTTGAGATATTACAAGCATTTTTGTGTTACCAAACATGAATTGTTGAAAAACAGTACCCTTGATTTCTGGTTCCCAAACTAGTTCAAAAACTGATGATGTAAATATGATGAGACGATTCAATATTGTTATTTCACAATTCGTAATGGCCCTCTGAGGGAAACCACAACTACAATGTGGCCCGCGGGAAAAAGGAGTTTGACACCCCTGCCCTAAAGGATTGCGATAAATGGTGGTGGCCACACGGAAAAAATTGACATTTTTAAAATTGGGGTAACCTACCTTTTTTTCCTTTTACATGTTAAATTCTGTGTTGATATATTTTAAATTTAAGCGTATCCAAGATGGACACTTGCCTACTCAACATTATAGCTGATTGTCATTTCTTGAGTTTCTTGAGAAATATAAAGTGAGCTATGTACAAAAATGTGAGGAGTGTTTTCACATTTTTAGTTTACTCACGTTTAATTAAACATAATTAATTGAGCAGGCTTGGAAGATAAAAATACACCCCCACATCGTCAGAGAGATGTACACTTTTTCCTCAATCCAATGCGCTTCCAAAAATCCACTTTCATTCATACAGGAAAAAAAAAAAAAAATAAACCAACAACACATCATATTGAATGCTAGCGCCTCAATCATATGACTTTATTTTGTGCGCTCACCTGTTATTGAGAAGATTCTGGAGAAGTTTGGAGGACCGGAAGTCGTCCACTTCCCCGATCACACGGACGCACACGTCTCCGTCACGACCCAGGAGCCAACTGACGTGCTTACTGGTGGCTGAAAACAACAACAACGAAAAATGAAAAAACATAACTCGGGCATGGGCCCGCATGGATTGTTATGAAGGCGAATGTCCACTAGATGGGGCTGTCCAACAAGTTATACACTAACAGGTCCATCCGTGCTGGCTTGCTGACGATTTCTGCCCTTATGGTCTTTTAATTTTTTTTTTTTTTTTTTTTTTTTGCGGATTTAACACACATTCTTTGTTGAAAGTCCTCTATAACATGTATTTGATACATTCATTTGTAAATGTTGAAAATGTTAACAAATATTGGATATTATTACTAACTACTCTCTCAAAGTAGTTTTTTACTTTCTCGTGTCTTTTTCGGCTTGGGAAAACCCTTTTAAAAATACAAATCCGCCTTTTCAATGTTTCCAATGTCACAAATTCCACAATTCCATTCAATACACACATAAAAATAAATACGGTATTAAAACAACAAGGAAAGCGCTAAACTAGCTAGCTATTATTAGCTGTTGCTTGATAATGTGATGTCACGTGACAAGCAGTGGCAGCAAGTATGACCAATGTTTTCCATCACAACAGTTGTTTCACGGTATCACACCTGTTACAGTGAATTTTGAAAATCATTTTTTTTTTTTAAAAAGCAGGTTTGATGGGTGAAATTTTCAGCGTAGCGACAAAAGTCGCCCTGCAGCACTTTTTCCAGTTTATAAATCAAGGACGCATTTTATTTGCTGTTACACACGTGCGCGAGAGTGCCATTGTCTCACTCTGAGTCATGACAACTAGTCATAGTGTGTGTGTGTAATACCACACTTTAGGATGACACTTACTTCATTGTCTATGTGATAATAGATCTCGCCTTAATTATATACCGTACCTGCAGTACAGTATAGTTAGCGAAGATCTCTAAAATTCACAGATTTTTGAAAACATATCTTTGTCTACGCAGTTACAGTATATTTTTTTTCTGTTTTGCCTCTTGAAAATTGCCTTTATGTATCTAGAAAAAGAAAAAAAAGTTACTGGAAACTGTCCACTCATCATCTTTCTGTACCCTGCGTCCTCATTTGGGTTGCAGGTAACTTGATCCCATCCCAACAGACTGCCGCTAAAGACGGGCTACAACATGAAGATTCCCTTAAATAATAAATGTGCTTTGGTTTTATAGTTGTAAAATTCCTAAAAACAAAAGTGACAGTAGAAAAAAAAACATTTTTTTACTACTACTTTATATGTATATATATATATATGTGTGTGTGTGTGTGTGTGTATTATATCAATATGTATATTATTTTCTCTACAGTCACTTTTGTTTTTAAGAATTTTACATCTACAAAACCAAAGCACATTTATTATTTAAGGGAATCTTCATTCCCTTGTAAAGTTTTAATTATGTATTTAGGTCTTTCACAGCACAAAGAAGAAGGGGGAAAAAAAGCGCGTGTTGTGTAACACAGACAGACTGGGTGTCCTCTCGGGTGGCACGGCAGAGATTGGATTGGATAAACAAAGACTGTAATTTAATATACCGTCGAAACCTTTGGGGCTCGGTCAATCTCACTCAGCTGCGAGCCAGTAAACCAATTCGACTCGTGTTGAGCGAGGCTGTCGAGTCACACGTACACACGCCGCGAAACGAGAGCGGCGGAGGCAGGTGATGCTCCCCCCCCTGGAGTACGACGAATGGAAGAGAAAATTTGGTGCATTTTTCTTGCGTGCGCGTCGCTTGTGTGCAATCCAAACACCTTAATCAGATTGGTCACCTGATCTGGTGCTACTCGACACACACGTGTGTGTATGCGTGGTCATTTCCTCCATGTGTGGCAAAGCGGCCGATGCAAAACAATAACTATCGATGATGAAATAAAATATAATGGGAGCCAATCCCAACACCCAGTTTGTTTATTACTGTTGTTGTAGTTTGCAGTGGTACAGTACTGCATGATAGCAGTTGTGGGTAGGTCAACAAACAACATTTAAAAAAAAAAGTGCACTGTTAAGATTTTTACTTGCCAAAATAACACAAAAGCAAAAGAAGCTGGACAAAGGTAACAAGCCGCTTATTTGTGTGTTGAGTCATAATGCTAATCTTGGCCGTATTGGAGACGATCAATGTGAAAGTGAAAACAGCCATTGTTACTTTGAATGGTGTGGTATCTACCGCAATTCCCGGCCTACAGAGCGCACCTGGTTTTAAGCCTCACCCAGTACATTTGTAAAGAAAATACAATTTGGTACATACATAGGCCGCAAAGCTGTGTAAAAGCCGCAACTGCCCACATTGAAACCGACATAGAAACACCAGATATTTACAAACAAAGATGCGACACAGAGTTTAACGCTCGCTAAGGCTAACGCCGCCGCGCTAACAGGGCTGGTGTGAATGTCTGAGCGCTCCCGGTGCTGAAAAGTCTTCTTGTGATGAATGTGCACGTGCGTATATTAATGTAAATGCACGTATATTTTGTAAACTTCCGGCCAGTTTGAAACATCCGCATCCATGGTTCCAACGTGTGCCATTCGCCAACTTGCCGCCGAGTGTTCATGTTCGCTACGGACGTCTCGGAAAGGCGAACACAGCGAACGTACAGATACATGTATTCTTTTGTTTTAAGGTTAGGTGAGGGATACGGTTAGGATATGATGTATGTTAGCTCGCTCTATGTAGAAGAAGGGGAACTATAAGAGTGGGGGATTTCCCAGTAACCGTCCACTACGTAACCAGACTTCCCCTGTTAGTAACGCATGCGCATTCATCACAAGGGGACTTTTCAGCACGGGGGACCACTCAGACCGTCACACCGGTAAAAAAAAAAAAACATACTGGTAAAGATCACTGAGACACAGCAGTAACACGCTAGCGCAGCGTGAACAGGGCCGACCGGTAAAAGTCACTTCCTCGGCACATATATTCGGTCTCACTCTTAGCTTTTCCGCTCGAGTGCCCCCTAGTGGCTGTTAGAAAAAATACACAAAATGAGGTCGCATCGATGGGTTGAAAGCGTGTGAAAAAAGTCGCGGTTTACAGGCCGGAAATGACGGTATCTGCTTTGAAGCAATACTGGATTACCTTTCTTTGGCCTCCTGCTGCCGTCTTGCCCTTCCCGCTCCTCCCTCTCCTTCCAGCGGCGGACTTGCTCCTCTCGCATCTTGAGGAAGAGGATCCTCTTCTGCTCTTCGCTCAAGGCCTCCAGCACCTCTGGCTCCACCCACATCTCCTCCAGGATTTTAGCTAGCATCCTGACGCTTCAGCCCCCCCCGACAGACTCTGTTTGGAGCTTATTCTCCCAGCGGTGGCTTATGATGGCTTTAATTGTGATTTTTTGGGGGGCGGCGTTGGGGTGGGTGCGTTCCGGTTCAGGTTTCCTGCTCTTCAAATGGGTCAAGAGTCAGGTCAAGTTCTGGTATGCTTCGGTATGCTCCTCAGGGCTTGTTGCTCTCTTCTGAGATGAAAGCCCAGTGTGTCTACTTCGACTATGTACTTAAAGTTGGCGCTGTGATTTAAAAAGAGAGAGAGAGAACAAGGGAGAGAAAAAGATGATTGTATCATTTACGTCACAGGTGTCAAACTCAAGGCCTGGGGGCCACATCTAGCCCACCGCATGAGTTTATGTGGCCCACAGAGGCAAATCATGTGTATCGACTTCCATGATTTTTTGTTCAAATCTGGATAAAAATTTCAAATTGTATAAATGATAACAGGTGGCACGGTGCTGGTAGAGCGTTGGCCTCACAGTTCTGAGATCCCGGGTTCAATCCCAGACCCGCCTGTGTGGAGTTTGCATGTTCACCCCGTGCCTGCGTGGGTTTCCTCCGGGCATGCCGGTTTCCTCCCACATCCTAAAAACATGCAACAATATTGGACACTCTAAATTGCCCCCAGTTGTGATTGTGAGTGCGGCTGTTTGTCTCTATGTGCCCTGCGATTGGCTGGCAACCAGTTCAGGGTGTACCCCGCCTCCTGCCCGTTGACAGCTGGGATAGGTGAGGATAAACGGTGAAGAAAATGGATGGATAAATGATAACGTTGAGATATTACAAGCATTTTTTGTGTGACCAAACATCAATAGTTGGAAAAACCCATTGCACTTGATTTCAGGTGTAAATATGATTTGGCGGTTAAAGATATTTATCGTTTCACAGCCGTAACGGCCCTTTGAGGTAAACCGCAAGGACAATGTGGCCTACGACAAAAATGAGTTTGACACCTCTGATTTACATGATAAGTCTCAGACGCGTGTGCCTTGTTCACTGTATGTACATTGAGAAGGTAATGGGAATTTCAAATTCTGCAAATGTTCTATCATGAAATATGAGTTAGGACTCACAAATATAAACAGTCTCTTTTAGTACCTTATCATCACACATGCCACTGGTAGCCATTAACCTGCCTGGTCAGTTATTACTGGGGAAAGTCGGTTCAAAAGCACTTTCCCAGAACGCAAGCTTCTTCTTCCTCCTTCGAAGCGTGCGCAAACAAAGATTTAAAAAGAGTGACAGAAAGGGAGCCAATGACATTTGAGCTCTCTGATAAGGCTCAGCCAATGGAAAAATGCCATCCAAACGGGTGAAACACCTGACCCGACTTTAGAGTTTCAGGTGTGGCCACGTGCGAGCCAGATTTGGATTGAAAGCGTTAAGCTAAAGCTTTTCAGGCAACGTCTGGGCAGCGCCTCAAGGGGCGGGGTGATAATTACATTGTGCCCGGGCAAATAGCTCGTGCCAAGTCGGAGAGTCACTTACTATGACTATGAAAATAATACACACGCATACTTGCCTACGTGTACTACTATAAGGACATTCATAGTGTGGTGTGTATTCAGGTGCAATGTACCCATAAACCACATAAACCAGGGGTGTCAAACTCATTTTTATCGCGGGCCACATTGTTGTTACAGTTTCTGTCAGAGGGCCAATATGACTGAAACCATTAAAATCTTTAATTGGGCCACCATATTCATACCTTAAATTCATCAACTAGTTTTGAAATCAGAAATCAAGGGTAATGGTTTTTTTTCAACTATTGTTGATGTTTGGTAACACAAAAATGCTTGCAATATCTCAACGTCATCATTTACGATATGACAGTTTGAAATTTTGGTTCACATATGAACAAAAATCATGGAAGTTGATACACATGATTTGCCTTCGGGGGCCACATAAAATCACGTCGCGGGCTGCATCTGGCCCCCGGGCCTTGAGTTTTACACCTGTGACATAAACCAACAGACACACACGCACACGCACACACTCACATAGGGGCTGATTTTATTCTCAGAGGCATAATGCAGCATTTTGTACAATTACAGTCAAAATATAATATTATGATAATTAAAACCACAACAATTACTACTACTTCCGCTAATAGTGACATGAATACTAAAACTACTAGTAATAATAATAATAATAATAAATATTTAAAAACCCAGGCCAACCCCAAATATAATACAAATTGTTTCAAAAGCAAGGGGGTGGGGCTGTCGAATTTTTAATCAATAAATTGGATTTGTAGTTACAACAATTGGTTACCTTTACAATATATGATATGGCAAAGTCTCCATAACTTCTTATCTATTAAATGAAGTCACTGAAATGGGCACTCCTTAATGGTCCAAACAGAGTTATTATAATTATGATGATTATTCCGAGGGGGTTTTACACCTTGTGAGTCAGCTGGCATTGGCTCCCGCTCACCCGTGATCCTGAACACTGCAAGGGGGCGTAGCCAGAAGTTATTATTATTATTATTATTATTATTATAGGGTGGCATGATGGCGCATCTGGTAAAGCATTGGCCTCACAGTTCTGAGGTTTCGGGTTCAATCCCGGACCCGCCTGTGTGGAGTTTGCATGTTCTCCCCGTGCCTGCGTGGGTTCCCTCCGGGCACTCTGGTTTCCTCCCACATCTCAAAAACATGCAACATTAATTGGACACTCTAAATTGCACCAAGGTGTGAGTGCGGCTATTTGTCTCTTTGTGTCCTGCGATTGGCAGGCAACCAGTTCAGGGTGTACCCCGCCTCCGCGACCCTCGTGAGGATAAGCGGCAAAAGAAAATGGATGGGATGGTTGATTATTATAACTATTACTGAATGTATGTCATTCAGTCAGTACATTAAATTCATTTACAAATCACATATCGGCATCTCATGCTTGCTTGAGAACCAAAGATTTTTTGGTTTTTTTAAATGAGTGGCATGAAGGAGTCTCTCTGATGTATTTCCATTGTTCCTCTTATCTGCAAGGCAGGTAGAAATCCTCTACCTACGCATGCCAGCGGCTATATTTAACCATGCACAGTCAACACTGTTGCAAGGAGACTCAACATTCACATGCAGCCCCAACTCTGTTGTTCCCATGTAAAGACAAAGCTGGGCCCCCCCTCGCTGTGCTCCAGTATGCAAATAAGCCCAAACTTTGCTTGTGTCTCCGCTCACATGCTGAGAAAAGAAAATTGAGCTGGGGTGGGGGGAGAGACAAAGGGGAGCAAGGTGTGTGCAACGCATACTGAGAGAAGAGTCTGAAAAGTGCCCCGATGTGAGAACGCAGCGGCGTTTTTCACAGGGACACAGCAAGAGCGCCGGAGATGAATGACTTGAGACGGCCAACGACCACAAAGAGCGAAACGCGTGAGAGAGAACGAGAGAGGGGGGGGGGACTTACTCAGTGGCTGCCGGCCGCCGGCATCAACCTTCCACTCGGCTGAACTTCCTTCCACAAGGTGGGATGATAAGCGTGTGACGCGTGCGTGCGCGCGCGCGCGCGTGTGAAGTCAGTCGTCACAAGGGGTGGAACATGCAGTTTCAGCTCCGCTCTGCCGCATTTGTACTCAAACGCGAGTGGGACGGACTGACATTAAAACAGTCTCCTTTCCCCTCCTCTTTCCTTATCGCCTGCAATGCATGAATCATAGTAAAACAAAACAAATACATGAAAGATGTGAGGCACCCGACATTAAAAAAAAACCCAAAAAAAAAAACAGCTCATCATCATTACAAAGGACTCTTAAATATTCATCTGCCCCACACAGAAGTATGTTAACAAGCTCTTTCATATGCAGGACTGGTGGGGCCTGCCTGAAGTTTTCTCCTGATTTGATCTGTTTACCAGCAAGCCAGTTGTTGATCTTCCGTCTCCTTCCGTTGTTTTCTTCCCGCAGGAAGTCCCGCTGGCTTTGTGCGAAAGCAGCAGTCAAAACACCACATGTGCAGGAAGGAATGCGCATACTTAAGCTAAGCCGAGGACAGGTTGCTGGCACGTTTATTAAGCCGCCACTTATTGTGTTTTTGGCTCCTTCCCGACCTCACAACGCCATAATACGAAAGGCCAGTGGACTGGGCCGATTGTTAGTCACGCACTCTTGACTAATTCTGATTATTTACACTCACGAGACACTTTGTTGCAGAAACCTGGACCCCCATTCAAGAATCTTTTATATTTCACAACCCCTTTTCCCAGTCTTGCTGAAATCAGGCCCTGCCCAATGCAAGTGAACCACCCTCGTCCTGCTCTGCATAACGCTGGACCAATATGGATTTTGTTACCATGACAACAAGTGACAGAGCCAAGGGTGGCCCCATGACAAATGAATGGCACTTGTATGAAACCGCTGCTGGTTAATATAACCATGATTTAATTTCCCAATTGATGGGTGCGAATTGAGAAAACATGAAACGGGCTGAAATGTGAATTTTAGCCTAGTCTACCGCCAAAGTTTGAGCGTGTGAAGTGTCACTCGAAAAGATGACAAAAGCGCAGCTACAGGCAGTTTTGAGACCCAATAGACTCTTTTCGACCATGTGACTACATCCGGGGCACGTGGCCATGTTGGTTGGATGGGTTCACTCTACTGACGCACCGTTCACTCTGTGGCTTTTGCATACACACCGGAGTTACACAAATGTTCATACGACGTTAAAAGTGATGGCTAAAAAGACTTTGGAACGTTATCGGGGCTCATTAGATGTCGTTTCAAGAAACCGTTACAACAAGAAGTGCGCTTTGATCGACAACATCGACCCATATGCCTTGGAGAAACACAAATGGAGCAAGAATTTCCAACTGTGGGCGTTGGTAAACTATCCAGACATCGTCCACTATCTCCACTTCTCGACAAGCGCTTATACCGTAGACCAACTAAAGAATTACGAAGGTCTGGAGGCCTACAGCCAATTCATCAATGGCTGGGTCCATTGCAAGCAACCTGTCTCCCCACACTGCGTAATGCAATTTAAATATGTACCGCGTGATTACAGTCAACGTTGTTAAATTATGTTGATTATACCAACAAAAGAGGTATAGATTATCATTTTCATTTTTGTTGCTGAGAAGGAGCGAGAATGAGAGGTTCAACCGGGACGAGTCCCAAGTGGCGCCCGCACCTTTTTCTCCACTTCCACGGCTACATTTTTAACTCAACTCACGAAACAGCTAGCGGTGCGGTAACTCATTTTTGCAAACTTATGAGAATAAAATACAAATTTTGAAGACCTGCATTGCATTCACACACGAGTATTGTGCTTGGCTGCTAGATCGGCTCTGCTCCGTTTTCTCGCACTGGTTCTTGATTAGAGCTGGCAGTCGAAAGAAAGACGCCTTACAACGCCCGTTTGAGCAACCGATAATATAGGAGTGCTCCCTCATTTGTACCCCTTTCTGAAATGATTCCTGCTTGGTTATGGTTTACTCGAATTCACCAAACCAAGATGGCGCCCGCGGTCTAAATCGGAAGGTGTGTGACGTCAGTCAAAAACAGTCTATAGTGCCCCAAATTCATCGACAACCGAACTCCATCGCACTGAGAGCACTTTGTAATATTTTGGTTTACCTTATTTAACTGCTCAGTGTTAGTCGGCTATTTAATTTTGAATACATTATATACACAGTGTATTTTTCAGCACGGTCAGTCAAATAGAGCGTTTTGATTTAACTTGATAGATTTACTTAATCTCGTTTTTGTTCGCTTATCATGCTGCCATTGATGTGGCTGCTATTTTATTGTCATGCTGTTGACGTTTCCTCCTGTTTATGTGACCCGTTAAACCGAAATTGGGTGTGACCTACTCAGAACTTGCTTGTAAACGACGCAACAAAAATAATTGATAACAGGCTCATCATTTCTCGTAATTCCCAGTTCTCTACACGGCATTGCGTCAAACGAAACCGCACGGATCGGCGGTCAATACGGACGGGATTTCTGTCAAAAGTAGAGTTACACTGATCCCAGTCGTCTGTTTGTTTTTCCTCTTAGTTTGTCACTGTCGAGACAGACAAAAGGTCAAGTTCGAGGCGTGGGAACGCACCAGAGCCATATAGGGGACTGTCCACTTGTAGGCCACAGTAAATCAAATAATCACAATCATTCAAAAATAAAAAACAAAAAGCAAAAAAAAAAAAAAACAAAAAACCCACTTGTGTTGACTCTCCTTTCACTTTCCTTTAGATAATTTGAAGTAAATGATCTCAAACAGACACGTTAACCTAATTTCATTTGAAATAAAATTGAAGTGAATGTCAAAACCAGGAAGACAAAACGACACAGTTAGCTCATAAATATCAACAGACATGAAAGGACGGCTGACTCAGGCGACGATACAGGAAGACACTCCTTTTCCCCATCAATTGAGTTATGAGGAAATATTTTTCCATTGGAAAGACCGCACGTCCTTGTGCTCCAAGCCATTTGCATTTCCTTGAGGCCCACTTCAGGAAAGTCCCTACAATTATCTGGCCAGCGTCATCTAACACGTGGACAAGATTAGGATTGGCGTGACGAGCACGTTTTTAAAGGATCTTTGTACACGCAGCGACCTCTGCTGGACAACAGCGGCGACTTAACGCCAAGAATGCACCCAGGGGACGTCGTTATTGGCACACATAGACAAACAAGCTGTCACACTCACGTTCACCCCTATGGACAATTCGGTCCTGATATTACCCAGCAATTTAAATTGCATAGGACCTCATAAAGTAACTGCCTTTGAAATTCCATAATGCAAGGAAAAAACAACAATATTATTCAAACATTCAGCAATTATTCCTGCAGCACACTGCACCTTTGTAGTCGTGATTTACTTTCTATTATTTTTACACGGTACCGCATGGAATTGTGGGCTGGCGGGCAGAGCGGAGGCTTGGTGAACCGGGCCTCTCACGTGCCGCTTAATAACTTTATCCTTGCCTGCTCTCCTATTCCGCAGGCAGTAATAAAGAACACTCAGCAACATTTTCCACTCTCCTGAACCAAAATGTGCATCATAGGGTGGAAAGAAAGAGCGGAGAATGTTGGGAACATAAATACTATTCCAGCTTTTTCACTTCACTTCATTTTTCCCCTCCTCGGATTTCCACACTAACAGGGCGAAATGTCGAAAAGATTTGAAACTTTAATTGCAGTAATGACTAGAATTGTCACATTGTGTTATTGGAAGCTTTAAGGAGTTTTATTCAGTAACATGGAGCCCACCTTTGAACTGGCACAGAGTCACAATGAGGCGTGTCCGAAGTCTGGCCCCCGAGCCATATATATATATCTGCATTGCCATTTTGAAAATGTTTCAGGTCTGCTTGGAAAACCTGTCAAGTCGAGTCAAAATAAGTACCATCATCACATTAGATCAGATGATCCCAGTGAGTTAACATTTAGATGAGCTTTCTGCCAAAATCTCAGTGGGCCAAGCACATCTCCAAGGGCACACCCTCGCTGCGACGCAGACGGATCGGCCAAATTGGCCTAGGTGTAATTGTGAGTGCAACTGTTTGTCTCTATGTGCCCTGCGATTGGCTGGCAACTGCTTCAGGGTGTACACCGCCTCCTGCCCGTTGACAGCTGGGATAGGCTCCAGCACGCCCCGCGATCCTCGTGAGGATAAGCGGCAAAAAGAAAATAGATGGATTATTGTGGATGTAGTTGGAAGTGGGCTGTAAAGGATTGGCCTCACATTTCTGAGGTCCCGGCCCCGCCTGTGTGGAGTTTGCATGTTCTCCCCGTGCCTGTGTGGATTTTCTCCGGGCACTCCGGTTTCCTCCCACATCCCAAAAACATGCAACATTAACTGGATGCTCAACCAGTTCAGGGTGTACTAGGGTGTAGGCTCCGGCACTCACCGTGACCCTTGTGAGGATAAGTGGCTAAGAAAATGGATGGATAGCTAGTTTGGAGTGGTGTAAAACAGTACTGCATTGTATTGTGAACTGCTCCTATTTTTTTTTTTGCATTTTGATCTGTCTGGGTCAAACAAAACTGAGCTTCAATGCCTTTGAATGATTTTAGTAAGTTTATCAAACTTAATGTGAAGAAGCCACGCACCCCCCCCTCCCTGGATCCATATTTTTTCTGTATGTGGCCCTCAATGGAAAAAGATGAACACCACCGCATTATACTGTGGTTCAACAGACCACAAAATATTACAATACTTCTAAATAGCAGACTAAACTATGCAGCACAGTCCAGAATGTGGAATTTTTATGACTTTTTATTTCACAAGGTTTTGTGGTGGAACAAACAATTATGAAGCAACTGCATTCATAGAGCTATCCAGACAATAAGATCAAGTAATGTTCTGATGAATGATACATTTTTTTTTTTGATGGAGTGCAGCCCAACAATTAGCTCAACTAAAAAAGGATGCACGAGTCCAATTTCTGGTCAATTATTTTTGCTTTATTCACAGGAGAGAATTGTTTGTAAGGCTGCCATCAATTCATGGTTTGGTCAGGTTCTTTCATGCCAGGTCGCGGGGGCCGATCCAAAGCCGAAGTTTGCAAAGGGTCGCCTTTCACTCAGCTGGATGAACGCTGGAAAAACAATCGCAAACAGCGCTTCACGTGAAGACCAGCTGAGGCTCCCTCCGAAGGCAGTCAAAACAGTAGTGAATGTCTGTTGGCTTATTCTTTGGAAAGAAAAACCAGAAAGGAGGTATGCCTTCTATTTCCTGCAGCGCGCTCTTAAGCTCCATTCAATGTTGCACTGTCAGGAGTTTCAACAAATTGCATGCGATTCACATTAAAAAAAAAAAAAAAAAGGCCTAAAATCACATTTCGAACATCTCAAGTCAGTTCATGACGGAGTCTGACTCTAGCTCGGTGTCGGCGATTATTTGAAACTTCAAAGACTTTTTTAATTCCACATTTACAACTTGGCATGCGGGAAGGGCTGAGTGTGGTGCTGTTGCCATGGCGACGTGTCAGTCTGTTGACCTGGCTGCCCGGCAAGTTGGCATGCTAACCGCCATGTACGCAGAATGTGTCTCAAAACACACATGGCACACTCTGTCGTGATGTTGGCAGGCCTTCCCGTGTTTGTCTGTCTGGCCGTCTCTCAGAAGTACGCATGCACAAGCGCACATGCGCCCTGTAAACAAACGTGGACGGTTTTCAGGTGCCGAAAGGGTCCCTCTTCGGGTCCGCGTGGTGAACAAGTGGTCACAGGTGAAAGTGATGGGCACCTCTCAAAGAACCGCTTACGGCGCGGGTGCCAAGCTCTTTTTTGTTGTTGTTGCAGGCCACATTGTAGTTACGGCCTGCGCCCCATAGGGCCGTTAATTTATGAACTGGTTTTGGAATCCGAAATCAAGGATCATGGGTTGTTTGTGTTGTGAACCATTGTTCGGTTTTGGTAAAATGCTTTGAATATTTTAACATGATCATATATGACATATGACGATTAGAAATTTTCGGCACAGGTTTTCACAAGAATCACTGATTCTGACACAATTTGCCTTTGCATCATGTTGTGGGCCAGATGTGGCTCCCGGGCCTTGGGTTTGACACCTGTGGCTCTAGGGGCGATGTGCCATCCAATTTTAATGCCCATGAGCATAATGACACAGATCACACGCACACACACGCACGCACACGCACCCACACAGACGGACAGACACACGCATTATATTGTGTATCTCATGAATATTTGTCTATTCTATGTTACAAAAAGCCCGCTCGCAACTCGAATGAGGATACAGGTACAGAAGATGAATGAATGAATAAATGAATCATTGAATGAATGAATGAACAGCAAATGAATAAAAAAAAATATTAATCTACTGGAAGAGGGAGGTGCTGGGCGTGGCTAAAAGACATCTCTGATTGGACGAGAGGGAAGACTCGATTGGACAATTTGATTAAGAAGATATTTCATATCTGGCGGATTTTTCGAAAAGAGCGTTTTTGGTGATTCTACTGTTGCTGCTGCAATCAAATAATATTTTCACCCGGGAGGCCTCTATTCTGTGCGATTTAGTTATTATCTGTGTTTTTTTGCACTTCAGGGCCACCGTACCCTTCTGTTTAAACATTGCACATTCACAACTCTTCAAGTGGTGAATTCAAATGGACACATACGAACACACGTATGCACATACTCATGCACCCCCCCACCCCACATTTTTCAATTTTGATTCAAAGTCTGTTGATCAGGATCTTAGAACCGACTGCAAATGTGTGTCTACACACGTTTACACATTTGTGTTCGTATGTGCCATGTCAGTGCCCAGCCTGCCTCAAGCATCTCCCCGTGGTTTGCCCCCGTTGTGGCAGACGCCTTATAAGCGTTAAGCTCTTTGGAACCGAGCTCATCTGCAGGATTCTGTCTGCGTGTGTGTGTGTGTGTGTGTGTGTGTGTGTGTATGTGCATCATTTGGAGTACAGCAGACATTGGGATTGGGAACGGTCCGGACTGTGAATAGTGAAAATCTGCAGATAATTGTTGGCCATTATAATTCCAGCCATCCATTTTCTTTGCCACTTATCCTCACGAGGGTCACGGGGAGTGCTGGAGCCTATCCCAGCTGTCAACGGGCAGGAGGCGGGGTACAACCTGAACTGGTCGCCAGCCAATCGCAGGGCACATCGAGACAAACAGCAAACACACCTAGGGGCAATTTAGAGTGCCCAATTAATGTTCCATGTTTTGGGGATGTGGGAGGAAACCGGAGTGCCTGGAGAAAAGCCACGCAGGCATGGGGAGAACATGTTAACTCCACACAAGCGGGGCTGGGATCGTACCCAGGTACTCAGAACCGTGAGGCCAACGCTTTCCCAGCTGACCCACCGTGCCGGCTATTATAATTACAATGAAAAAACAAAAATCAATACATTTAAACCTAGAACCTGTTTATGGGGTTGATTCCCCCTACCCATAAAAAAAACAAAAAAACAAAAAATATCTGCAGGAACCAAACTGCGAGTATGCAGTTGTATATACAGTATGTGTATACAGTTTGTGTTGTTTATATTTAAATCCATCGAAAGCACGTCACTGCGTCCATGTGTTAATATTTGTCTATGTGTCCTACTAGAGTGCAATTGTACAACACCCATATTGAAAACATGTACAAAGTATTTTGAATTTTTGGGAAATGTATTAAATGTATTTAAAAAGAACCCAGCACAATATTTTGTGAGTGACTTTTGACAGCAGGTCTTTCTTGAAGATGATGCAAGGAACTTAGCACACCGACAGCATCTTTCGGAAGTTTGCCCGTTCGTCTTTGCTGCACCTTTCCAACTCCTTCTGCTTGGATGGGCAGTATCAGTGGCAGCAATTTCATATCTCTCACCAGATATTCAATCAGATTTAAGTTTGCTCTCCCAGGGTTGTACTGAATCACATGTTTGATATCTGGACTGCGTGCTTCTGGAAAAATGAACCACCTCCCAGGTCTGACATCTATTAGCGTTCTGGAGCAGGTTTTTGACCAAGGTGTCACTGTACTTTACTAAATGTTGCCTACACTCCTGACTAATCTTCCTTCCAGTTCCTGCCTCTGAAAAACATCCGCCACCGCCGTGCTTTACTGACCGAATGATGAGCTTTATCGAGATTCCCTCAAACTTGATGTTTGGAATTCGCACTGAGGACTTCCATCTTTGTCGAATCAGATTGGGTAATTTTTCTCTCATGGTCTGAGAGTCCTCCATGTGCCTTTGGGCCACTACAAAGGCCTAATAGATACTTTTCACGTGACGTCATGAGTCACATGACTTTTGTTTACGACGCCCACTGGACAGCAAAACAACAATACGACTCGCGTTTTTTTAGTGATCTTTTTGTGAATATTGGCTTGCTTATAAGCGTGTTACAGCCTTTTCGTGATGGTATTTCATTGCGTGGCTTATGGTTGTAAGAACAGACAGAAAAAGTGATTTGACACTTCAGGCATTGTTTACCTTTTTTGCTCGGCATTCAGCTAATTTACTGGGTATCCTCCACACTTTTTACATATCTTTCCGGAGGTCTTTGGGCTGTCAATATGCCTCCTCACACCCGCAGTGAAACTTTGCTTTCCTGGTTTGCGATGGATAACGTGAACCTCGTGGCTGTCGCTAGCCATAGACTTTAGCTGCACTTTTGCTAACTCATGGGACCGGGGTATGACGATCGTTTTTTCGAGCGTGAGCTTCAGCCCCTGGCTGAGTAACTTTTTGCGCACACTCATCGAGTTGTTAGCGAAAACAATGCGGTCTCTGACCATCTCATCGCTGTTTGTGTAGTTACAGTCTTTAACCAACAACTTGAGTTCTCTCACAAAGTGCTCACATGACTCACATTTAGTTTGTACCTTCTCATGAAACTTATATCGAGCAAATATGGGGTTTATTTTCGGAGTGAGGTAATCAGAGAAATTTTCATCATAGGTTTTTAGCAACTTATCTTCATCTCCGGTCAGTGTCCACGTATTGCCGACATTCCGTACTTTTTCACCGATCCACAGCAGGAAGGACTGCACTTTTCCTCTTCAGCTCTGTTTTTAAGTGGTCCCCGTGAACATGAATTCGGGGGGTTGCTTGAAATCTCCGTCACGCATCTGATAAATTGGATGAGTCCCAGTCCATCCTTGGGGTTAGAACACCGAACGTACACCTCGATTGTCATCGTCTTCACTCGTCTCCCCACCCCGTGGCCCCCTGCGAGTCCGTAGTTACACTACCATCACTCTGGCCCCGCGTTATGATCTTGCTTGAATAACGTAGACATGAGTCCAACTGCACTTTTTAACGTGTGTGATATTTATTTCGCTTTTCCCCCCGCCAACCACTCTGGCTCACTTCCTTATCGTCCTGGCTCGTCGCGCCCCAATGACATCATCACAATCACACCACAAACTCTCATAACTGGCTTCTTTCTTTCTTCTTCTTTCTTTATTCCTCACTCCAGCACAAGTGCCTCAATCGGCTCTGGTTACAGTGTTCGTTTGTCAAAGGACTTTAAAGAAAAAAGATCAAATGATAACGGTCGCCAAAATATTACACTGTGCACTTATTGCTTCCTAGCCATGATATGTAGATAGATCTTGCTGTCCAAAATGGCGATGTTAAAAAAAAAAAAAACACGTGGTCGGCGTGACGTCAATGAAAAGTATCTATTGGTGGATTGGTGCATTCATGGTTGTCCTTCTTCAAGGTGTTCCTTCTCACAAAGAGGCTTCCTGGTTATTTCCCGACTCCTGGTAGTTCTGTATCTTTCCCCCGATCTGTGTCTTGTACCGATACTGTCTCTGAGGTCTTTAGACTTAATGCTTAATTTTTGCTGGATAAACAGATGTGTGTATCGATATGAATTGACTTCCAATTAACCTGTAAAAACATCTCAAGGATAATCGGCGGAAACGGGATGCCCCTGAGCTCAATTTTGAGCTTCATGGCTAGGGCTGTGAGATACTTATGTTAATGTGATTTCCACGTGCACAAATACACAGCCACACTGGACACCTCATTAAGCACAGCTGGACCTCCAAGAAGTGTAGAAGCTTTGATTTTGATTGAGAGTCTCATTGGTATTCGCTTTTTTTTATTTTTTTATTTGCCATTGTTGCAGCCCGAGTCCTTCATCCGGTACGACGCAGACATCCCTGCAAACCTCACCCACAACACCCGTTCATGTCGTTCCTCCGGCACAGCGACACACTCCTGCGTGCACCATCGTAGGGGACCTCCTCACTCCAACAACCAAGCAAGCTGTTTTCATTTTTTTTTTTTTTTTTGCATCATCCAGAAATAACCGCCCCCATCCCGTTGTCACAGTCTTCTCAAAATGTTTCCGCCGTCACAGTCCAGCAGATGTCACTTAGCGGCAGACGCACCTCTTTATTTCTCCATCCATCCCTCCGCCTCTCTAGGGACGCAGAAGAGGGGGGCAGCGAGTGCATCTGCTTATGTGTGTGTACGTCAACGGGAGGGGGAGGGCAGACCGGCAGGTTAATGAATTAGTAATTAGGACTGACATGGCGTCTGCAGTAGGTTCCACCTAAACTACTTCTTGAATCTCCAATTCTCCGGTCAGCTGTGCGTCCTCTCTTTGTCATCTCCACCCCCCTCCCTATCATCTCTTTCCATCATTTCTGTACAAAAACATCGTCTCCGCCCACCCCCAACCTGCCCTCACCGCGTCTTGCCTGCCTAACCTTCTCCTCCCCTTGTCTTCAAACACACACACATGCCTTTTGTTCTGCCCACAACGGCCTCATGACTTTATTCAGGCTCTTCTTGCTAATGCTGCTGCTTACTTCCATCTCCTTCTCATGTGCTATTGATCACAAGTGATCCCTCAATTGACTGAGCTTCTCAATCCATACCGACTTCGCAATAAAGCCCCGAGACGAAGGGCTGTGTTCAATTTCCCAGAAGGAAACATAACAAAATGTTGGCACAAGGTCAGTGTATTGGATCTGTGCACCGCTGCTGATCCCGTTTTTTTTTTTCCTTCTGAACTTGAGGTGGCAATTTAAACATTTGGTACCTGCAAATTCAAATCTTCAAATGGAATTCCACCAACAGTAAATTAACTTTCAACTTGGACAAGGTCACACGTTCGGCCTGTGTGAAGTCCCTCAAGAAGCAGGCAAATCCCACGAGGCCTCACTGCGGACCCATCAGCAGACCTCAGTCTTAAGGGGGTGTACAGAAAAATTCAAGGGGGAGGGAGTGGAGCAAATCTATTACTACCCTACAGATAGAAGCCAACAAAATTTTTGACAATCTCACCCTAACCTATTTTTGAAGTACTGATGCACATAATCTGCATCAAATATTACAAGCAAAAACAGCAATCCTCATAATTCAAGGTATCAATCAAACACGCAAGTGTTCAAATTATTAGATGTCGCACTAGAGAACCGGTGTCAAACCCAAGGCCCAGGGGCCAGATCTGGCCCACCGGATGATTTTATGTGGCCCGCAAAGCAAAATCTTTCATATTAACTCCTGTGATTTTTGTTCCGATCCGTACCAAAATTTCAAATTGTCATTTAATTATCCCAGCTGCTTAACCTCACAAGGGTTGCAGGAACGCTGGAGCCTATCCCAGCTGGCTTCGGGCAAAAGGCGGACTACACCCTGAACTGGTCGCCAGTCAGTCGCAGGGCAGATATCGACACCATCACTGAGAGGGAATTAATCCCCCACCGTACCACTACACCATCAGTGATGCAATTTCAAATTGTCATATCATAAATGATAACACTGTGGTATTTTAAGCATTTTTTGTGTTCCCAAACAATAGCTGAAAACACATTCCCCTTGATGTTTGATTCCAAAAATAGTTTAGAAATTCCATGTGGAAATATGATGAGCCAATCAAAGATTTTTACGGTTTCACAGTCATAACGGCCCAATGAGGGAAACCGGAACTCCAATGTGGACCGTGACAAAAACAAGTTTGACACCTCTGCACTACAGACATCTCTCAAACTTAAAAAAACAAAAACAAAAACAAAAACATGGGCATCCCGTCTGGACGGCGTACTGCGCCGGTGAAAAAGAGTTTTCCTAAAATTAGGACAAGGTTGCAGGGTGTGACAACGCTCGGCACAGATCGCAGTGCAGATTTGTATGTGCTAAGTATGTTCGCTTTGAATTGTCCATTTTCTTCCGGGGGGGGGGGGGGGGGGGGTTTCAGCCGTTGACTGGGAACAAACCACAAGCCACAGTATCTTCCCGTTCAACCGAAAATCTCAGATAATTCAGTCATCACGATAACAAAATCCAGACTCGAGCCTTGTTGAGGACAGTGCGGAGCGCTAATAGAGAACGCACGGGTCAACAACGTTCTTCAGTGCGGCCACATCATCAGAGTTCGGGGCAGACAGCTATTATCTGTAAACAGCACAATCTGCTTTCCCCCCGACACAATCTCTACGTGGGGGAAAATCAATTCCTCATTTTGCGAGGAACGCTCTATCAAAGTCGCAATGTCCACAAAGACAACAACTCAAATCCTCATACATCAGTATTCATTTCTCAAAGGGTGTCACCTGACACTGAATGCTATTTGTCTTTGTTCTCCGAGGTGCATAGTTGATTGTCTGGCTATTTTTGATTTGTTTGGGGTTTTAATTAAATTGATGGGGTGTGGGGGAATAAGAAAAGACACGCGCCATTTTGAAAGAATGATACGTTTGAGTTTATTCCGCAGCCCAGCCGACCTTATGAGACCACCAGTCGCTGCTGGAGAATTTGTTACATTTACTCGATGTACTGTAGTACTTTTGGTCTGTTTAAATACTACGAACACAATCTTTTGACACCACACTTGTGAGCAGTCACTCTTGGCTAGAATTAAAACGTCGTTCACTAAAAAGCAATTAAGTTGTATATGTACTTTTTTTGATATTCTGGTTTGAGTGGGGCGGCACGGTGGATCAGCTGGTAAAGAGTTGGCCTCACAGTTCTGAGGACCCGCGTTTGATCCCGGCCCCGCCTGTGTGGAGTTTGCATGTTCTCCCTGTGCCTGCGTGGGTTGTCTCCAGGCACTTCGGTTTCCTCCCACATCCCGAAAACATGAAACATGAATTGGTCATTCTAAAATTCCCCCTAGGTGTGATTGTGAGTGCGACTGTTTATCTCTATGTGCCCTACGATTGGCTGGCAACCAGTTCAGGGTGTACCCTGCCTCCTGCCCGTTGACAGCTGGGATAGGCTCCAGCACTCCCCGCGACCCTCGTGAGGATAAGTGGCAAAGAAAATGGATGGATGGATGGTTTGAGTGGCAGTTGTTGGGCTGGCCCACACTGTGCTTTGGCACCAACCCCCCCACCCAACGCTGCAGGTTTCATTGACGCCAACCTCAGCAGTTAAAGGTTATGCCACGCAAGATGTTTTGGGACTGGTTTGGCTGTTATTGGCAAAATGTTCATTGAGCACAGAATTTGCCTTTTATCAAAAATCAGTTCAACAGCTCTCGTTCTTGGCATATATCAGTTTTGAATTGATTTATTTGCCCTGCAGTTGACCAACAATGTATAAAATCAGGCTAGTATTTCATCTTGTTTTCCCTATAGAACACGTCAATTTCTTTTCTAAACCTAACTTGCATGATAAATGCTTAGACCTTTGACACCAGGGGTACTTTAGACCTTGGACAGAACTATTTAACTGGCTGTAAATCATCTGCATACTGTGCTCCCCTCTGGTCACTATTCCAACTTTCCCCTTCCAATCAAGACTCGCGCTCATGTGATGTCAATACCCTGCGAAATAAATAGGCCAGCGCGAGTTGAAGAGGAGGACAACCCTTTCAGTCTTGTATCCACTTACATTAGGTCTATTGCACATCTAATAAAGTGAGAGCCCCGTAATGCGTTGCCGCTTATGTCGGTTGCAACTTTAGTGCTCATCCGGGCTGAAGGCTGCACTGTCTCAAGTCGGCAGGGGCGCCGAGACGCGTCCCTGTCGCCTTCACACGCAGAGCTCCAGCCCAGGAAGGGGTGGCGGTGCTCCGGAGCATCTCAGCCGAGCCTCGGACACCCTGTGCGGCATCGCGCGGAGGCGGAAAGAGAGAGAGTGAGAGAGAGAGAGAGAGAGGGGGGGGGGGAGGTCAGAGAGAGAGAGAGAGAGAGGGGGGGGGGGAGGTCAGAGAGAGAGAGAGAGAGAGAGAGAGAGAGAGAGAGAGAGAGAAGAGAGAGAGAGAGAGAGTCATCAGGGAGGAAGAAAACAACGCGTCTCCTAGCGCTGTTCCCCGGTGTGGATGTACGGAGGCAGACGGGGGGAAGAGGACCACCGCAGCTCTCTCGTTTTACCGGTGAGTGAATAAATATTCAGCGTGGACGACATACGGTTATGATATGAGAACCATAGCATAGCGCATCTGCAGGAACGGCAACAGTTTTATTTTTGCACGATGGTATGGGTCGCTTTGACGTTTGACGTACTGTTTTTCTTGCTAATCTGGGATCATAATATTTGGTCTAGACCGGCGGGATCTGCTCAGTTAAAGCGACCAGCGGGTAGTGGGATTTTTTTTTTTTTTTTTTAATGACAGGTGTGTTCACTATTTTGTTCCTTCTCCTTCCGTCTTGATCGGTTAACCCGAGCGCACGTTGCTTGTTGAAACGTTACCAAGGTCTATTATAGAGGTGGGAAAAAAAAAAGACACCGGCCTCAATTGAGCTTGAACCAAGTCTCCCAGCCATCTTGTTGTCATGGTTACTGGCTCGAGGAGGCTGGGAGGACTCACTCTCTCTCTTACACACACACACACACACACCACACACACACACACACGCATGTACACACATTGGGTGAGGAGACAATGAGCCCTGTCTATCTACTTTGTTTATGTCATTTAAAGTGTATTAGGAGACTCTGGGAAAAACAAGCACGGGGCAAGCACATGTTACTTGTTGGCTAACACACTTATAGATATAAGGATTATAAAACTTGTTAACTGAAGAGTGTAAAATTTTTGTTTGGGGGGGCAGGCGGGGATGTGTTTCTACTGAAATAGGGCTTCCTTAGTCGAGGCACTTAACATCAACGTGAGAAAAGATGCAATTATCCTAATTACAGACATTTGCATGTCTAGTTAGGATCCCGTGCAATTTACAGCACTGGTGGAATCGTAGCGGGTTTCTCCAGAGTACTAATCTTATAGTCGAGGTGTGGGACAGGCACCACTTTCTCACACTTCATCGGCACAAGTGATGATCCAGCGCTACTGCTGCAGAGGATGGAACATGGATGCACTTTAAAGGTCCAGCATGTGCAGCATAGCCAGTGAAATATGGATATTAATTAGATTCTACATTAGAATACTGACATCGAGATGTTACACCCCCCCCCCCCAAAAAAAAAAAGACAAAAGTCGGCTTTAAATGGATTGGGCCAAAGAATAAGCCAATAAGATAAAACCCATGCATTATGTATGCGATATGGACAAAAAGGACTGGGACACGTCTTCATTAATTAATCAGTCTAGGGATTGGGCTACACCCCTTAGTTGCCTTTCAGTTTTAATGTCACATTATAGATTAAACACATTCTTTGTTATACGATGGTGGGGAAAGCCCTAAATGTTCACCACGTGGACAAAGCAAAGTTCCTCAAAGTATTTAATTTCCATCACAGAATGAATTAAATACAGTATCTATCTATCTATCTATCTATCTATCTATCTATCTATCTATCTATCTATCTATCTATCTATCTATCTATCTATCTATCTATCTATCTATCTATCTATCTATCTATCTATCTATCTAGTTTGATGTAGAAGAATCTGTTCGCAATGACACCCCCCCCCCCAAAAAAAAAATAAAAAATGGGAGCAGCGATTGAGGGCCACAGAAACACTCTGAAACTTTGCATCAAGTATTTGAGCATAGGCTGTTCCGTTCTGGCTGCTGTGTGTGTGTTTACATGTACGGCTACTGTATCGGTAAATGGGAGCAAATGGCTGACCTTGATAGAAGTGACACATCGGGGTGATTTGGGGGAACCGTTCCGCTCCACTGGAAGCTCGATGTTAGCTGGACGGAGCAGGCAGGCAGGCAGGCAGGCAGGCAGGCAGGCAAAAGCCCACTCTGGATGGCTTCCAACTTTGTGTTTTCCTGCCTCCCTGTCTTGGGCTGACAACCAGGAAATGATTTCTTCCCCCATCTGTATGCATGACACACAAATAGGTTTCGAAAAGGTTACATGAAAGCTTTGGACTGTGGCTGAGGTTGCAGTAGTGCACGCAGGCGGCATGAAGTGGACAGGGTCAGCGGGTCATTTATTCTGTGAGAGGGGGTTATTTTATTTATTTATTTTGTCATTTGTCAGTGATAGAGGATATGGGGAGGAGGGGGGGGGCTGCTTCATATCTGATTGTCATTGTTCTTTTCACCAGTTTTCAGCTTCAGCTTCAGTCACATTGTACTACCTTTTAAGATGGTGACTAAAAAATGATTGTTTAGAAATTGAGGTTTTGGATTTGCTGAAAAACTGAATGACTCCATTTTACCATGCTGCTGCTGCAAAAAAAAAAAAAACCTGAAGCTTGGTTTCCCACCCCCCTTTTCAACGACTGTCAGAAAATCTGAGGTATTCTTTCCCTGCTTTGTTTTCACTAAGCTATTCACCTCTGGTCATCGTGCGTCATCGTGCGCTTGCCTGGGATTTCGGGAGACGCAATTATCCGCGACTGGCACACAGTGCATCATGTGTGTCGAACACATGAAGGTCAGGTTAAAGGTCAAAGTGTATAAACAAGGTATCTGAGTCCAGGGAAACTCCAAGGTCAAACGCAGGTTCTGGGATGCTGGTCAACCTAAACCATTTATTTTCTTAAACTATGTAGGCCATTTCAAACACCATTTAAAAAGGCATAACTGTCATCTAAGTAATAAAAGAAATATAATAACACTATAATAAAACTTCACAGTGTTTATGAAAGTGAAGAGAATGGCTGTTGCTGAAGAAATTGTGCCTTTTAACATCCATCCATCCATCCATTTTCTTCATCGCTTATCCTCACGAGGGTTGCAGGAGTGTCAGAGCCTATCCCAGCTGTCAACGGGCAGGAGGCGGGGTACAGCCTGAACTGGTTGCCAGCCAATTGCAGGGCACGTTGAGACAAACAGTCGCACTCACAATCACACCTAGGGGCAATTTAGAGCGTCCAATTAATGTTGCATGTTTTGTTTTTGGGATGCGGGAAGAAACCGGAGTGCCCGGAGGAAACCCACGCGGGGATGGGGAGAGGATGCAAAATTCACACAGGCAGGTACGGGATTGAACCCGGGACCTCCGAACTGTGAGGCCAAAGCTTTACCAGCTGCCCCACCGTGCCGCCTTTTCAACATTCTCTTACCAACCCACCGACACCATTGTAGTACATTGTTGGATGTTTTTCTATAGGTAGGAGATGCATTGAAAATATGTGGCGTCTATTAATACGGCTTGATTGGAGCCTTTAAGTGGATTGTGTTTAATGTGATTGGCAAGAAACGAGTCGGTTTAATTCCAGTCTGATTGCATCAGGAGCCTCCTTGGGATCTGTGACAGATCCCAATCACGGTTATCTCAAGAACCTCCCAGCGGACCCTGATTGTGTGTCAGAGGGATCAATAAATCACAGGATAGTGTGTGCACAATATGTGGATACTGTATTTGTGTGCATCGGGCAGTGTGTGGGTGTGCATAAGGGGATGTGAAAGCTGTCACAAGTGACAACATTGCATCAGTTGTCACACTCGCTGGTGGTACGGTGGTTCATCTGTCTGACTGGTCATGCGTGTGTGTGTACACATGATTGGCAGGCGCTCCGAGTGCAAATACCGCACTTTGATAAGGTTTAAGAGCGTTATTGTTCCGCTGACAAAAGCGGAATTGCGGTAACGAACACTTAGCTGTTATGTAAACATGCACACGCACGCAAAAGGATGCTCCAAACATCCTTCTGGCATGGATGAGAACACAACTGCTTTCTTCAAGGGCGGAAATCACAATGTGACATCGTACCACTAACGCATTTAGCTCAATCACTTCGAAAATGAACGTCCGACGGTGGATTTACTCTGAGATATTAGGAACCATAATGTGGAACAGATGAAGAGGAGAGAGGGGAAGAGGAATGGAACACTGGAGACCGACACGGAGAGAATTCCCACTTTCCATGTCTGGTTTCGTAACTGTTCACTGTTTCCATTTATGGAGCGCTGTCACTGTTTTGCTTGGGTATGTGCTCACATTTGACTCAATGTTGATATGTGCAAATGGATGCTAATAGCGCTTGTTTGCAAATACCCAGTAATTACGAAGGCTCCACTGTACGCAACATTATACACAGGTCTAGGGCTATTTGGACTCAATTATAATGCACTAATTAAGGCCAGTGGGCTCGTTGCTTGTTTTGACAATGATCAAAATAAGCATTTAAACAGTTTGTTGCCGGGCATTCCATTTCATCACACTTAATGCATGATGGTTATGCGCTGCCATGGGATTGATGTTTGCAGGGGGAATATATTGATAGCATTTGGTAAACACAATATGTTTCCAATTATTATGGCCCCCGTGAAGAAAAACGTGTCAGCCAATCGCGCCGCAGATATTCTGAAAGAATGCGCGGAGGGATCTGTCAAGGCGTCCTTTGAGATCATCGCGCGACAGTGAGAGGGATTAGAGAACAGCAGCAGAAAAGGCACACCGCTCGCCTGCAGAAATGACACAAAGCTCAAAAGAGTTGCATTTGACATGGTACAGTTCTTTAATAAACTTCCCCGTTTTCAATCAAGGATTTCTTCATTCAGCGCTAAAGATTTCCATTTCACAAGAGTTTTGTATTCATATGTCACTTCAACGCATGCAAACGTTAAAATGGGAGCCGTGCCTGGAGTGAATGTGCATCAGTTTTTGGTTTCTGCGCGATTTGCATCACACTCTTGCTGGGCTGATGCAACATTAAGTGGACCAGTGGTGTCCTCATGCTCAGGGGTTAAGATAAAGACTCAAAATCTACCACGGTGTTATCAAATCTGCCTACAAAGAACCGTGACTTTTATTCAAAAAGTTTAACACAGTGAGAACCACATTTTTTTTGTTAGCTTTTAACAGCCTCATAAATTTTAGTATGCAGTCGTTGGATCTTAAAATTATTTTGGTTGGCCTATTTTAAGAGCGCCGGCACAGTGGACGGCTGCTTAGCACATCTGCCTCACAGTCCTGAGGACCAGGGTCCAAATCTTGGTGTGGAGTTTGCATGTTAGTGCCCGTGCCTGAGTGTTTTTTTTTTTCCAGATACTCCGGTGTCCTCCCACATCCCCAATATATGCGAGTTTAATTGGAGATTCTAAATTGCGCCTTTTATGAACGTGAGGACAAATTATTGTTTTATTTTCTACGTACCCAGCATTTGGCTGGCGACCAGGTTAGGGTGTACCCTGCCTCTTGCCTGGAGTCAGCTGGGATAGATGTTAGAACCCCCCTAGTGAGGATAGGCAGTGTGCAAAATGGATGGATGGATATTTGCACGGCCTCCAACATGTGTTTGTCTTTTACTGGTGCAAAAATCAATTTTAGCCTGACGACTATGAGGCATTTTTTCCCCCCTCGGGGCATGTCTGCTGATGGGAAATATTAAATGCATTTTACAATAAAACCATTCATTAAATTGGACTCTGATATCCCGTTGAAGTCTTGCCTTCCCGTCAGACTGCAGCGTCATTGCCTGGTTTATTCCATTGTAAATGTGTGATTGGACAAGAAAAATGACCGTCATTGCACTGTTAATTGGTCTGTGTCAAAAGTGCACATCACCTGGCAAAAGCAGTTTTTTTCCAGTGGAAAATTTTGAGTAAAAAAAAAAAAGAATATTCAGCTGAAATTTTTTTTTCCTGAAATGAGATGATTGTACGGTACGGAACAGTATTGCTGCTGCCCCCCCCCCCAAAAAAAAAAAAGTCGCTACCACATTATAACAAGATACATTCTAATAACATTTACATAAAAAAAGATAATTCCATCCTACGGAATGTTATAACATTATAATGTGATATGTTTCACGTTATAATGTTATAACATTCTGTAGGATCGAACTATCTTTTTTTATGTAAATGTTTTTAGAATTTTTATCAGAAGGAGAATCATCTCTACTACATGGTAGTTTAGAATGTGAAATATATTAGTTGAATAAAAGGTCACTTCCCATGTGACACAGCAAACGACTTCACAACTCGTAACTTCAGCATTTCTCATCATGAACTGCACTTCCACAACGCTTACAAGAGAGTATGATGAAGAAGATTAAAGTAGCAGAAAATATTTTCAATCCATCATGCTTTACTTCTCTCTGTTTTTGCTTCTTGAGTGTTGCTACTGTATTTTCTCGCACTGAACAAGTTTTAAGTTGACCAATTATGGGTACTTACACTGTGGATTTAAAATGACAGAAGACTGACATCGGTTTTTACGACATGAGGATGTGAAATGAGGAAAGGATCAGTTCCTGTGTGCCACAGCCAGAATGTTGACAGGCCATGAATTTGCAGTATTTCTCATCAAGAGCAAGACTTGAAAAGAAAACAACTGATGACTTATGAATGAGCTTCGAGGATGCCTGTTGCACGGACTGAAGAAGCCTGCTCAGATGAGATGCAAAACATCTTCAAAATAGACCAGAACCATCTAGTTGCGATCACTTTCATGCCCTGAGAATATAAGAGGATGTTTTTGATTGATTGTCTTCTGGGTTAGCGCCTAGCACGCTCCTGCCGTGGCACTCAGCTGTCTCCTGACACAGACTGAAAAGGCAAATTCTTCCTTAAATGTCAACATCTGCCTCAATAAATTAGATTGTGAAAGTTAGAAGTACTTGCAATGTGGATTTTAAAAGAAATAATAGTGAAGCGAGGCAGATTTTTCCAGCACAAAGTGAAATTGGGTTTAGGGTCACGTGCTTTGTTGTGCCACAGCTAATTAGCTAAAAAGTCATCATTTCACAATTTCTTATTTCTACAGCAAGCTGATGTTTTACCAGGCAAGCACTTTCCGTTGCTATTACTTTGTCAGTCTTCTTCTTGTCTTTACTTTAAAAAAAAACTAACAAAAAGACAATTTCTGGGGTTTGGCTGATTGTGAGCAGAAAGTCTAATGCTACACAATACACACTTGACAATTTAGCTTGCTAATTCTTTTTTTCTTCTTCTTCTTCAGTGAGCATGAGCATGCATAATATGTATGATGTTTTATGCGATATGCTTGGAATAACAATGTTACTTTTCACTATCCATACTTTTCCCATCATTTTTTTCTGCCCATGATGTTTAGTTCATGAATGGTAGACACTTTCCATCCATCCATCCATCCATCCATCCATCCATCCATTTTCCTCACCGCTTATCCTCACGAGGGTCACAGGGAGGGCAGGAGCCTATCCCTGCTGTCAACGGGCAGGAGGCGGTGCACACCCTGAACGGGTTGCCAGCCAATCGCAGGGCACATGGAAACAAAAAGCCGTGCTCACAATGACACCAAGGGGCAATTTAGAGTGTCCAATTCATGTTGCATGTTTATGGAATGTGGGAGGAAACCTTAGTGCACGGAGGAAACCCACGCAGGCACGGGGAGAACATGCAAACTCCACACAGGCGGGTCCGGGATTGAACCCGGGACCTCAGAACTGTGAGGCCAACGCTTTACATACTGCCCCACCATGCCGCCCTGGTAGACACTTTCTCTTTGTAAAATCTAATAACTGAAATATTAAAAAAAAAGCTGGAAAAACAAAACAGGAAAAACAAAAACTCCCCCCCAAAAACACATATTTTTTAAATGTACGAATCCATGATATATATGTATATATATATATAATCAGATATAGTTATAATATAAACTGATTTAGGGTACACTTGATTTAGTAGACTCACAAAAAATAAAAAAACAAAAACAAAACACAATCAAAATTTTGTTAGGTTAGTGTTTGACTGATAAAAAAAGCCTGGTAAACAAAATAATTATTAGGATGCAACGAAAAAGAAATACCAGTACTAGTATATCATTTAGGATATATTATCTATTGCAGCTTGTAATTGTTCTCCACTCAAACAGATAGAATGAGACGGCATTTGTAATTCACACAAATCTATCTGTAATTAGATGGTGCTTATTAAAATTGCCCTTGAGTAATGATGGAAGATGAGCCCCAGAGGTCCCGGCTGGCAAACGAGCGCAATACTGCCCCGATACCCAAGAAAATACGTTCAAATCACATTATGCATTTTTTTTTTTTTTTTACAAAGCAGCGACGGGAACAGCGATTTATTCAGCCGCATAATATCGGCACAGACAGAGTGTGCAGCGGCTTACTGGATCATTCTGACAGGGTTGAGTTGGGCTTTATTAAACAAATCTCTGTGCCCTTGCATATGTTTCACACCCTCTTTTCATTGCTGGTTTGGGACCCCATGCAAGTTGGCAAAGTGCTTCAGACACTGAACTCCTTGTGCAACAAATCTTATCAAAGACGGTAAAACATATACCTGTAACGGTGAGATTTGTAACCATCTGTGAAAATAATTCCACGACAGTCTACCGCGGGTACTAGAAACTAACAATCTCTCAGGTGCAGTTTCTTTCTTATTTTTAAATTCGCTTCTCTCGCTATGCTTTCAGAGCATCCTGCCCCGGTTTTAATCTGAAGCTCTGGTCCACCTCGCTGACCGGAGTGGACGACTAAACCCGGACGCGAAGAGCAACATGACCCAGGAGGGGCAGGCTTTGCCGTCGCCCACCCCGTCAGAGAACTCAGCGGAGCCTGTCCCGAGTACCAATCACCGGCCTACAGAGACTCTGAACCAGACAGGCGAGGACAAGCCTGGTGCAGAGGTGAAGGAAGACATACAGGAGGGGAAAAAAGCAGAAGAGGTCAGTAAAGGAGAGGAGGAAGCAGAGAGGGAGGCTTACTGTAACGCTGGAGGGAGGGCAGAAATAAAGAAAGAGGGAGGAGAGGATGATTTGAAAGAGAGTGCTCATGTCCACGATCAACAGACAGACGGAGGGGAGGAGGAAGAGAGGGATGCGGCAAATGTTGATGAACGCAGACTAGACGAGGGGAGCTCCAAAAGGGAGGAGAAAACACATGCTGCAGATGAGATGAAAGAAGATGAGGAGGGGGGGAAGAATGGAGAGATGCAACCACCCACCAACCACGAAGCAGCTCAGCCCCTGCGGCAAGCTGGACGGTTAGTTCCATACCCCGTCGCCACTCTGTGCTGATAATTACACGATTGCTATTTTAATAGGAAGACGTTGAGTCAAGATGTTTGAGATGGACGACAAAGGATGAAAATAGAACTCACTCGCAGTTCCTCCGGCTTCCCCTGTTCGGGTCAGCTCAGGCTTAGCCCACTGAAATCATCGCAAATGAATCTGTTGTTGGCAGAGCAGCCACTTGCATTGAGCGTCACATAAGCTGTTCATCAACCCTTTTATCAGCTTTAATGTCCTCAAAAAGGGCATTGAGTTCAAACAGGCACATACACACTGCAAAGTACCATTTTTTTCTTTGCAAGCAGGCAAAAACAATGCTGACCATTTCCAGATATTTTATTACTTTGCCAGCCATATAGTTGCATTTGTACAGTATAATGAGACCAAGGTGCACGATTATATAAAATTTTACCAGTTCGATGTGTCATTTATTTATATTTTTGGAGCGTACAATCAATTAAAAATATAAGAGAGGCGGTCAAGAGAGCGGTGACGTGACATACGTAGTGTTTTGCGAGCACGGCCGTGCTGCCGACACACATCACAGTTCCACAGTATATCTTGGATTTGAATTTGTGAGCTGTCCAATTTGTTCTCTTTAATTTTGTTGCTGACCGGAGTTAAATAATCTATCCGAGATACAAAAATAGTCGACTCTGCGAGAGGTCGTAGGCCCCTGTGAGCCTCCGTGTGCACAGTGCAAGCAATTGACAGACTATTCAGTCACACCTCACCCTAAAACAGACTGTTCCGGGCCTTTCTTGACCTCATAGATGTAAATTATTAAATTTTTTTAAAGCTGTAGACACTCCCTTTAAGTAGATAGCTCCCTAAATAGGATGCAGTGCATTTCTACACACCTGCTTCAAATATTATATACATATAATTATACATTGTTACAGTGAAACATTTGTCCATTTTGTGCATATCTCCTGACTACAAAATGATTCTAGCATCAAAAATGAATGTTGTGATCTGACTTATGATGAAATCCAGCGCGAAAGATGTTTTCCTGTTCTTCATCTCGACACAGATTAACAAATGGCATCAATGGCAATCAAGATGACGACGAAGGCGGCGAAGGGGACGATGAAGGAGATGAGGGCAGGCCTCATATACACTTAGACACTTTTAGCTCTGACTTTGAAACCACTGTGGAACAGGCTGACACAGAAGTGGAGGAGGAGGAAGAGGAGGAGGAGGAGGAAGGCGTGCCAAAAGAGGAAGGTGCGAGAAGAAACCAGGACAGTTTCAGCTCAGCTTTTGAGCAAATTGTCGAGCAGGTGCGAGGGGAAGAAGAGGACGGACAGGGGACGGTTCTGGAAGACGAGAGACAGAAAGGTCAGGTGGACAACAGGGATGGCTTCAGCTCCACGTTTGAGCGCATCGTGGAATCTGCCCTGCTGAGAGGCGGGACCTGTTACAGCAGTTTGGACTCTCTGGACGTGCTCTCGCTCACCGACGAGACTGACAGCTGCGTCAGCTTCGAAGCGCCACTGACCCCACTCATCCAACAGAGGGCTCTCTTACAGGGCCCTGAGCCTCTGGAGCTGGAGCTGGCGACGGTTCAAGAGCAGGAAGGGGCCGAGGCTGGACCAGACGCCCCAGCTGCCGACCCCGGGGACGGGGATGGCAGCGGGGCTGGGGCTGCGGCTGTGACAGAAGTCGGAGCGAGCCCGCTGAGGACCACCATCCCGGGAAGCAGGTCGGAGTTTGTTCTGAGTCAGCCGGGATGCTGGGCCATCCCCAATGGATACCATACCGACTCCCAGGAAGCCGCGGAGGGATGTGGAGTCATGCACAACTCTCTCAGGTAGGGAGAAGGTCGGCTTTGTGCTTTAGAAACCCTTTTCGGTAGATGGAACCCAAGTCTAACGATTCAAAACGAGCTAATCGAGAGAACAGAAAACTACTACAACAATCAACATAGTGAAATGAATGTTTCTCTGACAGTTTCAGTCAAAACTGTGATTATGTTTTGATGGCCATACATGTTTTGGGATTTCACGTCATATCCAATTCCGAGCGCATCCAATACACGCTTAATGGCGATCCTGAGGTGTTCTCTGCCATGACCTTGACTGAACCAGCAGGTGGCGTGAGGCGGGTCATGCGAGGCAGCGTGAGGAATGCGCGTCTGCTAGTTGTTGTTGCTCTCGAGATGACAAAATGCTGTTTTTGTGCAAGGTTAGAGGAAAAAAAAAGTACACTCCCTTGGTAGAGGTGACAGCTAAGCAAACAGCAATACGCCACTAAAAATAAATCAGAGTTCTCGAGGTTTTATCATCCTGCCTGAATGTGACCTTCCCTCCCTTTCTGGAAGTTGGAGGCAATTATTAAGGTTAAAACCAACAAAATACAAACAAGACTTCATCTGACTATGAGTCTATAATTTTACAATCATTTTAATTTTTGTTGCATCTTCAGGTGAGAGGTGGGGTAAACAATGGACTGGTCTCCAACCAATTTTTACTTTTAGTAAAATATGCCTGTTAAATCTGAAAGTTAATAATAAATATGATGATTTATTTTTAGAATGGCGACCTTGGCTATTCATTTTCATGAATGTCTTGCCAAATCATCCACCCATGCATCAATTTTCTTAGCTGCTTATCCTCACAAGGGTCATGGGGAGTGCTGGAGCCTAGCCCAGGTGTCAATGGGCCGGAGGCAGGGTACACCCTGAAGTGGTTGCCCGCCAATCACAAGGCACATAGAGACAAACAGCTGCACTCACAATCACACATAGGGGCAACTTAGTGTCCAATTAACGTCGCATGTTTTTGGGATGTGGGAGGAAACCGGAGTGCCCGGAGAAAACCCACGCAGGCACAGTGAGAACATGCAAACTCCACACCGGCAGGTTGGGGGGAATGAACCCGGGACCTCAGAACTGTGAGGCAAACGCTTTACCAGCTGATCCACTGTGCCACCCATGCCGAATCAGTTTTTTAAAAATTTGATTCCCCGAAAAAGAACGAGAACTTCTTCCGCTGTACTATTTCCAAAAACTCAGTAACGCATGCAAATCTGTTATTGGAACACTTTTCCATAACGCCCAAAAAAAATGTACCTTTCATGATAACCGTTGTTTGTATGTATTTGATTGAGGTTGAGTTGAGTTTTCAAAACTTCTTACACCATCCACCCACGAACAAATATCACAGGGCGTGATTTTCACTTCACATGTGCCGACCGGTCATGACGTCGTAACATTGTCAGTGACATGCGGTATGCGATTCAATATTAATATCAATTCAGTATCAACTCTTTTGACCCATCTCATGCAAAAGCCCCAACCTTGAGTGGGTATACAGGAATATACGAGTCACTTTCCATTAATTATCTTAAACAGTACTAAACCATAGCCGAACAACACAGTGCTTGAGTGCGACTGAATGGGGGGTGGGGTAATAGGAACCATATGGTGAGAGCCATGTAACCTGAACTATGCTTGCACGGCTGTTGGGTTTGCCTGCTCACATTCGTTCCCCACATTGCAGCCCCCCCCCCCCCCCCCAGCTCCTCACCCCCGCTACTGTTTCTACAAATCGACTGGAATGCCGAATTGATGCACAGAGCTTTCACATGATGTCCTTGGCTAACTGCTGGGATTTTGTTTTTTTTCGACTGCTGGTGCTTCCCACAGCTCAGTAAACTTTGATCATATGATGTGGTTCCAATTCCGACCCCCCCACCTCCATCTACAGATGTTGTGCTTTAGGCACAGATTTGCTTCCTGGCCACCAGTGCCCGACTGAAAGAGGTATTGTTTACGCGATGACATCATCGTCTTCAGCTTTCCTCTACCCAGCAGGCTCTTAAGTGTGTGCGTCTGAGTGTGTGTGTGTGTCTGTGTCTGCGTGTGATATTATTGCCCCTCTCTACTCGCTGCCTTGTGACACATTTGACCAATTGAATCTCGAGTGGTTACATCTGTTGGGATAGTTTTCTTTTAAAGATGGCAGGCCCATCTATTTTCTCATAGACCCGTCTTTGATTTCCATTCAACAAAAGCTTTCGGATATCTAAGAGGGGTGCAAAAATTTGCCAGCCAGCAGAGTCCAAGTCGGGAAAATCTTTTGACGATTAGAAATGATTTTAGAAGACAGCCAGTTTTCTTTTCTGGAGTTTAAGACAGTAATGAACATTTTGGCATCTTTGTTTTTGTGACTCAGAGCATCTGAAAAGCAGATGTGAGGAAGAGCAAAGATTTCAGCTGCAATTTGACCACTTGTCGTCGTCTTTTGTTCCGACCTCATCTTTTCCCGTTGGATAACTACCGTCATCTTTACTGACGGGGCGTCCATGTATAGAACAATTAAGTAGAACATTTTAACATCTAGGGGTGGTTTTCACGTGACGTCACCCGTTGGGCTGCCTCGAACGCCAGCCTTTTTCGATCCCTGAGCTCCCGTTACTCATACATAGGCATGGTGGACGACATTATGTTTCCAACCGCATTTATTGAAGACACGACCAAAAGCGCTTCAAGCCCAGGCTGACTACTAAGCTACCTGGCATAGACATATCATGGGACTCAGGACTGTATAACAAAGGCGCAGTATTGGGCCCTCGATCTTTTACTCTATTTGACAGAAATCACGAAGGAAGAGCACTTACATGTATGCTTCGGACGGAATGACGCCGGAATCTGATCACTCGGAGGCCTATGCGTGAGACATAAGTGTGTAAACAAAGGCCGCCGGAGCTCTGGGCCGGCTGCCGCGGATGGTTCTTCGGACAGGAATGACACAGAGTCTGATGAGCGAGCTCCAGCGGTGGAGGCCGTTAGCCGAAGCTCGGCAACAAAGGCCCCCGAAGCTCCGGGTTGGCAGCCGTGGATGGTTCTTCGGACGGCAATGACGCGGAGTCTGGAGAGCGAGCTGAGCTTCGGCGTCTGGTGGAGGCCGCGAGTCAAAGCTCGGCTAACGGCCTCCGCCGGACGAGCTCGCTCGACAGACTCCATGTCATTCCCGTCCGAAGAACCATCTGCGGCTCCCGGCCCGGAGCTCCGGGGGCCTTTGTTTATGCACTTACGTCCCGCGCGTACCCCTCCGAGTGGTCAGATTCCAGTGTCATTCCGCCCGAAGAACCATGCGAATATTCAACATTATTTACAGCCACGGGTTCTTAAATGAGAGAGGATTTAACATCACATTTTCAAAATAAAGTACATATTACATGACCTATTGGATACATTGTTCATGCAAACTACTGGATTTCCCCTTTAAATGGCGGCGTGCGGTGGTTCAACAAAAAATGTGATGTCAGTGAAAACAACCCATGCTAAGGTTATTCAGCAAAAGCTAACATTAATATGAGTCTTTGGAAGTGACACATTTCCCTGCAGATCAGCGCGCACAATTAGCGAAGTACACACAATGGTAAAACTGCTGTGAGCGGACAAAAGAAGATTTTTTTTTTCCAAACAAAAACTGGCACGCACTGTAATCCCCTTCAAGCACTGCAAGCATTGCCACATTGTTGGACTGAGCATTTGAAGTGCGATCCAGAAAACTACTACAGATGTATTCATCAATTAACGGATTCAATCAACAAAGATATAAAAGAAAACAAAATAAACACAAGACAGTGAAATGTTTAAAATGAGGCACTGGTGTACAGATATGCCACCATAAAACACATCCGCTCATAAATCCATCCACGAACAGCTTCTGTGAAGCTGCAGATGTGCGCATTTAAATGCGACGCTCTCATCTCCATGTGTTCTGCATCTGTGGCGGCGTATTTGCATGCAAGCACGCCTTTCACGACACGTCCGCGCTGGAAAGATGCTGCGAGCGCCTTCCTCCCCCTCGCGTCGGGGCCTACCAGATCTGAGCCCGTGCAGAGCAGATAAAAGCCAAACACGTTTGATTCCATATGAGAGGCAGCTCTGCCTTGAGAGCTAATCCTTCGCACAAACTGTATGCTGTCATGTGAAGGAACGCGGTTGGATTAAATGGCGCGTACTGTATGCTAGCGTCATCCAGTGCATGCGCAAAACAAAAATACAAGTACAGTGGCACAAATGTGGGTCGTCGTATATCTTGTGCTGAGTCTCTCTTTTCCCACATGTGCATATTTCAGCATGACACAGGAAATAAAACCTTTAATGTGATTCTATAGCGTGGCAAAACCATACTGCGGATTATCCCCTCCTGGTTGTCAGTATAGTGATACACACGCACGCGTGTGCACGCACACAGGAATAGCTCTGGGCTCACACACACACACAGGCGGTAATACGTTGAAATTGCGCTGCATCCTCCCCACCAGACTCGCACACACAGTCGCTGAATCATTTTAGCAGTGACAGATTTATTCGCGTCTATTTATAGCCGCACTCTGTGTCTTTCTCACACGTCTCAGAATTTCACTGTAACAATGACTGCTTGGGTTGAGTTGGGTACGTCTTCCACGCGAGCTTCTTTCTTCCTGTCTGACTTTGATGAGTCAAAATTTACAAGATTTCTGTCTATCTATCTATTTATTTATTTACCATTCTGTGCTGTTTTCCTAGAAGTAAATTCACACATAATTTATCATCACCTCTAAGGAGGTTTTACTGTATCTTAATTAATTCATCAGGATAGATAATAGAACATTTCCATTTTAAATATTTTTCATGTTTCAGTCAGGCCGTGTGGTGAGGCAGCTGGTAAAGCTTTGGCCTCACAGTGTTGAGGACGCGGGTTCAATCCCGGCCCCGCCTGTGTGGAGTTTGCATGTTCTCCCTGTGCCTGCGTGGGTTTTCTCCGGGCACTCCTGTTTCCTCCCACATCCCAAAAACATGCAGCATGAATTGGACTCTCTAAATTGCCCCGAGGTGTGATTGTGAGTGCGACCGCTAGTCTCTTTGTGCCCTGCAATTGGCTGGCGACCGGTTCAGGGTGTACTCTGCCTCCTGCCCATTGACAGATGGGATAGGCTCCGGCATTCCCTGCGATGCTCGTGAGGATAAGCGGCAAAGAAAATGGATGGATGGATGTTTCAGTCAGGGTGACACAGTGGAAGACTGGTTAGCACATTTTCCTCGCAGTTATAAGGACCTAGCTTCGAATCCCTACCCAGTCTGTATTGAGTTTGCATGTTGTCCCCAGACCTCCATGGGCTCAAAGGGAACTCTGGTTTTCTCCCATATCCCAAAAACATGCATGGTAGCTTGATTAAAGGCTCAAAATGGCCCATAGGTGTGAGTGCGTCCTCTAATTTGATGGAAACCAATTCAGGGTGTACCCTGACTCTCGTCTGTAAACAGCTGGGATAAGCTCCAGCATGCTTGGGACCCCAGTGAGGATAAGCGGTCCAGAAAATGGATGGACATTACAGTAAGGTCTCTCAAGGATGTCAGTCTGCATTTTGCCAAGTCCGCTGAGATGAGCTGCAGCCTCCAGTTCATTGCAACCCTTAGCGGGATGAGTAGGTTTTAGAAAATGCATGGATGATAATCAGTCATTTGAAATCTCAGTCTTTTTGTCCTCCTCCCTAGTTGAGGCACATTCAGTTCTTAGGGGGCTAAATTCAAGTGAAGTAGAAGGGATTTTATTGATGGACAAAGACCCATTTACATAGATTTTAAATAACTATGGTAATGGGACTTTGAAATCTCAATTCAGATTAAACTAGAAACCCGAAGAAGTCCATAAAATGACCACAAAATACATTCAGGGGATTTGCATGAACGGGAAGGAGTGACTGGACTGTGAAAATCAAGGGGGCGGGGATTGCAATGTATTCTGAGACTAGTATCAGAACATGCACTCTGCGGGTGAGACATTCAAATACTGCATATGCATCACATGTCCGTTGCTTTTAAGGATTTGAAGACAAGAGGAGTCAGTGTTTTTACTGGCGGGTGCACACGTTCAGAAGCTGCCAAGTCATCCTCTGTGTTAGCAGCCGTTGTGCGATCACATCTGTGCCGCAGCAGGTTAATGATGGAGCCGTTTGTGAGAGACTTCAGCAAATGACAAAGGTTATCCATGAGTCATGGAACTTTGTTTACAAACTGATCAAAGGCTACGCTTTAAAATGACTTCTGGCGTTGGCGGGTCAACCTACAAGTGTTCCTCTGCAAACCGCAGCAAGGAATGGAACAGATCGCTACTCTGGAGACATACCGGTTAGCAATCCATCACTGCCGCATCTCTATTCTTATCTTCTGTTATACTTCGGACCTTCCAGCTGCTTCTCTGTCATCTTCTTCTTTTTTTCCTTCTTTCCACTTCATCGGAAAGAGGAAGGCGGGCGTGCAATGGCGTGTGTCAATATGCGTTCCTGTTCTTTGGCCTTCAATACATACTGCTGGAGTTTCACAATTACATTCCGTCATGTATCTTTGTTCATACTTCTGATGAGCATTTGACTACGTGTCCTTGATGGAGTATGGAAAAATGGCGAAATAATGATTCCCAGGCGGCACGGTGGATCAGCTGTAAAATGTTAGCCTCACAGTTCTGAGGTCCAAGGTTCGATCTCAGTCCTACCTGTGTGGAGTTTGCACGCACTCCGGTTTCCTCCCACATCCCCAAAACATGCAACATTAATTGGACACTCTAAATTCCCCCAAGGTGTGATTGTCGGTGCTACTGTTGTCTGTCTCTATGTGCCCTGTGATTGGCTGGCAACCAGTTCAGGGTGTACCCCGTCTCTTGACCGATGACAGATGGGATAGGCTCCGGCATTCCCCGCGACGCTCGTGAGGATAAGCGGCAAAGAAAGTGACAAATTAAAAAAAAAAGAGAAAATGCATGGATGGATGATTCCCAATATTATATTGATGGCATATCGGGGGTGTCGGGCTGAAGCTTCCCATGTCCAAATTTGATCAACCCTAAAAAGTTTTATAATTGCCAATAGATGCCAAGTGATGGCAGAAAAGCACACATTTTCTACTAGACGGGTGATGGCGTGTCTAAATGAAGTATCTCCTCCAACTTCAACACAGTTCCTTGGCACCAAGAGATTGAACAGTATGCACTTAAACTATTGGATTAAAAATGACCTGACATGGGTTATTTGGATAAGCCAAACCATTTCTAGTCATTGGTTATTGTAAACTAGCTGGGCTGGGGTACCGGTGTCACGTTGTGTGGTTGGTTGGGATCGTATATAGCTGAAAGCGGCCCCAAAACTGGTCTGAATTCTAAAATATCCATCCACCCGTCCATTTTTGTTACCGTTTATTCTCACCAGTGTCACAAGTCTTCACTTAACCTACCATGTGTGTTTATGGGATGTGGGAGGAATCTGGAGAAACCCCAGAGAAAACCCAAACAGGTACTGGGACTACAGGAAGGCTGGAGCTTGGATTCAAACCATCAACCTCTGTACTGGGAAGGGGATGTGCTAACCAGTCAGCCGCCACGTCCAAACCATAATTGTGTGATGTCACACATGCACTTGCAAATTTTATCAGTAAACATCCATCCATCTATCCATCCGTTTTCTTTGCTGCGTATCCTCACGAGGGTCGCGGGGAGTGCTGGAGCCTATCCCAGCTGTCAACGGGCAGGAGGCGGGGTACACCCTGAACAGAGATAGTCGCACTCACATTCACACCAATTTAGAGTGTTCAATTAATGTTGCATGTTGATGGGATGTGGGAGGAAACCAGAGTGCCTGGAGAAAACCCACGCAGGCACGGGGAGAACATGCAAACTCAACACAGGCGGGGCCGGGATTGAACCTGGGTCCTTAACACTGTGAGGCCAACGCTTTACCAGGCGAGTCACTATGCTGGCCACCTCAGTAAACATGAAATATGAATTAAAATTATTCAGTATGGAGGCAACCAATCAGAGGAAAGGCAGCGGACACAAAACTGGATCAAACAGAAGTATTTTTCATTTGGGATAGACAGAATGTGCATTCAGAGGGCCCTTTTTTGGACACTCATATGACAGAACCAAGGATTCAAAAAAAAAAAAAAAAAAAGAAATTCACGCTCGAGTCTTTGTTAAGACAATCACTCTATTGAGGTGAATATACCCAAAATACACAACTCAATTTTAGTGATCAAACTTAAACCCAACGGCCAATACCAATAACTGTGTTATGAAATCAACTGATTATGTTTTCTCCTTTGTCCAGCGCATCTCTTTCCCAACAGAAGATTTATCTCATTTTAATCATGTTGGGTAAAACCGGGCCCACTTCGGACAATATTGACCTGATTTAAGAGTGTAAAAACTGTCAGTCCCCCCCCCAAAAAATAATAATAAATCAATAAATTCATAAACACCATGCAGATTTAAGAGAGAATCCAGGATGTGCCGGGCTATTGGAAGTGATGTGTGACACCATAGGAAGTGAAGGCGGCCGGGACCGGGACCGGGACCACCGGATCCATTATGAAAGCACAACACACTCATCAGGAAAAGTCTCCTCAGGGCTCGGCTGCTCCGCCCCTACATCCTCTCTCGCAAGGGAAGAAACTTCTAGGAAAAAAAAAAGTCCAAATGCGTCCCGTCCCCCCACCCGTTGACAGTATGGCGGAATAACACTGCGACGTATCATTCGGAGGTTGCGCTTATTACGCGAGCGCCGAACTTCCGCTCGACCGCGCTGACTTTCGGACTCGGCTCGGAGTGCGAGGACCCAACGGACCCGCGTGCGGATTCGCGCGAGAGCCGGATGATGTGTCGCTCGGACGTCGCGCCTTCGACCCGTTCTGAGACGATGTGGAAAGAGGAATATGACGCTCACTTCGATTTTCTGCTGCAACTCCTGTAAGTTGAGCCGTGATATTTCCCCGACTTTTTTCCTGTTTTCGCACCGTTGCAACGTGGAAAGGAGTCGGGCGGAAAAGTCACCGACATCAATCATGGCAGGTCTTTTCATCGCACTTGTAATACATCTGTCAAAATGTGCATTTTTAAAACGTCATTATTTTTTTTTTGCATTGAAATGATAATAACACGGTCCCGCGGCAGCCTGTAATTTCTCGCCCTATTTTTTCCCTTCATATTCAATTATGGTTTCTTTCTTCCTGTGGTTATCTTCGTGAATGTACTCTGACCCGTGTGCTGGTCAGCAGTTTGCTAAAATCAATATATGAGTTTGCACAAAAAAAGCAGCTCTAGTTGACGAAACAGCGGGTTCAAGTCAGACTGTAAACATTGCAACAGTTATTATTATTTTTTTGCAGATACTGTATCGTATTTTATAATCCTCATCAGGTAAACCTTCCTGACACACAAAAGCTTTTCAGTCCACAATTTCACAACTGCAGATTGCCCCTCGTGCCACCGCGATCGCTTAGTGTGCCACTCATGCTCACAGTCATGTAAACACACCCTAGTTGCAGACACAACCGAGGCGTTCCCGCATCTCCAAAAAGAGATTACAGCGGTTGACTCACCGGCATGCACCATCTTGCTCACCTTCGTGCGTCTCTAGCACTGATACAAACATTTAAAGACACAGTGGACAAAAAACAAAATACTGGACTTGGGTGAACCTAGCAGTGAAATCGATTAATCAATCATCAAATGAGTCCAAAACTGTTTCCATTCATCGTTTAGAGGCCTTGTTTAACTAAAATTTGTTCAAATTTCCTGATTTCATGCTCTCAAAAGTAAATGTTCCCCGATTTCTGCAGTCCATCGTGAAAGCAGGCTGATTTTTATTTTTGTGTGTAATCAAAATAAGACATTTGCAAGCATCTGCCTTTACTTTGGTAAACAATGAACAATATCCCCCCCCCCCACACATTCTTTGACTTGTTGCAGCCCAAACCAGTAAATGAATCATAATGACAGTATGGGGAAAAAAAGAATAATTTCAGAACAGATCTGCATCTAATGTGATACTGCTTTATTGTTATCTGATTTTGTTTCATCATTAAACAATAACCAAATGAACAACAATAATCAGTTAGGAGTTAATAAAAACTATTTTGCAATAAACTTCTAATACAAAATATTTTCAAATCACATTTTTCAATACATTTTTGATGGAACAATGGTTAAAATAATCAGTTCAAAAAATATTTCATGCTATTTTGCAGAGTATTATTTACAGACGTGCCTCGCATTTGAAAGGTCTAATACCATTTTTGCTCGATAAACATAATCTGACTGATTTATGAGTTTTGTCGGCGTCTGCTGAATTCATTTGCTCCGACAAGCAAATGCAATTTTCATTCCAGAAAAACACTTTAATGATGTTTTCCCAAGTATTGCTGGCTCATTTATTGTATATGAAGAAGGGTTTTCCCCGAGTTTATTCGGTTATGTATTTCTGCAAACACATGAATCCTCCTTGGCCCGCAGGAAGCATCTTAATCAGATCCCCCCCCCCCCCCCCCACATACCAAGCAATGCAACGCAAAACTCTTCTAATGGTTTCACACTTCCGGACTCAACAGCTGCCCACCCTGTCCCTGAGGATGAGCCGAGAGAGCCTCCACATGAAAGGAATTTTGGCAGATACAATCTGCACTTTACTTCGGGGTACTCAAAGTCCACGTCTTGTGTACTTATGGTTCACGAACACCTGGGCGTCATAGCTCCGAGCACGATATCCCGGGGAGAAGTGATGTCAAGGTCGTGGATGTTGTGGAAAATAATTAGGGTCTTATTGAATCAGAGGAGGAAAGAAAACACAACCTTGGATGTCACGAGATTTTCAGGGGTCGGGGGTGGGGTCACAACAAAGGCTTAGTCAGCTTCTGTAGCTGGCAGCGTTCAGTAGGGCTGTGGAAATATTTGTTGGTCGGTCTTGTGGGGGTTTCTTGGGTGTCACTCTCCATTCACTTTTGGCTTTCGGGTTTATGACCAGCTGCACAATTGAGCCTGGCAGAGCCTCACGACCCAATGGACCACACGGCGCTCGGCTTCCGCCGTATCCATGGTAACTGGCGAATCCCAAATGGTAATGGCTTGTAATGTATTGAATTTGTGAGGCTAATGCAATTTGATTGATCTGATTACGCAAAAAAAAAAAAAAAAAAAAAAATGCCTTCTGAATCATCTGGCAGGAATTCTGACATCCCACCCTCAGGAAATTAAGAAATCCCATTTAGAGTGATGGAGGGAAATAGGAATAATGGTTTATGTTGAGAAATATTCTGTTCAGTTGCTCATTCCAAAGTGACAATTTATTCTGTATGATACATGTTGTAGGTTATCTTTCTGGGCTCAAAGAATGCAACTTTTTTTTTTATGAAGTAAGCAAAAGTAAGCTTTTCTGCATAGTACTGTAGAACTGGTATTTTAAACATCCTCCTTTGGGTTTACTAAATAGTGAAATTGGGCTCAAATAACACACTTTTTTCCACTTTTGTGATGACTGCTACTGTTGTAGCAGATAAATGGCTATAACATACTGCTATTGTCTTGTAGTATTACTATTCCTCTTTGTCAACAAGAAACTGAATTAAAGTGGGTGGTGGCCAATTGGATACTTTTATGGTTGGGGAAAATTGCCATAAAGGTAATATTCATGATCATCCAATTTATTTATCACAATATTAAATCTTGCAATGACATTTACATGCTACATACTTGCTGTACTGTATGTGCAGCATTGCATATAAAGGGGAAATCCTGATCTTTGCATGAACTGTGTATCCAATAGGTCATGTAATATGTACCCCATTTTGACAATGTGATGTTAAATCCTAGAGCTGCATTTAGTAGTGTTTTGAGAAGATTTGTATTGATAATTATGAATTTTCAGGGGCGCTGGCATTTTCGCGAGTCGCATAACCTACGCGGGCGGATGTGACGTGTACCGTGGCGCAACAAAGGCTCGATTACATGGGACACCATTTATGCCCAGCGCCGATTTCTCATATTTATCATCATCTGATGAAGAAATAGCAGTATCGGTTGATCAGGAAGACGGAGGAATACTTCCATACAGATTTGTGGCTGTAATTAATGTTGAATATTCGGATGATTCTACGGGCGGGAATGATGCGGAGTCTGACAAGCGAGCTCCATCGGTGGGCCCGAGCCGAGCGTCGGTAGTGGTGGAGGCCTTTAGCCTAGCTTTGGCGTCCGGGGCTAACGTCCGGGGCCGCCAGTTCTCGCTCGTCAGACTCTGCGTCATTCCCATCCGAAGAACCATCCACACCTGGAGACCTTTGTTTACACACTTATGTCCCGCGCGTAGGCCTCCGAGTAGTCAGACTCCACGTCATTCCACCCGAAGAACCATCCAAATATTCAACATTAATTACAGACACAGATTCAAATCTGTATGGAAGTATTCCTCCGTCTTCCCAATCAACCGATACTGCTATTTCTTCATCAGATGAGCATAAATACGAGAAATCGGCGCTGGGCATAAATGGTGTCCCATGTAATCGAGCCTTTGTTGCGCCACGGTACACGTCACATCCGAGCACGTAGGTCATGTGACTCACGAAAATGGCAGCGCCCCTGAAAATTCGGAATTGTCGATAAAAATGTCATCATAACACACAACAACAGAGGATTTAACATCATATTTTCAAAATAGGGTACATATTCCATGACCTAAGGGATACACTGCTCATGCAAACCACTGGATTTCCCCTTTAAGCTTCGCATTACATACATTATTGCATAACTCATTACAGAAGTTATAGATTTATCTTTATAGAGGTATACTGTATCACTAAAGTGTTCTTCACCAATTTCCTTTTTCAAAATTTTTAGGGGCATGGCTAAAATGATGCCTAGTAACATATTTTAGCTCAGGTACGAGTCCCCCCTTCCCTCATATATCATAATTTGACCACCGTTGTTTGCATCAACAGTTATCCAATGTAATTGCAAGTTGCCTACTTTTGATTACCTGGCACATCGCTATTGCCACAGCATGCAGTTAGCTCGCTAGCTGTACTTATTCCCTGGAAATAAATCCACCATTTACAAAACAGCTTGGTGACGTTATTCTGTATTTTGTGTCATTCATTGCTACAGGAATATGTCTGAATTCAAAACATTGTAGGTATATAACTAGCGGGAAGTACATACTCAAAATTCAGCCATGTAGTGTGAGCTACTGACTGAAAGACAAGTGCTGCCATGTTTGAAATACAAGAACCTTTCCCTGAATTGTCTCTGATGTGTGGATTTACACGGCGACACAACACCAAGCGAAGATGTGAGACTAGGCCGAGGCAGCCTCCGGAAGCCCATTAGCTCACGAGCTAGCTTGTGGCTAGTGCCTCTCATTACGCGGCGGAAAGCCCCCCCGACCCCCCGCGTCGCTGTATATTTCAGGCACAGGAGGATTGTCTCAAACGTAGGGTTGTGTAGGCATAAGAAACATGCTGTGCGTTGTGCAGAATGACTCAGTTAACAGTTAAAGCGGGGCCTGCTTTTAACGCGTTCGAGACAGAGGCACTCTTCTCTGTGGCGTGTCAAATTTACAAGACACATTTATTTACACTTTATAGCAACTTTTAACTATTTGTCAACTTGCATAACTGCTCCCAATAGGGATGACTAAGTAGTGTACATCCAGTCCGAAAATGGAACAGAGGACTGTGCCTCAATGTCACAGTCTCGCATCCATAATTTGCCAGATCGGCAGCGAGTGAGCACGAGACGGACAACTTAGTAGGTCAGCTGAAGCCGTTTAGCTCGGGGGCAACTTGAAGGCCGAGAGAGAACATTCAGTGCATCTTTAAAGATCTTTAAAACGACACAGGCTGGGTCTTGTTGTTATGAGGCTACATTTTCCACACCAAAGTGGAATTTTGTAATACTTGAACCAAAGTTAGTGGGGCTTTTCGTTCTCTGAAGCAGGTGAGACCGGCCTCAGGTATATAAGCTGTGATCACGGAAAACCGGGACATCGTTTCAGTGGGAAAGTGGGAAAAAAAAACAGTACAAATCTATTTGGTTAAATATGCGTATGTAATTGCAACGTAAGTTATTCTAAATTATTAGCCCTAACACCTTGCTCGTGTGTTTGTTTTTGTCCGCTCGCGTGTTTGCGCTCCTCCGACCAGCGATGCCAACCTCACAGACGTGCTGTCTGACTCAGACGAGTGCGAGTTGGGCAGTCTGGAGCATTTGGAGCGCGGCAGCACCGACACCCTGGCCAATGGCTGCCGAGCGGACTACGAAGCTGCCAAAAGGCTGGCCAAGCGGCTCTATCACCTCGAGGGCTTCAAGCGCTGCGACGTGGCCAGACACCTGGGCAAGAAGTGAGATCATGCAAGCATGAATATTACTCACAAAATTTTAGCGCTATTCTGCGGTCCGGGTGAAATTTCAAGATCTTTGTTAAGTCCACTAAAGCGTTTACAGGTGAATGTATGTGATTTGACCTTCTGAAAACTTCTGAATCCACATTTGCTTTTCAGTGTTTTCGGTACCATTTTTGCACAACGTGATCTTCTCTAACAAGGAGGTGAATGGCAAATTCCACACTGCGACAGTTTTAGCCTGGAACCAGGGAATGTATTTGTCCATTTGTGGATCACACACCTGTTGTGAATTTTGCTGTTCAGCTTCTTGTAAGAAAACTCCAATTTCTGCAAAACACACAGAAAGACGGAACAATTTGACAAATCCATTCAAAAGTTTTAAGAAGCTGCAATTCAATTCACTCACTTGAACGGCAAATACCATCAACTTCTGTGAATTGTGAGTGCGATCTATTTTTTTTAATTTGTTGCTATTGCCTTTTGCTCTCCTGCAGTAATGACTTCAGTCAGTTGGTGGCGTCCGAGTATCTGAGTTTCTTTGACTTCTCGGGCCTGTCACTGGATCGGGCCCTCAGGTAATGCACACACCAGCAGCTGCGCACAGTATGTGTGGCAACATAAATGTACATAAATGCCCGCAAGCGTGATGATGTCACATTTGCTGTTCACAAGGAATTAGCTTTGCGCTAATCAAGCTGTCGTGTTCACTGAAATTTGCTGCGGTGCTGGCAGCTGGCAAGCGCATCACTTTCTTGCTGCTGACCCGTTGGTGTTGCAACACGCTGTCGTCAGCCGAGCGCCCTGTAGCTCAGAGCGCTCCTGAATATTGGAGTAATGTTTATAACAATTACCCATTTTTTCTGGAACCGGAAAACACGTTCTTATTTGAAATAGCTCAAGTATAATAGTTTGGTAACTTTTAACTTTCAGTCAGCATAATGCGGTCGACAGCAGTGCGACTTCAAAAAATTGGTAGGTGTTCGAGTGCAAGGTTCATTCATTTGGCCGCTCGCCCAAGGGCACCTGGGAAGGGTTTCAGTTCATCCTTGATCTTAGACTGGTTGCAATAAAATGAAAAATATAATAAAAAAAAGTGAGAATAAAAAAAAAAAAAAATCAAGAAAAAAAATTCAATTTGTCCTTCGATATCACTGTAAATGTTCAATTGGAGTAGGAAGTCATAAAAATCAGGTTCTACTACTGAACATGTATACATATTTGACTCGCATAGCAATAATAAAATAGTAAACCATTAATGTGCAATTTACTCTAGCTATTCAAAAATAATTAGTCCATGTAAAGGAATCACAACAGTCAAGCTAACATAGGCAAGTTTAATCATGATCATAGTTTTGTTTATATCTGATTTAATCATTTTTATTACTCATTTAAAACATATTTTTAAGATGAATAAGGGAGCTGCATGTTTACATTTCATCATCATAGTCATTCCACAAGTTAACTCCTCTCTCGGAGATACATCTTTGTTTTAATTGTTCTGTTTTTAGGTCTCTGCATTTTCAAACAGCTTCTGAGTACTGTGGCAAAAATGCCCAGAATGTCCTTTTCAAGTTGTTCTCATTGGTCTTTCTTGCATGGCAGATTAGACATCTGTATTTCCCCTTCATATCTGACAACCACAAGATTTCCTCGGCGGCCAAGTGGTCGTAGCGTTCGTGTTTGGATTATCTGGTGTGGATTCACCGGAATTCTGAATTTACCAAGATTGCTACTAACGACACCAAAGATGAGGAGAGGTGGCTGAAATAATAGAGTGGGGGGATATTTTCGGGGTCCCATTCAGTTTTTTCACCACGACAGGGTCGTGCCGTTCATCTCTCACACACACTGGCGAAAAATCAAAATCAAATTCAAAACGCAAGCTTCGCCACAGTTGCATGGAACCATACAAATTATAGCTAAGTGTTGTTTTAAATCATGCTTTGAAATGGACTTTCAGCAGTGTGTGTGAAAGCTCATTATTACAAAGTCACCCTCGACAAATTGGTTGGGAACACAGCACAATTCAGGTTCCCAAAAGCTTCGGAAAGTAATTTTTTTCCCCAACTTGTCTGAGTTTGGCAGGTGATGCAAAGCTTTACACCTGACACAGCTGCGTTGTCACGAAGCCATTTTTCCCAAGATTAGTGGTGATATACCAATACAGGTACTTGAATAATTAGAAACGTTCTCCATCGCAAGAACGCGGAAATCATGTTGTAAGCCAAATGCAATCTTTTTTGTTTTTGTTTTTGTTTGTTGCATTCATTTGCCAAACGACAGACATAATTCCCAGCCAACAGAGCGCACCTTGTTACAAGCCTCACCGAGTACATTTGTAAAGGAAATACCATTTGGTACATACATACGCTGCAGCTGTGTAAAAGCCGCAAGTGCCCACAATGAAACCCATATGGAAACACAAGATATTAATATATAAGAAAGACGGTACACAGAAAGAGTTTAACGCTAGCGCGGTGCTAGCACAGTGCTAAGGCTAACAGGGCCGGTTAAAATAAAACTTACTGGTAAATATCACTGAAACACGGCAGTAACACAGCAGCAACACGTTAGCACAGCGCTAACAGGGCCGGTAAAAATCACTTCCTTGGCACATATATTCCACCGGTCTCATTTTTGCCTTTTCTGCTCAAGTGCCCACTTGCGGCCGTTAGGAAAAAAATGCACAAATTAGCTACATTAGCACAGGGTTGAAAGAGTGTGAAAAAAGTCGGTAATGTAAAATTTAAAAGAGGTCACAAACTATTTTTGCCCATTTTATTCATAAAAGTAAGAATAAAATTGATCATAAAGAAAATATTCTGATGAGAGGGAACCTCGACAACACAAAACAATTTGTAAATGAATTTGAACCCCCCAAAATTCACAAGCATTAAAAAGTGCCAAAGATAATATTTGTTACTGGCATAGAAAGTTTAACAAGGCCACAGTACCTGCTGTAAATGGATAATTTTCAAAACAATTTCCTAAAACTGGATAATTTCCGTCAGCACCCGGCTTGACCCTTCCTGGCACGCAAATGTGCCACCGGGCACCGGTTGGGAAACAATGCTCGGTCGAGCGAGCACGTAAAGTGCAAATTCACCACAAAATATCAACTGTGCCAACAACTGCAACCTGCAATTGTGTTTCCATTTCTCTATGGATTCGACCTGGTGAAAAAAAAAAAAGGCTGGTGACATTTTCTCATGTTTTTAAATAGGTAAGTATTTTTTAGCCAGAAAATTAAAGGGCAAAGAAAAATAAAACAGTTCCCATTTTTTTTTTTTTTTTTGCAGATACGCTGTTGAGGTAATAACTTGTAAAATTTGCAACACATAATCTTCAATGCTTTCTTTTGTTGGCATTTTCACACGTCAACAGTTTCTCAGCAGCCTCAAGCGATCTTCAGAGAAAATGCAATTTCAAATTTTCGACGGACGCCATTTGCCTCCTTTCCAAACGCGCGCCCGCCCCTATCCGCGACCTCCTCGGATTCTATTTGCCGCCAAGCGTGATGAATGTGCATATTTTGACAGCATTACTGGGAGACTTCTGACCTCTCGTTGGCCTTTCTTGTGTGACAGGAACTTTTTAAAAGCCTTTCCGTTGATGGGGGAGACGCAGGAACGAGAGAGAATCTTGGTGCATTTCTCCAAACGCTTCTGCCACTGCAATCTCCAAACGCTCACCTCTGAAGGTCAGAGCCATGTCACTATTTTTTGGCAACTTTATTGGACTTAAGCGCAACAGGATATTCCATACCTTAATCGCTTTGAATAATTTGGATGCAGTATGCAAAGTACTGTGTATATTTATACATGGTAACTGTATACACTCACTGGACAGAACAGTAGGTACATGTCGTGCAAATCTAATTATACACGGTTATGAATAGCTTGTGTAGTGAGAATATGTAGCGACATGGCGCAAGAAAGCACCCTCAGTTACGTGTTCTTCGCACAAATATTTCCCGTATATTTTCTTTCTGACTTCATACTGCTTTTGAGTATTTTTGTGATTTTTTTTTTTGTGATCCATTCTGACTTAATACACATTTTGGCTTATGTTTGGGAACAGAACTCCGTTGAGGGCTCCACCTAAATCTTATCTTTATGAAAAACAATATTTACCAAAAATGAACATTTGAATGTCTGATTTAAATGTTAATCAAATAAATATCAGAGTTACATTCATGTGTTCATGCTGTCGGTGCATCATATGTTTCTACAAATATTTTGTACCTCTCGTGTAGCTTAAAGTTCAAGTGTCATGAAATGAATGATTTTTAGTATGTTATTAATGAAAAAAGGGCAGCTGTTATGGACCCATCCGTTTTTTCACCACAAAACATGATTTTGATGTACATGGCTTTTTGTAAGTCCCGCCATGAAAATCCTGTCGAGGGATTGGTTTTTGAGAAGAAGTAGGAAGTGATGTATGTACATGGTAGGCGCGCCCTCAAGTGGACTCGTATGTTCCAATTAGTTTTACCTGCGGGAACCTGGCTTGTTGTTCCTTCGTGTTAGCCAAATTGCCAGCTCATTGCAATGCTGGATATTGCCCGAACAGTCGGGAGGATGGATTCGCTCTTCGTACTTCCAAAAGACTTAGTTTGTCGTGAAAAATGGATTGCACGGGTGCAAAGGACGATAGCTTCGAGGGTTCCAAATGACAGGTCGGTGTGTATTCCGCTATTAAAAAATATTATAGTTTGGGGCGCACCACGTAATCCGTCTCTCATAACGTAACAAAAGATCCACGTAGGTATGACAGGCGTGCTAAATGTGTCGATGTGTACGTCAGACGGCTTCCGCGTAGAACTCGCCGGCGAAGGCTGCTGCGTCGACTCGCCGGCAAAGGCTGCCGTGTTGGGCTCGTGGAAGGCAGCGACTACGAACAACGCTGCCCGCAATGCCGAACTCAGCCGCATGCAACGGCAATGCTGTGAAGCGGCCCGGCTTGGCGCTGTGATAAGCCATCTCGGCGCTGACAATAAGCCACCCTGGCCGAGGTGCCGCGTCCGCTAGTCACGGCTTCTGCAAAGGCTGCCGCGTTGGGCTCGTGGACGGCGGCGGCTATGAACAACGCTGGCCGTAATGGCGCACTCAGCCGCGCACGATGCTAATGCCGTAAAGTGGCTCAGCTCGGGGCCGTGATAAGCCACATTGGTGGTGAAAATGAGCCACCCTGGCCGACAAGGCCGGCAGCCGGCTCGGCCTTGCAGACAGCGGGTGGCTCGTCACGATGCCAGGTCATGATGGCTCATGTCCGCGGGTCCACGGCGTGTTTTCAATGGCGAATGTCAGGGGTGATGTCACGAACAGGAGATGCAGCCAATATGGCGACCACTTGGATGTCGAATGACACTTCCACAACGTTCCGCATGGATGACGCGCACTCCGAGCCGGGTCCTCGGCCTTGTCGCAGGTGTGGCTCGTCGCGGCGCCAGGAGATGCAGCCAATATGGCGACCACTTGGATGTCGAATGACACTTCCGCAACTTTCCGCATGGATGACGCGCTCTCCACTCATATTTATTTTTTCGTATCGACACTGAAGTGAATAATAATATTCCATGTATTTTTCATTACAATATCTATTTAAAAATGTTTATAGGGATGACACTTGACCTTTAATAATGTAGCTAAAATATTGGCACAGCTCAGTATAATTTTTGGAATTCCAAATTACTCCAAATTATAACGTACACTTCATCACAATCCAGGTGTACTAAATATTGTGGCCTGTGAATGTATGTACATGAAATTGACCTCTGCCCTTTCGTGTCATCTCTCTGCAGATGGAGCCCACACGTTAACCTGCGCTCTCATGCTGCTGAACACAGATCTACATGGGCACGTACGTGTCTACGTTCTCTATTGCACGAGTTGTAACGGATTGTAATCTAATCGCCTCGCATTATTTGGAAAAATGTCAACAATACAGGCCTTTGCCATCGGTGGCATGCGGTATCGTATTTCTGATCTACATTTTCTCTCATTGTAAAGACCCCCACCCTCCACCCTCACCACCACCTCACTCATCCACCCCCCCCCACCCCTCGCTCTCCTAACACTCGCCTCCCAGCCTACTTTTTGACCCGCTTCTGTCTCTCCTGTCCTTAGCCGGTCTCAAGTGTTGATTTTTAACTGGAGCATTGTGACGTGAAGCACATAGCATATCAAATGCCAACGTTCCGTAAACTGCTCACGTCAAGCCCGCCCCCTGCTAAACACTCATGTAGTGAATAGCTCTCCTTTAACTAACATCCTTTCTCTCTTTTTTGGTTCCTTTTCTTCCCTTTCAAACCCCCCCCCCCCTCCACCCCGCTCCCCCTGCTCAACACATCCGGTTTCCTGGCCTCTCTCTGTCCCTGCAGGTGGTAAGTATTCCTCTGGTGCCAACTTTGGAATCGGTCCTTGGAATGTTCTCCTTTTGGTTTCCAGACTAATGTCTCAATTTTGGTCCTAATGCTATTTCAGGCTCCCACTGAGCAGATGAAGCTGTCACCAAAATCAAAACATTCCCAGTCCTCTATGAGATGTGATTTATTACAGACAAAAGATGGACAAAACCTCTTGCTTGACTTGTGATAAGAATATTCTCCAATTCTTTCACAATTAAGAATCGTGTTCATTATGTGGCATTAAGAATTTATTAATCAGTACTTGAAGCTAACGCGTCAAATGGCGTGCACGACTTTATGACCATCAGAGCCACCGTTGAGCAATTCCCTACTAGTTTGCATTCCAAAGAAGAACATGACATCACCTATGGGAAGTTATGCTACATCCTCAAAGAACAATAGTTCAGAACATTATGATAGAGCCTGCCATCAAATTAGAAAAAAACATTTAATCACTCCACTCCTTGCACTCCATTTGATCAGTGTGTGTATGTGTGTGCGGGGGGGGGGGGGGTGGTAAGAAGTATTATTTGAGGCAATTCATATGGATGTGTATGATTTGTGAAAAAAACCTTGTAGAGACAAACCACGTCACAACCACCTTCAGCCTTCCTTTTATCAGAATGTGAAATACAAGCGTGAGTGATGTGAAGATAAACACTGCCACCAAGTGGTGAGACGTGTAACCGCACCCAATTTTCGGGCATTTCAAAGCTACTTTAGGAATAGATGTGTCCATTTTTACGTTGTTATCCCAAAATTACACTATTACACTATTAAGTGTCACACCTTTGATTTGGCATTTCCTTAGAACATTGGAAAGAAGATGTCTTGCCAGCAGTTTATCAGTAATCTGGACGGCCTCAACAATGGCAAAGACTTTCCCAAAGATTTATTAAAGGTACCGCATTAACTTTCTCCTGAGGGTCTCCAAGTACCTTGAAATGTTTTATATTTCCAGCAAGATTTAGTCATGCTGTTGTTCTGCCTTCCCCGCACAGGTCTTGTACAACTCAATCAAGAATGAGAAGCTGGAGTGGGCCGTGTGAGTATTGCTTGTAAGTTCTGGAAAAAGAAAAAATACAAATGAAAATCACCACGTTCATTTCCTGTTAATTTTTTATGTCACTGTGCGCAGTGAAGAAGAAGAGCTGCGGAAGAGCCTGTCAGAGCTGGTGGAGGAGCAGTGTGAGGGCGGTAGTAAACGGGTTGCCAGGGTAACGGACAGCAATAACCCTTTCATCGCCATCCCCGTCCTACTCAACGCTGTCACCTACAAACACGGCGTGCTGACTCGCAAAAGCCACGCCGACATGGATGGCAAACGGAGTGCGTACACAAACATGAAATGACTCAGACGTTACTACTTTATTATTTTTACAGTAATACACTGGCGTATCGTGAAATACTGAGCTGATCTGTTCCCCATCTCGCTCCCATTTCTACCTTCCAGCCCCGCGGGGTCGCCGTGGTTGGAAGAAGTTCTATGCTGTTCTGAAGGGAATGATATTGTATCTCCAAAAGGTACTGCATCGCACCAATCTGCTTTGTTGCCATAGAAACACACACACAAACACAGGAGAGGAAGTCATGGTGGTTTCTGTACAGTGGTTCTACTGCACTGTGGAGAGTGAGAGAGAGAGAGAGAGAGAGAGAGAGAGAGAGAGAGAGAGGAAATGTGTGTGTGTATGTGTTTGTCTCCCACTTCTGGTAAAAAGGCTTTTTTAAATATATATATATTTTTTAAATAATCAGAATTAGGCAGTGCACTCTGCTAGTTTTTCTGTAGAATTAAATTAGGAGGACTGAGTTTGACCCTCAACATAAACATTCTAGACAAATATAGACATTTTTCAGACGTATGAAAGAGTTTATTCCCATGACCTGAAAACATACAATAAGGTGTCACACGTGTCTCATTTAGGATGAGTACAAGCCAGATGCTGACATTTCAGAGGTGGACCTGAAGAACGCTGTGCGCATCCATCACGCGTTAGCGACTCGCGCCACGGATTACAGCAAGAAAGCCAACGTGCTCAAGCTTAAAACATCTGACTGGCGAGTTTTTCTGCTACAGGCCCCGTGAGTAAACCCACGAGACTCGTTTGCCTCTCCCTGATCCCAAATCAGATCGTCACTGCGCTCGTTTTCGCTTCAGGAGCGAGGAGGAGATGATGTCGTGGATCTTCCGGATCAACCTGGTGGCGGCGCTGTTTTCTGCTCCAGCCTTTCCCGCTGCCATCGGCTCCATGAAAAAATTCTGCCGGCCCATCCTTCCGTCCTCGTCAACAAGACTCAAGCAGGTATTGCGCTGACACGCAAAAGACCAATTCCAGTGAAGTTGGGACATTCATTTTGTAATGATATGAAAGTCATTCTGTACCGGCTGTATTGAGTCGAATGCACGATAAGGACAAGAGGTTTGATTTTAAAATTCATGAATGTTTTTCTTTTTGGTGAACATGATCTCATTTTGAATTTGATGCCTGCAGCACATTGAGAAATCTTCACACACAAGGTACAAGTCGGAAAGCCAGCATGGAACGGTCGTGAACTTTCATCCCTCAGGTGGGACTGAATCAATAAACAGCATTATTGTGTACAGGATATTGCCACATGGGGTCAGGAATACTTCAGAAAAACAGTCCCCATTGCTACATCCACAAATACAAGTTAAAACTCGACCATGTAAAGTAAAAGCCATATATCGGTACCAAGAGAGCAACTGTGGTACTGCATGCGGAGAAATATGTTAGAATAGTACAGGCCATAATGTTTGCAGATCATATTGTGATATGCAGTGAAAGCGGGGAGCAGGTGGAGGAACAATTAAAAAGATGGAGGCATGCACAGGAAAGGAGAGGAATGAAGATTAGCCAAAGTAAAATAGAATATATGTGCATGAATGACAGGGGTGGAGGGGGAAGAGTGAAGCTCCAGGGAGAAGAGATGCCGAGGGTGGACGACTTCAAATACATGGGGTCAACAATATGGAGCAATGGTGAGTGTGGTAAGGAAGCGAAGAAACGGGTCCAAGCAGGTTGGAACAGCTGGCGGAAGGTGTCTGGTGTTCTGTGTGACAGAAGAGTCTCCGCTAGGATGAAGGGCAAAGTCTAAAAACAATGGTGATGCCGGCCATGATGTACGGATTAGAGAATGCAGGAAGCATAACTGGAGGTGGCAGAAATGAAGATACTGAGGTTCTCGCTTGGTATGAACAGGTTGGATAAGATAGGAAACGAGCACATTTGAGGGACAGCCAAAGTTGGATGTTTTGGAGACAAGGTTAGAGAGAGCAGATTTTGATGGTTTGGACATGTCGGGAGGCGAGAGAGTATATTGGTAGAAGGGTGCTGAGGATGGAGCTGCCAGGCAAAAGAGGGAGAGAGAGGAAGACCAAAGAAAAGGTCGATGGATGCTGTGAAGGAAGACATGAGGACCGTGGGTGTTAGAGAGGAAGATGCACGAGATAGGCTTAAATGGAGAAACATGACACGCTGTGGTGACCCCTAACGGGACAAGCCCAAAGGAAAAGAAGAAAAAGATCAGAGATGGACCGACTCAAAGTGAAAAAATGTACTGAGGCCTGACGAGTCCGCATTTAAAATTCATTTCTGGAATGCTGGGACGTTATGTCCTCGGTGACAAAGAGGAAAATGAAAGCGTGAATGCTGAGGAGTACTAAGCACAAGTTTTTGGAGTCAGGAACATGATACTTTTGGTACAGAATTTTTTTTTTTTAATCAAGCCTTTCACCTGTGGCAACACATTTGGTACTAGGAAACACACTAATTCCTCACAATTCATGAAAAAGACTCGCCTATTATAAGTACTATGCGTCAACAATCTCACCATGATCAAACACGCTTGTATGGTAAGTTTGAATAAAATATGAAATCTTTAAACATTTTGAATTTTTTTTATATATTCTTAATAATTTTACAATAAATTTACAATAACTGTACTCTCCTGGAAATTTTAGGTCACAATATAAACCTACAAACTATACCCTAATATGGATGCATTTGGCCTAAAAAAAAAGCGCTTCAATGTAACGGCTATCCCGTGCCCCTATTAGATTGTTTTATCGAGGTTCCGCTGTATTCTGCTCTACGTACCAACTTCATTGGAAATGTTTAGAATTTTTTTTTTCTTTGCGCGTGTGAAAATGCATCTCATTGGCTGTTGCACGGGTCTTCTTTTGCTTGCCCGGCGCGTGATTGGGGCAGGAGGAGCAGTTGATGAGTCACGAGAGCAAGCTGAAGCAGATGAGCCTGGAGCTGGAAGAGCACCGGAAAAACCCGCCCTCATCTGACCCCAAAAGCCGCGAGTGGGAGGAGTATCGGCTCAAAGAGCACTACCTCACATACGAGGTATATATTCTTTGTGGAGAATTGTTATCTTATCGCCCGCGCTTTCGTTTATAGATATGCGGTTGATTTAATGATAAACACCAATGATGTCTGCAAGTTGCATTCACTGAGACCAACATAAGATACACTTGTATGTACAATGTAATGAGATCCAATACGACAGCTGAATTGTAACAGTCCTGCTGTCATGAAGGTATATTATAAATACAAAGTAAATATTTTATTATTTTGTGGGGTAGAATTAGTTAAAATTCACTGCATTATAAGTATTGTATAGAGCTCGTGCATGTGACGTCACCATTTTCACGGCCCCATATTGCCGGTCATAAAGAGCTACTCAACAGTGTGGGGGACATTGAACCGGAGCAGAATATACACGAAGCCCGAGACTTGTTGTGCTGTTGGTTGTTAACAACAGGCGAGACAGATATTCAAAGAGGTCATTCTATAAAATACCAACTGAAAAGACCAGAAAATATCGATGGATTTCGGCAATTAAACGTGATCGATGGTGCCCAACCAAAATACGCACATGCCTGCGTCACGATCACTTCATTTTAGGTAGGAACTATTCTTCTCAGTCTCAAATTCCCAAGAAGTATTTATAATGCCAAGTTCGCTCATTTAAGAACATTGCGTTGAAAAAAAAAAAAAAAACGACAGGGAGTCCACTCCAATGTACACGGTAGCATGTTGCGGCCACACGTTAAACTTCGGTAAACCTCTCCCTGACTTAATTTTTTTTTTTTTTAATATGCATTGTTCTCAAATGAGTCCAATGCGTATTTAAAAAAAGAAACCGTCAGTCACACAGAGGTTTATGTACGTTAACGTGTGGCTGCAACATGCTTCCGTGTACGGGGGCTGAAGCCTATCCCAGCGGTTTATTTTCTTTTTTTAAATACGCATTGGACTCATTTAAGAACAATGCATATTTGAAAAAAGTCTGTCGGGGGAGGTTTACCAAAGTTCAACGTGTGGCCACAACACGCTGCCGTGTACATTGGAGACGACCCCCCTCCCCTCCCAATCATAGTTAATGAATGAGAGTTTGTGTAAAATCAGAGGTCATTTATTTAAATATTGGTATTTGTATGGAAAAAAAATCTGAGTGGATCCATCACTATGTGGGATTTATTCTTAATTGAGAACAAATGCAGGAACAAAGTATTTGTATGCGTCCAGACTTTTCTACGCTTTCAAACTTTTCTGTGTAAACCTCGAGGACTTACTCACCAGATCCATGTGTAGATCCAGTTGTCCAAGACAAGCGGAAGCGGGTTAACAGTCCAATTCCTTATTGGTGAAAACATCGACTTCGGCATTAAATATGGATCCTCTATGCCAAGTGTTTCTCAATTTTCCACGTATCTTCGTTTATTATCACCTTCTAAGCGTCAGACAAAACGCTGGGCATCATGATACAAGACGTATTTTCGTTTTGTCTCAACGGACTTAGCATTGAACAATGCTTTGTTTGACCGGCACTTCCGGCCAGTCACGTGATTTGTTGACGTAGGTGCACGAGCTCTATATGGTCCACGAACCTGTTAAAACCCTGCTAAGAGACAACCAATAATAAATACAGTGCTCCTTGCTTTATTTATTGGCTGTTCAACCTTGACAACAAGTTTTTTTTAAGATACAGGCTGTGGCGTTGCTATTTCTGTTTGGGTTTTTTTTGCCTACCCAAAAGGGTTTGGAGGGCTTATAGATGCCACAAGATGGCAGGAAAGCACTTTTTACAACTAGACAAGGCTATGGCCTGAATACATGATGTACCTCACCAGACGCCACAAGCTGGTGCCAAGGCAGTATTTTGACATTAGACATACTGTAGCTTGGGCTTGAGCACAAAAAAAGCAGATACATGATTTTTAGGTCATACAAAATAATAATTTCCAAATGCCAAAACGCAAACATGAAGCTGTTCTGCTCCCCCCCCTCCCCAATTTCTTTGACTTCAATCTTTCTTGACATCTATCCTTTCGCCCAACTCACTCTCCCTCCACTCCGAGCAGAAAACCCGCTACGAGACGTACATCAGCCTCCTTGGGGCCAAAATCCGCACCGAGACCGACGATCTGGAGAAGATCGAGGCCAGCGTGCTGAGCGGCCTGATGACGGAGGGCGTCCTGGCCGGCCGAGATCAACATCTCCGCAAGACGCAGTCGTCGCCGTCCATCAGCCAGGCTCACAGCGGTTTGAACGGGAGGGGTGCCGGATGCACCGCCCCGGGACAAATGAGCTGAGGAGGGGAAGGGGACCACAGAGACCAGAAAAATGACTTCCCTCGAAGCTCGAACCAGCATCATGTAACGTCATTGGAATCCCAATTTGTCATTTGACCAAAATCAGAATCCTTCCCAGAATTGATCCGTCCTTGCGATAAAGTTTCCTTGAGCAATAGAAGACCGTCCCTCAGCACTCTGACGTACCCCCCCCAGCCTCAACCTCAGTACTGTTGCACATTGAAAACGATCGAAAACGAACTGTGATCACTATTTATTACATCATCAGTATTTTTTTTTTTTAAAGTCAAGCGCGATGCAGTTGTCTTGAGTTGAAATATGAGTTTCCTTTTCACCAGGGAAAATAATGCCAGACGAGCAAACACGAATCGAGGTTCGAACATGTTTGGTTTCTCCTCTTTCTGAACTCGAGGAAAAAGGGAAATGGTACTACTGTAGAATTTTCGGCCGTTGCGTTTCACACTCGCCTTTGGACCTACATTTTGGGTGGAGTGTGATTTGCAAAGGCGATGCCACGAATCTGTTACAGGAAAAAAAAAAGAGAAAAACTCAGAAGGATCCTCCCGTACCGAAAGTATTTATTTATTTATTTAATTCTTGAAAGAAAAAAAAAAAAGCGATAGTTAACTTGCTCTTTTTACAACCATCTCCTTGCACACGCGCGGTGAGGGACGCCCTCGTGGAACTGTTTGCCGGAGGAGCTCGGAGTTGCGTGCCTTACTCGCGGGCACCCCGAAACCAGCTCAGTGAGCACACGGTCGACCAGGAGAACTTGAATCCGAAAGGACTTGAAACGGAGCCGATTCGCTCGAAGTCTTGCGCTGTGATTCCCAAGCCGCTTTTACCGCCTAAAGAGTTGACACCATTCTTTTCGTTTCCGGCGTCTCAAAGACTGAATTTAAAGCACCGCGCTACTGTACGTGGTTTTGAAAGTCTGCACTGACAAAAGTTGGGTGTGTCGTGTCTAAAAACTGATGACTGAACCCTGAATATCGGTGGAAACGCTTCTCAATGCAGGTAGATGTAGTAATATTTGGACAGTGGTGGACTTTTTTTTTCCCCATACACTATTAAATTTAACATGAAATGATTGCGATCGAAGCATTGCCTCTTAGCTTTAATTGAAGGGGTTTGGCAAAAAAAAAAAAAAAATGTCATTTGACATTCAGCGTAGCTCAAAAGTATTTTTTACCAGGCCTTCACTGCGATCGCCTTCACTTGCTGTTGTTTGATTCCACAACACGAGGGAGGCGTCTTTCCTTAAATCTACCAGTGGTTTGTATCGTGGATTTTCATTTCAGAAAGACATTTACAGTATATTCTAATATGCGTCCAGGTTATTCTTGAATTCTGTTGCTGATTTGATGATTTTTTTTCCCCCCACCTGAAATTAAAGCTGCAAATATCCACTTTAGTGACATCATGGTAGCGTATAAAGGCATACATTGTCAATGTCATTGTTAAAATACTTCTGCTGCTGGTTAGGAAGAAATTAATGTAGCTATGTCAAATTCCGCTTTCATGCTTTTTGAGTGAGAAAGAAGTTCAGAAGTCTTTTGCTGGATAGGACTTATTTTTCTAATAAGGCTTTTGTTATTATAGAAAAACTAGCAAAAATGCAGCTATCATCCTCCTGAGGAAAGATCCAAATATTTCATTTGTGTGTTTTTCACAGTGAAATGTGGTCTTCTTTGGTGCCCACGGCCTATTTGGACATGTGCACCAGCGGAACGGTTCCAATTTGTTACACAAACATCAATAAAAGTGTCCGAAGAGTAGCTGCAAAACAACTTTGCCAGCGCAACAGCCGTCAAAACATCCTCCGCAGGTTTCACTCGGAGCATTACGAAAGATTTGATTTCCAAGAAGCAGGTGGTTCAGTTTTCTCAGTAAGACCCCAAAAGGCAAAGCAAACTTTCAGTCCATATTTAACAAAATAGCACATTAAGGATTCTTGGAACTGGCATTAAAAAGTGGACGTTGGGTTGAGGAGCGAGCGGTGACGGTACCGATGTTTGTGAGCACCTTAATGATCCCACCCAAAGCCGCACACACACACACACACACACACACATTCTAAGTAATTTGTTTATGACACAACTGTAGAGCTTAGAGCACCCCCCCCCCACTCAGCCTCATTGAGGCACTTGTTGACTTTTTTTTTTTTCATCATAGCTTTCCATGTTCTCATGCGCTGTCACGTCTTTGCTTTGGACTTTGAAAATCATTTGGGGACTTCTCTGGAAACTCTGAATCCCACCTAGACAATGCTAAAAGTAGAACGTTGTAATGTTTCAGGATAAATAACTTTTTTTTTTTTGTTTTTTAACACGGAGACGTCTCCTTGTCACTTGGGCTGTTGTGCTAAGCTATGTTTCCAATGTTCTAGGATAGGCCTGTGCTGTAAAATAGGACTGTGACAGAAATATTTGTTAATTGTTATGTTCATTATTAAAAGATAAGGCAACTTCGGCACTTTGATGTCAGCAACCTGTCATATTGCTTTGTTATATATTTGAACTGTTCCCCCCACCCTCCCCACGTCTGATGTTCATACAGTGTAAAAGACATATTTACTGAATATTTAGTCCGTGCTGCATAAAGTAAGGTTTTATAGAGAAGACCGTAGTTGTGATTTATTAATATTGGCACCAAAACGACGTGCAGCTGTTTGGGTTCCATTTACATCACTGATGTACTGTACATATTTCTTTGTACTCTATATTAAAAGCATTTTAGAAGAATATAACTATTTCACCAGTTTCATAATTGGGATCTAGAAACAGAATTTTTTTTCAGAATAATTATGCTCCTGTAAAAAACGGAACGGTAATAATTCCGAGGTCTTCATATTTTTCGGTTCCGCGCACCTGTGAGTAGATGTTTTGTCATTTAAAATAAAATCAGCGTGATCGGTTATCATGCACAGATTGCAGGTGATAAACTGAAACAAAATATTCTCAAGGAAACCGAGATTGTTTGTTAAATGATGTTTAAAATGGTCATTAAATATAAAGATTTCCCTAATGCAATGAATTTGTTTTGCATTCAAAGGCGCAAAAATAATTTGTTATTATATAAAGTATGGTATGATATTAGTGGTAACATTTGAATAATGTAAGTACATTTTACATTGACAAGTCCTCATTTTAACACTCATTTATGCTTAAATTGCAACATGGATGTGGCTTTAATATTCCTTAACTTTCCTTGAAATATTTGAAACAGAACGTAGCAACATTCAAGAGAAGCGTACTGCAACTTTGCATGCTACTTTATTGTTTATTGTTTTCTCTTTTGGATCTCACAACTCTTTGACTGTTTTAAAAGCCAAAGAATTTGGTTCGCCTTTGTTTTACAGCAACATGTTCATTGTCTCTTGAGTCCTTCAAACAGATCTAAGGAGCCATAAAAGTCGGTTTTTAAGATGTTGGAGCGGCTCTGGTCGTAAGTCATAGTCAAAAATATGAGATGCATTTGCCATCTCGTAGTTGAATACATATTTGTATTACTTGATATGTCCTAATTTTGACAAGATGCGAGATTCAATATGTGAGCATAAACTGGCTTTTTTTTCAACTTTGGCTGAGCAAAAGAAACGTTTACAGAAGCAGACGCAACATAGTAATAAACAATACAGTGAGGAATTAAACATGATTGATTAAGCTATCTATCTAAATATCAAGGTTGAAAAAAAATCAATTCACTATTTTTAAATATTATGGCAGAACGCACAAGTAACCCAAACCAAGTTTCCAGGCACTGATTTCAGGACCCGTAATTAAAACCAAAATGACTATATCTTGGATAAAAAGAGGATACCATTGACGTTTTCTGCAGCAGTGCATACTCCACCTAAGTATATAGAATGTGACACAGTTTGAATGCCAAAATACCTAAATAGTATTGTTGTAACTACAAGAATACTAACACCCGTTAGCGTCCATAAATGTAGTGTTAATACAGGTGTGCAGCGACAAGGACACATGGAATGAACTTTTATTGCATGATATTTTTTTCTTCAGACAACAAGACTTCCCCCAAACATGAAAAATAAACAGCACTGTACAAAACAGCACACCTTTTCAATTTTTTTTTCCATTTTCCTTTTTTTTTTTTTTTTTTTTTGCCATCAACAGAAATCGAATAAGGTGTCGAATGGAGTGTAAGGTCACGAGTCGTGAGTTGAGATGTACAGGATGAGCTTGATATCAAAGTCAAAGTATAAGCACCATCGTCATGTAGTCAGGAAAGGCCATATTTCGACAGGAAATACTCCAGAAAGGGCGAGGAGACTTTTAACATACAATAGGATTGTTATCACAGTTTTCAGACATTTTTTTAACCAACTTAAAATAGAACAATATTGGTGGATAGCACTAGTTTATCATGCAATTTACTTCAGTAAACCTTTGGACACACAGACAAAATATACTTCAATAAGTAGAACTCAGTACATCTCAGACCAGCAATAGTCACAAAGCCTGTAATTTATATTCTTTGAATTATATCCCTATCAAAAATAATATGCAGATTTGTATTTTTCTTAATATATCTAAAGTGCAAGTAGGTATGCATTTTTACTCAATGCTTTCTTGTAAGTATAAATATACAAAGCAAAAAGAAAAACGCAACATGGTTTTCCCGTTTACGTTGTTATATTTCTTTTTTCTGAAAGGAGGCGCATCATATATAACAAACGATATATATATATTTTATATATATATATATATATATATATATATATATATACACACACACACACACACACACACGCACACGGCACGGATAAAATATTTTCAAAAGGTACAACATATCTAATATGGAATGGTAAAGGGCTTCAGACCAATTGGTGACATGCGATATGTTCATTGTGCATTGACACCTTGACACCCCCTTCCGCCCACCCTGGGCCCCCTAAAATCCGGGACTCACTTCCCTTCCCAACACGTGTACGCAACAGTAGCCGATACAGCGTTGCCAGTTTCGGGCCAGACAGTTGCAGCGAGGGCAAACAGAAGACGGAGCCGAACGAGCTACTCTGCGTGTGGTTCGTGTGGAGTCATGTGACCGGAGGCTACTATTGGCTGTGTGGTTAACCAGGAACTCCACATGGCCAATGAGAGACATTTCAAATCAGGAAGTGGAAGTTTTGTTTGTGGTCCAGTTTGGTAAAAGGAAGGCCACCGCCCACATTTCATGGAACGTTGCCGTTCGATGTCATCAATGTGCGCACGTTGCACTTTGCTAACATTAAAAACTTGTTGATTTGAAAAAGACTGGCTTTGGGACATGGTCATGGACACTCCCGATGTCATAAACATCACATTTGCAAAAAGTGTTGTCAACAGACCCCCCACCACCTACAAAAATGGTAGCTAACGATGACTATTACGGCATGAACAACCAAAACAATGCTGCCTGCACCAGCCAACAAACCAAAAACACAAAATCCAACTGGCGATTTCCAATCAGGTCCGCGGGAACGGAGGACACAACAAAAGGGTGCAAGGTTGCTCTGAATCGGTGGAACAATCAGATGCCGTCAGCTGATGTTAGTAACAAAACAGAACAATGGGTGCGTTTCATTGGTTAAGCTCGGACTCTCATATCTGGCCAAGGAACTTTTACCGAAATTGTTGTATTTCCCCTTCCGGAAAATGACTTCCCGTCACAGTTACCGTTTAAGTACTAGTTTGTTCAAATCATAACCCAATGTGAGGAATAAACTACTCGTCATGACAGAATTTTGTCCCCAGGTGATCACTGGTACCCATCCTGGTAGCTCGGGGGTGTCGAGCCCTTGCAGTGCAGTGCCAAGCTTCTTCAGGCATTTCACCAACACTCAAGAGACAAACCTTCGACCTTTCTCAAAAATGATTTCGAGTACGTTTCATAACGGGCCCGAGCGGTCAACGTCTGGCTTTTCAGTGAACTGGCTCGAGTGAAACTGATGAACATGTTGAATTTGTATGTCCTGTGATCAGTGGTCTAAGGTGAGGAAGGGGTCACGCTCAGTCCCCAAGCACTTCTAGTGAGAGGAGGCCTTCTTGGAAATACTGTACAGGCCTCTCAAACACTCCAAAAGCAACGTGAGGCCTCAGCGGGGGAGTGGGGGGTGGGGGGTGGGGGGGCTGTGTACATGCGTGTGTGTAAGACCCAAAAGTGAACACAAGCCATGTCCACATTGAGTGCGTATGGAGCGGAATAAAGGACTGGAGGGTTGTTCATGCTAGGCTACAAATCCCGGACACTCTTCCAAGCTTTACAGAACTTCTAGCTGAAAGAAAGAAAAAAAAAAAAATCAAATTTTTGTAAAGCAGATTGCCATGCTTTCAAATGACCATATTCATCACATAACTATTGAGTGTTGTCATCTTGGTGATAGTCCATAAATGTTGACACTACGCCATGAACGGCATGCATGTAGTATTGCACACTTGTGTGAAATGTTCTCTCTTATGAGTAGCTTTGCCTCTGTCCGTGAGGGGGGGAAACATGACACGATTTTGGACAAGACAAAGCGGGTGAGAACGCTAAGGAAAAAGGGAGGAGGAATCAGAGGAACAATGACGTAAAGTGAGCAAAGGAGCGATAGAGGGGCTATAGCACCATAATGAGATCTCCTGCCTCGGCCCCTTTGCACTGATAAAAGGGCGCGAGGACGTCTCGCCCGGTTCTGTAACAGCTTGTGTCCCCGCTCTGCACTGACAAACCGTCTCGTGGAATCTCTATAGATTTTTATTTATTTATAGTTTCTGTCGCCGCCAATGTTTTAACACCCCGCCGTGCCCAAAGCCACCGAAGATGTCTCGAGATCATCCGGGCCACCTCGGGGCGTTCCAAGGAGCGAGATGCCACGCAGCCAATTGCGGATCACGGTGCTCACCACCTTGCAAGGCCCCGCTCAGTCCCCCCTCAAGACTAGGGGACGCAAAACACCCAAGTCTCGGTGTTACTGCTGATCCATCCGCCCATAAGGAAGTGCGGATCCAGCAACCCCGGTCAATATGGAGGATATATCTGCACTCATAAATGAAAGTGGACAGAGGTCACGGACTATCCACGTGAGGACACGTAAACGAGCCGAGTGTATAAGGCACGGGTTGTAATGACGTCAGAGAGGATGCCTGCATTGCGCAGGTGTGTCTTCGCCGCCCCTTAATTTGTTCCTTTGCACACCCTCAAATGGACCCTTTGCGTTTGCTGCCCCCCCATCCTGGGAGGATATAAGCAATAACAACAACAATAACAACAAAAATCCCCCACAGAAAACGTGGGTATCTTAATAAGGAGTTTTTTTTTCTTTTTACAGCTGATTCACAAAATCATAATTAGTTCATCTAGGTTAGCACTTTTTTTTTTCACTGACGTTTCCATGGATATGGTGCAAGAGGGTCGGATCCTTATGATTGTATGGCAATAGGCTTATCCCATTTGTTTGATATGCGTAAAAGCTGGAGGGTTTTTTCTTCTTCATTATTTTAGGCATAATAGAAATGCTTTCATTAGACTGTGCATTTTTAGGTCACATTAAAGGCTTTAGCCTATTTTACCAAACCTCTGTTCAGAATACGAGCTTACAAGTGTGTAGACATTTTTTTTTATACCATTCTGCAGGTCACACACCTGTAGAGCGCTTCCATATTTAGTCTGCGTACCTTTATAAGAAACTATACATTAGGGATATAGTCGATAAATATTCTTTGTGCTGATGTCAAATATGCATTCGATGAGAAGACTGTTTTAGAGCTGTGTTGTCATTTCAGGTGAAATCTTTAGTATAGTTTGATTTTTTTGTTTGTTTTAAATAGCTTTTGACATGTGCAAAATCTTTCGGCAGAGATATAAACACTGTTCATTGTCACTGAAATCAAGTAAGAAACAGTTTCAATGTTACAGTTAAAGTCCTTGATAGCAGCGCTTACTGTGACATGGTGGAAAAGTGGGTGACATCCAGTCAAATGAGCGAGGAGACAGACGAGGTGCTGCCTTGCCTGTGGTGCTTGTGTGTGTGTGTGTGTGTGTGTGTAGCGGGTGGGTTGGGGATGGGGGTGATTCCCTTGGAGATCTTCTCTCTTTGCACTCACTTGACACTGAAAGTCTCATTTCGTCGACGAGTTCTCAGTTTTGTTTGGCGTCCAGTCCCCGACGAGTCAAGTCAGTCGTCGTCGCCGTCGTCATCGGCGCCGTGCGGGCCCTCAGGTAGCAGTTCTGAGGCCCGTTTCTCTCGACTCCTCTCCTGGATCTTCCGCATCTCCTCCGCGTATTTACAGAAAGTGTTGCCGAATTTGGACCACACTTTGCACGGAACCGTGATGGAGTTCCGGTAGGTGGGCTTCACCTCGCTGACACGCATAAACACGCCGTACTTGTTCGAGCCCACGTCGAAGAAGAAGCGCTTGTTGTCCACCGTGAGCGAGGTGCCCTCCGGGAGCTCGGCCGGCTCCTCGTCCACGCCGTAGTCGTCGATGAGTTTGGCCAAAGCGTCGCGGAACTCGATGAGCCCCTGCGCCGGCAGAGCGATGGTTTGGCCTTGCGAGCTTCCCAGTCCGGGCCCCCGATTAACGGTCTGCCGGATCCTCAGGAACCGCCCCCTCTGGTTCTCCTTCAGATCCATGTAATATTTCCGATTCTCCCGCACCAAGAACTCGCTCTTGAGCGCCCGCCGGGGCTCATCCTGCACCAAGTCGGGGTTGCTCGGGCCCAGCTGGGCGTAATGTTCGATAAAGTCGCCGAGATAGTCGCGGAACTCCACGGCCACCGACATGGAGAGCGTGAGGCGGCTCTTGTTCCCCCCCGCGCCGACCTCGGCTATCTTTAGGAAGCGTCCTTTAACATTCTGCTTGACGTCAAGGTAGAATCGCTTGTTCTGGATGTCGACCCGCTTGGAAGCGAGCTCCTCGGTGTCGTGCTGCAGCCGGGACATGGCTCCCATCGCACCCGGCGGCAGCGAGCCAGGGCCTGCGGTAGGCCCTCCGTGGTCACTGCCGCTGTCTCTGTCCGCCATGATGCTGCCTTCCCTGCTTTACCTTCCTTCCACCGTCTCCCTCTGCCTGCTGCAACCTCGACTGCCTGTCAAAACGGCTCCTGCGCGCTATCGCGAGAACAGCGCCGGGGAGGGAGGGGGGTCCGTGGTGGTGAGAATGGAAGGGAGGGGGGGAGGAGGGTGGGGAGGAAAAAAGAAAAAGCAAACTGAAGACCGATAGTCCAATGCGTGCGGGTCGCATTCAAGAGATTGCAGACAAAAAAAAAAAAAAAAAAAAAACACGATGATTTTGCAACGTTTTGTCATAAATAGGCCCACATTTCTAGCCTCGCCCCCGGGAGCGGGGGCGTTTGCGGTCAGTGTCTAGCACAATACAGGAGGAGTATATCAAACACTCGTGCTGGTCAGAAAACAGATAGATAGATAGATAGATAGATAGATAGATAGATAGATAGATAGATAGATAGATAGATAGATAGATAGATAGATAGATAGATAGATAGATAGATAGATAGATAGATAGATGTACACTTGGCAAATTGCCCACTGCGATGGGTGTCTGCGTTGGTTCAGCACCGCGGATAGCAACCGTGGCAGAATACGTGAAACACGCGTGTGCGCGTGTGGTTATGAGCGTGAGCGCGGTGGGGGTGTCAGGGAGAGATTTCTCAATGAACAGCTGAGTGGGAGTCCCCACGAGCGGGTGGTGAAACTCCATGAATCATTCCCTTGTGATTGGACTTGTGTGTGACTGTTTCTCAATGGGAAATTATTGATGGCCTCGTGGGGATGAATCAGTGCAAAGGGAAAGACTAGTGTTGACTTGGGGAAAATAAGCTTGCGAAATGAGTAAAGTTATCAGCTTCTTGTGCATATGTGTGTATGTATATATACTGCGTACACACACAATTGACAGAGGCATGTAGGACTTCAATTGTTGCAACTAGTTATTAGGTCTAGGGGGCCACCGAGCCGGGTAGCTGTAAAGGTTTTCTACTTAACAAATCAAATCACAATTTAAAAACTGCATCATTTTACTTGGGTTATCGTTGTCTGATATTTACACATTTGATGATAAAGTGGGGAAATGATGCAAACAAAAACAGAAAAAAATCCTCTCTTCTATAATTTGTACACCCTTGGTATTGTGTAGATACTGTAGACATGTACACACAGCACATATACATACATACATACATACGGACGTGCACACACACACGCACGCACAGACACTCAAGTATTGCAACAGTGTGCCCTATTCCTTTTTTCTATTCTTAAATTGGAAAAAATACATTTCCATATTCTGTACATCGAATGTTCTACATTTTAGAAAATCCACTTTTTGTCTCATATTTGTGATGCAATATTGGCTCTGTGATGCCTTAGGAAATGTGAAAAAAATGAATTAAAATCATCCACTCATTCCTGAGTTCCAGACGTTCTTTTGTCGATGGGCCTGAAATCACGTCATTGGAATTTCTCAAGCTTATCTACATCACAAGCGAAGAGTTCCACTTTCCCTTTCTGCTGCCCACCCAGAGCTGTCAACAAAACACATGCTGTGCTCTCACGAGTGAGTCGTCTTCACGAAGCCAGCCAATCAGAGGAAAGGGGAAACCAAATATGGACAAAGTGGACACATTGTCAAGTCATACGGAAGTAATTTTCAAAGGGTCCTTTTCTGGACACTCATATAACAAATTCAAAGTGTTTTTCGAAATTAACCTGACACTTTTATACTACAACCATTTTAGGGAGTCATTATATAGAGGTCTAAACAGGTAACATTTGGGACCATCCATCCATCCATCTTAGCCGCTTATCCTCACAAGGGGAGTGCTGGAGCCTATCTCAACTGTTATTGGGCAAAAGGCGGGGTACATCCTGAAATGATTGCCAGCCAATCACAGGGCACATCGAGACAAACAGCCGCACTTACAATCACACCTAGGGGCAATTTAGAGTGTCCAATTAATTTTGCATGGTTTTGGAATGTGGGAAGAAAGCAGAGTGCCTGGAGGAAACCCACGCAGGCACGAGGAGAATATGCAAACTCCACACAGGCGGGTCCGGTGTCGATCCTGGGACCTCAGAACTGTGAGGCCAACGACCAGATTTGGGACCATTAACACGAATACAAATTCAATATTGCAGTAAGATTTTAGAAGTAAAACTATCTTTATCTGTAATTCTCTTCTTTTTGTCAACACGAAGTAAGTAATACTGGCTAACTTTACAAGTAGATATCGTATATAGCCAATCGTTTGTAGGAACTCTTACAAGTAATTTAATATTTGTAGTTCTATTTTATGCTAATTCCATCTTTAGGCCATACAGGTTCCATGTGTTTATTTTCATTCAGTAGTGTAATTCTCAGGTCATCACGAGATGATAAAGAAACTGTCCATTAGGCACATAATGTACAATATGAATGAGTCAATATGATAGCTAACATTAGCAATACAGCTTTTAGTAAACAGTGGCTCCAACATGTTACGAGCAAAAATTGTGCAACATCACTACTTCAGAGTACAGCATTAATAACATATCTGATAGTCATAAGTATTTAAGGTTTTGTGAAACTCAATCTTGGATTTTTTTGTTGCTGGCTTTGCTCAATTTAACATGAAAAAAAAAAAAAATCACATCTGCCACTCATAACAAATAAACCAATGAGGGCAGATACCTCATGAAGCCCGCCCATCCAAGAGGTCTGTGCCTTAAAAAAAAATTGCAAAAGTTGGTGCAATTGCACACCAATATCATCATACAAAGCAAAAAATTGTTTCTTTTTTTTTTTGTTACTTGAGTTAGATTAAACGTCTTATTTTTTTTGCTTTCAGTTCAGGATGTTTGATTTGTTAGTGTTTTTTTTTGTTTGCGAATAAAAAAGATTTCTGATTCTGATTCTTTTCGGCACAAATCAAATTCATGAATTTGCCCACGATACATAATGCTGTTGTGTAGCGCCAACTACTGGCATTGAAAACAATCAATTTGATATATTTTTTTTTTTGCCTTGAGTATCATGAGCTGGTATTGGTGGCCATCACAAGTACCCATTACCTAGGCATATCGATAGAGATGCCTGGTATTGGTTCTTGTTCATCTCGAGTTTTAAAATATGTTATATTCATAAATGAATGTTTATTTGTCTATAGGTGTCCTGTGATTGGCTGGCCACCAGTTAACGGTAAACCCAACCTTTCGTCAGTAGTTTCTTGGTGTACTGAAGTCTCCGGTCACAGGTAATCCTCATAAAGATTTAAAAAAAAAAAAAAAAAAAAAAAAAAAAAAAATATATATATATATATATATATATATATATATATATATATATATATATTTTGAAAGTGATTCATATGCCTAATCTTAACCTACAAACTTGTGTGCACTATTATAAAAGCTAATGAACGGAATTCGAAGGAACAATAGATGCATCCATCCATCGATTTTCTTTGCTGCTTATCCTCACGAGGGTCGCAGGAGTGCTGGAGCCTATCCCAGCTGTCAACGGGCAGGAGGAAAGGGACACCCTGAACTGGTTGCCAGCTAATTGCAGGTCACATGGAGACAAGCAGTCGCACTCACAATCACACCTAGGGGCAATTTAGAGTGTCCAACTAATGTTGATTGTTTTTGGGATGTGGGAAGAAACCGGAGTGCCTAGTGAACACCCACGCAGGCATGGGGATAACATGCAAACTCCACACAGGTGGGGCCAGGATTGGACCGGGGCCTCAAAACTGTGAGGCCAACACTTTACCAGTTGTGCCACCGTGCCACCCCAATAGGTGCAAAACTTTTGAAATGTTTTTGGCATTTTTTGGGGGCATTTCCAGCTAAAACATATCCTTTGAATAACAGTTAGATTCATGCATTTTTTAATTTTTTTGCAGGGAATGGTTCAGCATATGAATTACTTAAGGCCTAAAAGAGAGAACAAAATACATTTTTGGTTGGCACATGTCCTCATTCAGGTAAAGGTGAACCGAGACCCATCTCTCCCAGCTGACTTGGGCATGAAGTGGGGTACACGCTGCAGTCATCGCCAGTTTTTTTATGGGGCGTGTGTCGACAAACAACAATTTGCACTCAGAGTCACACCTATGACCATATTTCCTTTTAAAATGAACCTTACATGGAGGTTTTCAGAAGGTAGGAGGAAACTGGCGTACCCAGAGAAAACCCACGCATGCACCGTGAGACCATGCAAACGTCAGGAAATCTGGAACCAAGATTAAAACCCCTAAACTCAGGACTGTGAGGAATATGTGCTAACCACTCATCCACCGTGCTGTGGATGGCAGCCAAAGAGCAGTATATAATTCCAGTTAGCTAATGAGTACTGACAATGTAAACAAAATTTCACATTAATTATCATCGGGGTCATTTCTAGTCACAGTTCATATAAGACTTCCATGCAGTTAGAGTGGAATTAATCCCCCTGTTCATTGCCCATTTGCACCACTTGACTGACTGTCAATTAATTCACCTTTTACCCTAAATCAGATGGCAGAATATTCCAAAACAGACTCCAGCTACAACGCCAACGGCGGCGCTTAATAGTATCAAGATATAAGGGGAAGGTTTACAGTGAATGCAGCATGGAAAACAGGGATGAAAAAGAATGATTAGTGAATGAGTCGACAGTCGCTGAGGAGAGTGTGGGCCACTGAACTGATTCCTGGAATCGGGACAGCAATCCCGGTAATGTGGCTCTCATTTAATTAATTGTGATTTGGTTGCATTTTAGTGGGAATGGACACACCTGGTGCCGAAAGAGCTTTGCTAATTGGATCTTAAGGAGGACACACAAACCTTCATCCCAATGATGTTCCTTAAGGCCTTGCGTGTGATTGGTGTGTCGGTGCCAGGGTGCTAAACCCGTCAAGGCTTTTCAGAACCATGGACAGGTCACAGGCGCCGTGCTCTGACGTCAGCTTCGCGATGGGGAATCAGACCGAAGAGGCCGTTGTGTTTGAGAACACAAACGACATGACCTTTCCCGCAATTTCCTCATGCTGTCCTCTGTATGACACTTCATACATCGATCCCGGGGTGGACAATGAGAGGCTTTCCGACCTCTGGCGAAGGACACTCGGCTCTCGACGGAGTTAAAAGGCTATGTCATGATTGATGGCTCCAAATGTAGATGCACTCACAAATACAGGATCCGAGGAGTCACCATGTGGATTCTGAACAAATCTAACATCAAACCGCCTTTGTGCTTTGAATGAACGTTGTTCTGTTTGACTTGAGGTTGAGTTGTGCTTGGACTGTTACTTACAAAACAAGCCATTGTGCTGCAGTGTCGCTCTGTGCATCACATATGCTGAAGCCCCATTGAAAGCATTTCGCAGCGTTACTCATCGCAACCGCAGTGTGTAGCAGGGAGCACTCCAGAGCCACACTGGTCACCTATTGAGAGGCTTGGCAACACGCTATTGTGTCTGTGCACTGCGTGATATCCTTCTGCAACCTGCAGACTCAACGAGGGGGCGAACGACCACGGGTGGTTGAGGCTACACGCGCATCGGCGTCGCTTTGCAGCGGTTCGTCCGGGAATTTAAAATGCTTGCGCAGGAAGCGGCGATTCGACGCCAGTGAGCGGGCAGGTGATGCTTGCTTACGTGAGGCGCACGCGTGTGATGAGGGGCGCAGGGGACGCGGCTGGAGGGTGCGCGCTACTGTTGCACCGCCTCGCTGGATAACCGCTATCTCATTTTGACTGGTCTTCCCCGGCTTCCTCTTTGGTGACGAACGGATTTACCGGACAGAGATTTCTTGCCCCCCTCCCACCACACCCCCTTTTTTTTTTTTTTTTTTTACCAGGCCAGACGTGGATCAAGAGCCTGAACTTGCATGGAGTGTTTTTATAATTCATTGTGATTTCCTCTGTACACGCACAAGCTTTTTTGTTTTTTCTTCCCACCCGGAGAGGCAATGCGCCCACCCATGCGATGCTAGCCTATTAGCTGGAGAGGAAGAGGGAGAGTGAGAGAGGGAGAGAGAGAGATAGAGAGAGAGAGCGAGTGAGCGGTTTTAGTCGTGGATTCAAGGGAAGACTAATTTACGAGTCTTGCTTTGCCTTTCAGGAAAGCGGAGAAGAGGCGGAGGGTGGTCGGTAACGGACAATGCAGCAGTTAGATCTTTTAACCATGCAGAAGAAGCAGGCCGTTTCCGGCTCCTAGGCTGCTGTGCGAGAGTGCGCGCGTGCGTGTGTGCGTGTATGCTAGTGTGTTGCTGAGTGCGTGCCCCCCATCCGAGGCCAGCAGCCGTATGGGGACAGCGGCGGCACACACAGATGGCATGGACGCTTCCACAAGGTCTGCCGCTCTGCCTCTGCCCTGCCTCCCGTGCCGGAGCTCGTTCGCCGCCGTCTCTCTCTTGCAGCTCCCTCCGCCGCCCAGCAGCACTGCACCACAGCACAGGCTGACGGTATGAGGCTTGATCCAGTGCATTTCTCCATGCTGGTCATCGGGGTCTCGTTCGCCTGTTACGCCCCGAGTCTCAACTCCCTCCAGGACCAGGCGTACCGATCAGCTGTGGTCATTGAGGGCGAGGTGCGCTCCTCCCCGGAGAACGTCTCCTCCCGGGAGCCCTACAGCGTGAATGTCAAAGTGCTGGACGTGTGGCCGGTCAACAGCGGCGGCCTCGAGAGGGAGCAGCTCGTCACCGTCGGGGACTTTAGTTCCGAGGCCCCATGCGCCACGGTGGAGAAGGACCACAGGTATATCTTTTTCATGGACCCGACCGGGGAGCCCTACGTGTTCAAGGCGTCGTACGCCCCCGTGGACGCCAGCGAGCCGGAGCTCAAGAAGGATGTGGAGAGAGTGTTGTGCGAGGACTGCGGTAAGTTCTGAGTGCACATGCGATGCGAGGGCCACGAGAACTGACGGGCTGGCGCGTGCACGTTGTAGTTTATACAGTGGTTGCACGTGCGCATGCGCGAGGCGATTGACACTTCGCCATAACCGGGTCACCCATAATCAAATGAGAAGCATGGTAGAAAATGTGTGCGTGTGTCAGTAAGATGTGTGTGCTTATAGAAACTACCCCCCCCCTCTCTTCTGCCCCCACCCTCCCTTCCATCCACTGCAGACTCCTGCTGACTGGTGATCAGTGCATTCTGACTCTTTGAGCATAGCCAGCAAGATCTGCAACATCACAGATTAGAGTGGAGCTCCTGAGTGTGTGCGTGCGTGCGTGCGTGCGCGTGTGTTGACTGCAAGCCCGTGTTGAGGTGACCTTTGTGTCTGTTGCTGAGGATTGTTGCCAGGGGCCAGCATATCAGATGTCAAATCATGACATGTCTCACAGTTGTGACTGCAGTGACCTGCGAGTGGCGGGTTCAGATAGGCCAGGCCGTTCCCCGGGTATTTGAAATCGTGTTTACGGACATAAAATAGACTATACAGACACATCTGTTGCACTTTTAGCTTTTATCGTTTTGAGTCACACCGAGATGACGTGCCTCTGTGCTGTGGGTATAATAAATAAATAAATACAATAATAATAATTCTAGGCTTGGATCCCTCTGCATCTAAGACATGTTGAACAATTATTAATATGCTTCTAACTTTTGCAAAAGTTTAGGGAATGCCCCTTTTCTGTTGCGGCATCATTGTGCCCCACTGCACTAAGCAAAGTGGCATAAACACACGCTTGGATGAGTTTCCTGTTCAAGAACCTGAGACCCATGATAGCTTGAGGCCAACCTATTGGAGTAGATGAATGAAAAAAATCTTTCTAAAACTTTTATCGCTGCAAAGGAGGGACGTTACGGTTCTTGCTATCCAAAATAGTCTACATATGGCTTGTGGGAATTACCGTCAAGTGACATTTTAACCAGTAATGACACGTATAATGAGTCTATAACATGTTTCATTTAAGTCTATGTAGATCATCTCGGGTCTTTCTTTTAATCCCCTCAGATGGAATCACTCCACGATTTGAACTGTGCATTATACGGTATTCGTCTTTCAATTATCTGTTTTCCCGTATTCCCGTGTTTTGGTTTTCTACAAAGTAGCACTCCATCTGTCATACGACGGTCTTCGGTATCTTTTGATTTTGAAATCCAAATCAACACTCTGTGATAATACCGTCGTGAACAAATCGGGATGATGCCTCTGGTGCAAAATGGCATTGTGAAGACACACTCGAAATGGAAAGTGCCTGGCGATGACTTTTGTTGTGTTGCATGCACACTGTATGACTCAAAAAGAATTGAATTAAACCCTGAGAGGAAGTAGGAACAGGAAGGAAGTCAAACGTCTGTACAAAGAGCTCATCTAACAGCCCAAGCTAACAAAATGATGGTCTATTTTTAGCCCTGTGACATGCAAAAATGATCAAGTCATTTATTTATGACACGGCTGTTGTAATCAGGCTTCAGTGTAGAACATATTTTCAGGCAGACACACAGGCAAGGGGGGAACACTAACGTGAGAGACATTTTAAAGCGTTTGTTAACATTATAGATGCACTATAGTAACCGGCAGATGACCAAGTATCAGAGACTAGAAAAAAAGGCCCAAAGAGAGAGATTTCTTTTCTACAAAATGTATTTGTGTAATGTTTATCAATACCATCTGTGCTTCCAGAAAAATCCACGTCTGCCAGGATTTCATTAAAAGCAGCTAAACGGTGCTCTGCAGACACACACCCTGCGCCTAACCAATCCGTGCCTGGGCCGAAAACCGGCCAGCCAATCACAGGCACGCCCCTGGAACACACACTACAGTCAACATCCACCGGTTTGAATCCATCTTTTTTGCCTTTGGCCTCAGGAATCGATTTGTGCTAGATTGGTTTCAATAACAAGAAACATTTATTCTATTTTCATGTGACTTGTAGAAAAGTGCACGTTGCAGTCAGGCAAACGTGACCCCAACCCCGTCATCTCTGCTTCCCACTGATTTTACGCCTCTGGAATAAAATCAAATGTACATTATGAGCAAAGCAAATCTTATGCTTACAAGTTGTAATTGTCAAATGCTGCAAATCTTCCCAGAGCACTTGTAAAAACGCCCCCTTTTTCTCTTGTAACGTCGACAGCATCGTGAAGGCTTTGGCAAATGTCTATTAAATGTTGACATTTACATCATCTACAGAAAGCTCGGAGGTACGACCCACGTGTGATGACAAAAATCATGAGACAGCAAATCCCTTTTTTTTATGCAATGTAAAGAAGTTGCTGGGTATCAAATGGAATGGTGAGAATGACCAGGTGGTCTTTTCATTGTGCATGTGTTGGTTCTTATCGACCCCATCAAATACTAAAGTTGACCTTTTTTGACTGTTGACATAATATCTATCTATCTATCTATCTATCTATCTATCTATCTATCTATCTATCTATCTATCTAACACTCTCTGTTGTATAAATTAGTTCACCCCAAATCTGTTTCATGGGGTTGAGGTCAGGGGTGTCACGTATTTTTTCACTTTGTACCCTGGGGAACATTCATTCCGGAACAGAAACTGTTCTTAACTTGGGAATCATAGAAGCATATAATTAGCAGAAATGTCTCAGGAAGACTCATTATACAAACCACCCAGATTGATAAATGAATCACTCACTCACAACTTTTGGCCGTACAGTTGGTGTGCAACATGCACCATCATCCCATTTTACATGCAGCGGCCCAATATTGGTCTTCTGTGATCATTTTTTATTTGGCACGCCTTTTTATGTATACTGACAGATTCTTCCTAAAATAGCGTAAATGAGTTTCAAATGCTTATGCCACTGCTTCTTTATGAAGTGTTGTGTCCCTCTGATCTTGAGCTCTCTCCCCACTTTTCCCTGCTGTAGCTGAATATCCCCCTCGATTTTTCGGACTTTGCTTCTAAAGTCTTGCAGAGTCAACTTCTGACATCAGCATTATGCACCTCACTCCGGAGAGCGTATAAAAGACTTATTTATAGAGATTTAGCTTGTCTATGTCTTTTGACATTTGTTTTTATTTTATTCATCATAAGAAAAGACAGCAACAATGAGAGAAGTTAAGAATAACATGAGAAGAGATGAATATTGTACTCTATGTAAATTCTACACTCAAAGCTATGTTGAATAAGCAAGTAAGACTCAATGTGTCATCACCTATTATTAAATCATGATCAAGAATTTTTAAAGCGTTTCAAGTGTTTTAACACTCGTGAAATTTAGCAATTTTAGCCAGGGAGATGCAAAAGGTGGGTTTATGCAATGATTTACCTTTACATTACACAATTATTAAAGCTAAGGCATACATTTTAAACTTGTTTGTTGTAGAAGTAGATTAGCGCCACCAGGATTTGAATTTGAAATGTAGTGATCACATTTTCAATAGTTGTGACAATTCGCTGTCTAAAAATTCACCGTGTGTGCCACGAGGCAGATCACCCAGCCAATCGGAATTGTGCTTTCTTAGTCACGTGACATCACATACTAAGATAGCGTAACTGGATTGGCTGGGTGTTTGGTTCTGACCAGAAGTAACCCTGCCAGGTGGCACAGACGGTTGAATTTCAGACAACGAATTGTAGCAACTATTGAAAATGTGATAACTTACATTTCAAATTCAAACCCTGTTTTCTGTGGCATTTCAAATTCAAATCCTATTTCACTTTACATTTCAAATTCAAATCCTGGTGGCACTACTACTAGAATCTAACAACTACAATCTAATCTAAATGTATGGCTAGATAAAATATTTGGTTGTGCTATTTATAGAGGTATGAGGATGGTATCAGTTTGACCCTGAAACAGCTAATTTCAATAAGCAATATTTCAGATGGGAAAATACCTTTTAAAATCCCAACAAAATGTGTGCTGGAAGATTTTGTGTTCAACCCAAAATGTTTAACGTCATCACGCCAGTGTTTCGTATAAAAAATGTGGTGAAAATCCTGATTGATCATAATTACGGTGACACTAACTTTCCGTCTTTCATTTAGAACAACAACAACAACAACAAAATCTAAGATGCTGAGTAGTTGATTCTCCCCTGTGACCAACGCACTTTTACCTGCATCCTCAGCAAGAGTGAAGAAGAAGAAAATGTGATCATTTCCCGCGCCACACTAGTAAAGCCCTTATGGTACACTAGTTGGGAAGCACTGCTGTAAAAGATGCAAACTTAGAAGCTGTCAGTCGCGTGCACATATTCAGAGCAGGTTTGAATGCTAACAGGCGGTGCTCTCTTAGCTCAATCTTGCATCAGTGTATCTATCAATTGGAGGGCAGAATCACTTGCCCATTGATCTGAGAATGAGCAGATTCCCTTGCAGCACGTCAAGACAATTCTCGCTACAGGAGTCGCATCCACGGCCACACCCTTGACCGCCTTTCATTAGCATTTTCTCTTCACGCGGATGCCTTTTTGGGAATCCTGTCTACCTCAGGCAGATACAAGAGCGCAGTAGTTGCAACAACGTCAAGAGGGCGGGAAAAACTGTTTCAGAGACATTAATAATTATGAAATTACAATAATGACTTCTTAAATACGTTGCCAATGTGGCACTTAATCTGATGAACACATTAAACATTAATGGGGATGAATATCGTTGAGGAGGTTGACTGGACTGTGTGTCTGTCACATCTGCCTCATTGTTGCGTTGTGTGTCTATTTCAAGACATGCTTGTGTTTCTTTATCTTCTCTCTCTCTCTCTCTCTCCCCTTCTGTCTCTCATACTGTCCTTGCTCCAGCAGAGCATAATACCCCCCCCCCTTCCTCCCATCACACACACAAAGTCTTGCGCACACACACGCGCATGCACACAGTCATGGCAGTCAGCTGTTGCTGCTGTGATGCAGATGCCCCAGTGTCTCGTCATTAGTAGGGAGTTCTGGGCCTGCTATAAATTATGCACACGGAATAACAGAATGCCGAAGATTTTGCCCCTGTGCTTTGTGTGTGTGTGTGCTTCTGTAAAACATCACCACTATAGTGCATCTATGCTCGCGTTCCTTGCGATATTATGCCCATCACTTCATATTAGCGCAGTTTCCTGTTGCCCATCTCGCTGATGACTGCCTAACTTGTGTTCTTGTCCTTGGTTATGTTGCGTGTAAGAGTGTGTGTATCTTCACGAGTGTGTGTGTGTCCTTGGTGGTGAATAATATATAGTATCAGTACTCTTTTTTTTTTTTTTTTCCAAGACGGTGGCTCAGTAGAAAGCTCATGCCTCTTAAAGGGGCCAACTCAGTGCCACATGGCTTAGTTTGTGAATGAGGGAAGTCGTTGTGAATCCATGAGCGCATGCACGGACGTGCGGGTGTGCACACGCGCACACTAATGCTGGTGCTCTGCACACACCACCCACACTGATGCGGCAGGTGCCCTTCTATATCAGTAAAGTGCATCTTTTCAGCCGAGATGGACTTGGCTCCTAGCGCCTCATTTAAGATGATTTTTTTTCCCCCCATAGTGAAAGTGCGCACTACATTTAAAATTTTATAAACAGACCTTTAAATGTGGAAAGTTGCTATTTTTGGCACAGCATTTAAAAAACACATTTTCTCCTGTATGAGATAAATATTTTTTGGGGAAGTAGACTCAAGGCTTGGCATGTGTCTGTCGGCACAATAGGTTTGGTTTGCAGTGAACTTTTATTCATTTAACATTTGTTTAATTAGACAACTGAGAACAACTGAGAACAGATTCTCTCGTAATGCAGACAAAAGAGTCAAACAAGGCAAAGTAAAAGCAACTACGACTATATACATACACAGCAAACATGTAAAATGGGATGCACATCAAACTGTACCCAAAACAAAACCATACACACAAAACATAAATTAGTACTGTAATTTCAGGCCTACAGAACGCACCTGATTATAAGCCCCATCCAGCACATTTGTAAAGAAAATACCATTTGGTACATACATAAGCCGCACCTGTGTAAAAGCTGCAAGTGCCCACATTGAAACATGAGATATTTACAAAGAAAGATGGTACACAAAGAGTTTACAAAGTTTTAATACCTTAGCTTATCTTAATATAGCACCAAGACGGTAGCACGAACAGGGCTGGTAAAAAAAAAAAAATAAATAAAATACCTGTAAAAAACAGCCGCAGCAACTACACAGTAGCAACACGGTAGCACAGCACTAACAGGGCTGGTTAAAAAAAACATACCTAAAAATCACTGAGATGCAGCAGTAACACAGCAGCCACAGACGAGCGCAACTCTAAGATGGCAGTAACGCTAGCGCTAACAGGGCCGGTTAAAAAAAAACAATATACCAGGAAAAATCAGAGACATGGCAGTAATACAGCAGCAACACGCTAGCACAGTGCTAATGCAGCGCTAACAGGGTTGGTTAAAAAAAAAAAACATACCAGTAAAAGTCACTTCCTCTGCATATACAGTATATTCCACAGGTCTCACACTTACCTTTTCCGCTCGAGTGCCCCCTTGCGGCCGTTAGAAAAAAATGCACAAATTAGCCGCATCACCGCATAAGCGGCAGGGTTGGAAGCGTGTGAAAAAAGTAGTTTATAGGCCGGAAATTACAGTAGTATGATCATAGATAAAACAAAATCTCTTCTTCTTACAGATGTGTGAAGTTTAGCTGATCAATAGATTAGAACAGTGCAAGATAGAATTCTCATTTGACCATAATATGAAGGTGTCTGGATTATAGATAGCAAACTGATTACAAGCTCATTTTGAAATGAAAACAATTGACTGTAGTTTTCTAATAGCAGTGTCTTTATATAATCACCAATGAGCCAGTGTAACTGCGTAGCTAGGAGGTTGTGTGCTGAAGGCCTACTCCGCTAAAAACATGGCCTGGTTGATACAAAGCGTCGCAAATGACATTGTGGATCACAGAATAAGTGACACACGTTTCCTATGAAAGGAAATGTTTGAAATGTGTCACGTGCTAACCTGCAGTGCTTGGAATTTGTGATAGAATGCAGCATCCCCGTCTGTGAAGTCTTTAGCTAGTGGTGGGCGGCTTTAAGAACAAACCTGGCAGGCAGACTTCAGTCCATGTCTGTCCGGTACGCAGTGGCTGTCAGCCATGTAAGCGAAATAATTCCAGATGACACCGTTTGTGTCCTGTTTCTCCACGAAGACTTTATGTCTGGAAGAGCGCTAGAGTTTACAGCCAATTCTGTCTCTGTATTTCTCTGACCTGCACACATAATGGGCGCCACCAACTTTTGATGCAGGGTCAAAGGGCGCTGTCCCCTCAAAAAGATGGTATGATACACATTTTCTTTCGGCGCGGTATTGAAGTCTGTACAGGCTGTGTCCTTGCTCCCTGACAGGCGACTGGTGTTGACCATGGGGGGGTTGGGGGGGCGTGTGGGGTTGTTTAGTGGGAGGAGGTGGGGGGTAGCTGTGTTCTCCACCAGGTGATTTAATTGGGGCGCCTCAGTGAGGCTAGCGGATCGCCTCGGGTCCCGTGATGAGGGTGGTCGCCTGGCGGCCAGGTTGCCCCAGATGGGCCTCCTGGCTCGCCCTTCCCTTTTAGCTGGTTGGGTGTGGGGTCCTTCATCCCCATCGGGGTTGCACAGTAACTATTGGACACTTTATTGCGCGCGTATGACAAAGCTGAATTAGATTCATGTTTCAATAGAGACAAACAAGTGACTTAGCACTCACTGCCAGCTTCACTACCTCTGCCCTTTTTTAAGTGTGTGTGTGTGTGTGTGTGTGTGAGTCTGGGTGTACATGTCACGTCAGGGGAGGTTGTTGGAGGTGAAAATGAGATGTAAGAAATGGTTGGGTGTGAGGTAGATAAGCACTGGAGGGGGTTGTGGTGGTGGGGAGCCTAGAGAGCACGGTGGATCGAACCAGGAAACAAGACATAAGTGAGAAAGGGGGTGAAAAAGTGAGGGATGAGAAGGGAGGAGAGGTGAATGAAGAGGCAGAATTAAAAGTGTGTGCCTGACAAGAAGGTGGGGATAAGATGCAAGACTGTAGGGAGATAAATTGAAGACAGGTGGGAAGCAAAATGACTTGCACACAACTCCAAAATGATCTATTTATCCATCTACTGTATGCATCTATCTATCTTACCGCTTCAAGTTGTGTCAGAGTGAGAATTTTCGGCAAGAAATGAAAAGGACACGTAAAAGACAAATATCATCCTTTGAATATCAGACATAATTGCAATATTTTACTGGGTTTGAAACGGGAAGTTGCTAAAAAATGTGTAACAATATTTTTTTTTTTATTGTTGGTCACGTAGAGACATTGAAGACAAACATTTATTGACAATCAGTCTTGCAGCATCTTGTGAGCATTTACCCGATTTTGCACAAATAGACTCAGTGTTTGAATGAACTGTGGATGTGATTCAAAATACTCGCCACCAAACAACATACACATTCATCTCACACATGGAGAGAGGGCAATTCTTCTGCTCATGCTACTGCTGTACAGAGGTTACCCCGGTAATACTGCATGCAGGCCTTCTGTGGCTGTTATCCAATAACTGACAGACACACACAGAACACACACACACACACAAAATGCAACCCCTCCTCTCTCTTTCTCGCTCATTCTCAATCTCATTTTGCCTTTTCTTTCTGCCTTACATCCTCTATCTCTGGCTCCCTCCCTGGTTTCCATGGTGACAGCTGTGCGCTGCAGAAATCACACTGATCGGAGAATGAGATAGAAGATGCTTCTCTCTTTTCATACATGAGCAGAGACGCGGGCACGTTCATGCAACTGAGGGTGTGCGGCTCGAAACATAACTAAAAAAGACTCCTGAATGAGTGCGACGACACGACTGGAGATGAACTGGGGACCATTACAATGTGTCCAGTGTTTCTCAATGATGGTAAAAACACATTCAAGCCAAAGACACATAACCCAGCCCCCACATACAAATACATCTGTGACCACACTTACGCATATGCGTACACAGGTTATGCATATGTGTCAAATTGCTGTCAGCTGACAAACACAGACATACACACACATTCCTCCATGTTTATGGACTTGGCCAAGCCTTCCCACGACGCCAAACTTGAATTAAGTCTGCCGTATATGTCCACAAACTGATCTGGCGTCCATGTAAACCCCTCCTAGTGGTTAATGCTTTGCTGTCACTTTTGTTGATGGCCACTTTTCTGGATGGGGAAAGGGGACGACGGCGAAGGGAAGAGGGTACAAGCATCAGCTGACCTTGAGAAAAGGACCTTTTGATGGATGGCCGACGGGACCGCCGGTCACGTGTGATTGGCTAGCGTGGAAGGCCGCTCACAAGAGTATTGGCCACACTCTGCTGTCCGTTTCCGCATCCCCACAACCCCCCGGTGCTCTTGCTGAGGAATCCTCCCATCACTCAGTGATACAGAAGGCTTGGCTCAGCAACTTAAAGAGCGCTTGAATGCGCACACAAACACACACATTAGCACGCACACACAAATGGATCTGGACAAATGCATACCTGGGCATATTAAATGTAGTCATACAGTATAAGGATAAGAAATGCTCTTCTTTTCACAAATCGAGCAACGTCTGCGTGTCGGATACCGCTGCAACTTGAACTTGGCCTCGGTTAATGTGCTAAATGTCAACGTCACTCGCGGCTTTTCAAAATTGAGCCACTGCAAAACATTCTTCACTCTAATCCGTTTAATATTTCTCACTACACCTTGGCAATCATGTGCCAGAAATAGATTATTTTACAAGTCCTGAGGAGGGGTTTTGACAGGGTTCACAAGATGGATGCTCTTTTTACTAATCACTTAGTGGGCTGTCTGAAAATATAGTTCCTCTATATTCATAATTGTTCAAAGGTCAGCATCACTCAGTAAATATATTCGAGGGTAGCAATGTGGTCATTGTTGGTTTTTAAGAGTTGTCTTGCAGTAGATTCCCAATGACAGATAAACAAACACATTTTGAAACATTTGTTTCTTTGTCAAAAAGAAATGGGACTTTAGGTACTTAATATATGAACCTTATATGCATCATCTCGCATGTGAATTCACGTTTTGTTTTTTATAGAGCTCATTTTGGCACCTTGAGGAACCCGAGAGGGGCCGACAATCTCACTCACCATTCTTCCAGCCCAATATAATGTATCTTGTGGGTACATGGTGGCCACCCCTGATCCTCTAGAATCCCATCGATGGGGCCCCTTTAACGAAGATTCATCAGTGCATCAAAGTGCACCAAAATTGGTTCCACTGGTATTTCTTTTTGAGCCAACTGAAAACGTTTCTTCTCGCGAGATTGGTTGGGGGCAGCCAAAATATATCTTAATGGATTACTGCTAACCTTTTGAGGATCCTGCATTGATATTTTTTTTTTTAAATACCTCTTTGATGCTTATCTGTGGCTTTTTTTTATAGCTGTTCTCTGAATATGATATATTTGCCTGACAGAAGCTATCCTTAGACACCCTCATATTTAATTTAAGCCGTTTGCTCTCCGAGTCTCAAACAGCCTTTTCAACAGTACAATAATTTTCTTAAAGTATCCAGTTTTATTCTTTCCCAACGAATTGGACTACAGACTTATAATCAGCAGAAATATCCATCTTTTTCCCCATTATGTATTAACACAACAATTACAACTGTGACTCGCGTAACAGTTTGGCACAACCTCCTCACCTGGGAAATTCATGATCATACTTGATATTCGGGTTGATGTGCAAGTGCGGTACATATGGAAATTCATGAAATTTGATTTCATAAACTTCCAGGTCTGGAAAAGTATGAAAAATAAATCATTTTCTATAACAAAACAAAGGTGTTTTTTTTTAAAGGCGCTTTGAATCACAGCTACAATGTTAGTGTGAGCGCACGCAATTTAATACCAAAATGTGAGTGAATACTCAATTCCAAACCAACAGAGGCTATGTTCAAACAAGAGGTCAAGTTGGACTTTTTTTTTTTTTTTTTTAAACCGAGTAGAACGCATCTGATTTTTTTCATGTCAATGTGAACATCTTATCTTTCATATCAGACCCAAGCCTCTTTCATAGGTGGATACAAAATCGCTTACTGTATGTATCTCACGCGAATGCAGTGGGGGCACTCACGGGGCACGCCTCAGACTTAAATGTTATCAAAACGTGACAAATATCCCAACTGGCAAAATATACACGCGACAAACTGGCGGAGGAAGCAAAAGCAAACAGTCAGTGGCGAAATTAAGGTGCTTTAGGATTCATAAGTACAAGACAATGTTGGCTCTGGTGGGACAAAAATCTGTGATATTTCCACAAATGCGTCATGAGGAGACCGGCACGATGGGCTGCATTGACTTCCATCAACTTTGTGTTTGTGCACATGTGCAATGTGCCGTCGTGTTTAGTGTGCATACGTTTCCTGCATAGGAGAACCTAGATTTGTTTTGTAATGTGAACGACTACATTAAAAGTATTTAACCAAAAAGTTGAATTGGGCATCATGCCGTGCAGTGTGAACATCGGCAGAGAGTACAGAATTCCCAGCCTGAAAGTGTGCATCAACTGCCACGTAGAAATAATATACAGTACACAACATCTGTGGAAATAAAAGGGTTAGGTTTGAAGGTAGGGTTTCAAAATGGGGTTGGGATTTCAAAGTAGGGTTGTAAAACAAAGGGTTTGGTTTGGGGTTTGAAATTGCAACTGTCAGAATCAAAGCATATTTTAATATCATACCTGTGGTTGTTCGAAACACAGTAAAACTAGAAAATGTATTGCCTTAGTCTTGAATACCGCTTACATTCCCTAAGAAAGTTTAAGGTATTGGAATCCCTCTTTCTAGATAAAGCCTTGGGCGTTGCGAGGGAAAAGAAAAGTTTTTAATACAACTTCTGATTTTGACTAAAAAATGTATAGAACTTTGAATTGGTAGTTTCATTTATTATTTCCGTCGTCAACTCTCCATGACAGAGTAATAAATTAATGTCATCCTCTGCTGCCGGTTGTTTCTTTGTTTGTTTGCATGGCATGTAAAGAATCACAATGATAAGTATCCATCTACTGAATTTTCATCGAAAAGTCTGACAATGAAGGACTGAAAAAAGTATGGAATTTTGAAATCTCAAAAGGTGTGCGAACACTGTGAAATTAACATCCATCCATCCATCTTAGCTGCTTATCGTCATGAGGGTCGCGGGTAGTGCTGGAACCTATCCCAGCTATCAATGGGAGGGAGGCGAGGTACACCTTTAACTGGTTGCTAGCCAATCGCAGGGCACATAGAGACAAACAGCTGCACTCACAATCATACCTAGGGGCAATTTAAAGTGTCCACTTAACGTTGCATGTTTTCGGGATGTGGGAGGAAACTGGAGTGCCCGGAGGAAACCCACGCAGGCACGGGGGGAACATGCGAACTACACACAGGCGGGTCCGGGATTGAACCCGCGTCCTCAGAAATATGAGGCCAGCGCTTTTACCAGCTGACCCGCTGTGCCGCCTCATCTAAACATTGATGGGGGGGGGGGGGGGGAACATGCGATACACTGAAATATAAACCCATATTTATTAAACTTAAACACTATATGCCCAATAATTTGGAACACAATGTAAGGTACTGGATGAAGGTACATACTACTGGTGTCGCATAAATTAGATCGCAGGTGTCAAACTCAAGGCCCGGGGACCAGATCCGGCCCGCCACATAATTTCATGTGGCCCATGAAGGTGAATCATTTGTGCCAACTTCCATGATTCTTGTTCAAATCTGTACAAAAATGTCAAATCGTCTTATAATAAAAGTCAACATTGAAATATTGCAAGCATTTTTGGCTTACCAAATGTCAACAACAGTGTTCTGATTCCAAAACTAGTAAATAAACATGATGGGTAAATATGATGAGGCGATAAAAGGTTTATGTTTTCAGTCATAACGGCCCTCAGAAGGAAACCGTAACTACAATATGGCCCACGACAAAAATAAGTTTGACAACCCTGCATTAGATGAAATACTACCCTTCACAAAAGTGCTATTTTTAGAGACATTTAAATTCAAAAGGTCTAAATACAACCCATGATGCCCAGGATTATTCAAATGATGAAGATGTTAAAAGAGAGTGCAGGGGGGGGGGGAGTGAGAGCCATTAAAAATTACTTCATATCCATGAAATTTGGACGTTATAGCCAAAAGGGATAATTTCCTCCTGATTTTCAGCTCACATTTGCCTGGTGACAAAAGCAGGATGGCGCCCGAGGAGAGGTAACCCGGTAGAGGATGAGCTCATTCGTTACCAGTTTCACATCCTGTTGCAGCCGCTTCACTCGTACTACTATTCAATTCCACACCCATAAAGGCAATAAAAGCCTCCTCTGAATGAGTGCTGAAGGCAGCTGCAGCATTACAGTCCAAGATGCTTGGGAGAAAATATGCACAGTACCTTTAAAAGCTCATCTGCAAGTTCTATTGTGGATTGATGTACCATTATATTTAGAATATTGCCAAATTCCAACCGAGTTAATCAATTGGACTAACTTGGCTCTCTTCATCATCAGTACACAGCAAAGACATTATTGTCATATCAAATGTAGGAAGAAACTCATATGCATTTACAGTACAGTCTTGGCTAAATCTTGTTAAAGGGAGAATCAACATTGTAACAACGCTATTGGAAATATTGCCATATCTGTTCATTCTTTCAGTTTAATCTTAAGTGATGTGCTGCTTGACGATTCAAAAGCAGTCAAGCTTTTTATTATACAGATGAAAGAAAAAGTGTCTGCAACTAGCCAGTAATAAAGACAGTATTTTGAAAATGATAAAAAATATGTTTCTGTGTTTTTATGGAACAGAGGATGTAAAAATCACAGTTCAGCATGATATGTGGACCTGGTGAAATAATATCTAGTTGAACATCTTGAGGCAGCAATAACGTCAACCACACATTTTCCGTTGTGTCAGATCAGACCTGGACAACGGTCGATGGCAAAGTTGTTGATTTACTCGTGTCCTATGGATCGCATCCCAGTTGCATTATCCATCGTCTGTTGAGTTTCAATTGGAACACATGTGGTCTCAGATTTTCATGGAACATTCCTAGATGATCTTGGAAATTCATTTGTCTATTGTTGAAAGCAATCTATCCAGGTCCAGCAAAGCAGTCCCAAACGCTAATGCCTCATTTGCCCTTCTTGACATTTTTCATGAAGTTTGTTGTATAACTGTGGCCTTTTTTCACACCACTAGGGATCTATTTTTGCGTCGAGTGCGGCGCTTTACTCAACTCTGCGAGTAGACGGGTTACAACGTCGTGTTTGCAATCTCCTCGACAAACGCAGCTGGCATTTGCACCTCCTGGGCGTAAACACAGGCGACTTTATTCACCGCCAATCAAAGCGGCTTCTTTCTTTCATTCCCTTTAAGTGAGGTGCAACGATGGCCTCGCGAGGAAAGAGCAATCCGTGCATGACTGGTGTATTGACGACTGAAACTTGTGCGTGGACCTCTTTGACCCATACCCCCGCTGATGATTGTTTCCAACCCATGACCCACACTCTGACACGATAACAGCGCGCAGGCCAGTAAGTAGGATAAAAAAAAAAACATGATTATTTAAAAAAAAAAAAAATCACAAGAATGATAAATAATGATAATAATGCAGTCTACTTAACTTGCGCTTTTCATGACACTCAAATAGGCTTTATGATTACCCTAATTCACGGCCTACAGAGCGCACCTGGTTACAAGCCTCACAGAGTACATTTGTAAAGGAAATACCATTTGGTACATACATACGCCGCAGCTGTGTAAAAGCCGCAAGTGTCCGCATTGAAATGAGATATTTACAAAGAAAGATGGATCAATGAAAGAGTTTAACACTGGCTAGGGATAGCATTAATGCTAATGCTAGCTAGTGCTAACAGCACCGGTTAAATATCACTGAGACATGCCAGTAACACAGCAATAACACGCTAGCACAACGCTAGGGCTGTGCTAACAGGGCCAGTAAAAGTCACTTCCTTGGCACATATATTCCTGTTTCATGAGACATAAGAATGCATTCTTACCTTTTCCGCTCAAGTGCCCCCTTGCGGCCGTTGAAAAAAATGCACAAAGCCGCACCACCGCATAAACCGCAGGGTTGAAAGTGTGTGTAAAAAGTCACGGTTGTAGGCCGTAAATTACGGTACACACACTATTCATTCACTCCCCAGTCACACTCAGTGGTGGTAAGCTACTTGTGGTTGTCACACAGAAGTAGGCCTGTCACAATAATTACAATATTGATTAATCATTTGGCTGCTACACGTTTGCTGGCGTTGGCTCCACCAATACTCCATGTGCATCACACAGATTCACACAACAGATACACTTAAGGGAAAAGTAACTGTTTGTTGTGTTCACTAACTTAGCCGCAAGTTAGCTTGTGAGCTAACAAGCTAGTGAGTTAAGGAGCTAAACAGCTAGCTCCAACCCACCAAAGTCATTTGAAAGGTTATTGCCTCTCCAAGTTGTTCTCTTAGTCCCCAATTAATACAAACATGGGAATGTTAAATATGTTATTCGATCCAGTCGTTGTTGTGTATCAATATATGTTGAATGTCAACATATATTTGCATGACAGGTGAAGGGCCTGTCTTCCGACAACACAGGAGCCGGCTTTACGTGGAGACTTTTTTTGTCATTCCAATGGGTAGGTTTCCAATGACGCCATCACCACCCGTAGATCAATCGGATAAATTAACGATAGAAAAAAACTTCACGCTTCACCCATCACCTGTGTTCTCTGACCTCTATGACACACAAGGTTGGAAACCTATCAATTGAAGAGCTCTGGTCAACTGTTTAGATTTGATGTGATCTATTCCCATGACGTGTATTCATGTAATCAGAACAGCCGTGAGACATTGTCCCCATCATTTTCAAGATGGAGCCCGTCGTCGAATCAGCACTGAATTTGGGATTGTTCTTATTTGGCTTTAAACGATCAGGATTTTGGGGTTTAGCTTTTTTCAGGCAAATTAAAACAAACAAACAAACAAAAAAAAAAAACAGAACTGATTGCCAATCCGATTAAAAGATTGATCTATTTTAATTAGTCTGTTTCTATCTCCAGTATTCATAAACATTTTCCTTGACGTTAAAATAATTTTTCATACTCTTAAACATATATAACATTAAAATATTTAAAATGAAGGTACTCACCATTAAAAGTTGATGCCGGCAAATCATCGTGGCTATCACCCAGATATTATTTTTGTCCATCCTTGTTTCACTGATGCCATAATGGCTACAGACAGGGACAAACTTTGTCCCGGTCTGCCTTTTATTCAACCAGTCGAGAAGTTTCATCTCTACAGTGAGATAAATGCTACTGCTAGCATCTTGCTCCACCGAGACTTGACAACCAGCAGGGACCTTGTTCGGTCGGGATTGTAGGACTGGACATAAAGTATTCAGCGACACTTCATTCTAATTATCGCATATTTATTGATAACGTAACGAAACACGGTTATCACGAGACACGACACGACAGTCAACAAACTCATCATCCCACCAGCACGGAGAAGCGATGCTTTCAAAGACACTCGGAATTATCATCGGTCAACACGACTGAGCTTTTATACTGTAATGTACTGGTGTTTTATTCCCTGTAATCTGTTTCAATATATTGCCATTGTCCCTTTGACCCCATGGTTTAGCAGAAAAAACGAAGAAGCATAGTTTACCACTGCGATTTAAAAAATGTAATTATCATCAATATGAATATGATTTTAAAAAATCTGCGATGCACAGAATCTGCAAAAGGTGAAGCCTGATATAGTGAGGGAATAACATAGCGAGGTAGAATAAGTAAGTACTGCCCGCAAATAGTCTAAAGTATCCTCTCCAACTCAGAAATCACGTTTAATCTTAACATTCCTTGCGTGTTTGCACACACTTGGCCATTAAATCTGATTCTGATTCGGTACTTTTCTGCATTGTTTTTAGATTTTAGTTTCCACAATGTCTTTGTTGATTCTCATTCTGACTGCAAAACATCAGAATCAGAATCATTTTTACTTGTGTAAATAGTGGGGCAACTGGTGAGAGTGTTGGCCTCACAGTTCTAAGGACTGGGGGTCAAATCCCTCCCCGCCTTTGTGGAGTTTGAATGTTCTCCCCGTGCCTGCGTGGGTTTTCTCCGGGCACTCCAGTTTCCTCCCACATCCCCCAAAAATGCATTAATTGGAGATTAAATTGCACCCGAGTGTGATTGTGAGTGCTAGATGTATGCCATCGATGGCCTACAGCATGAGCCCGCAATAAAAGCGAGAACAACAGAAAGACATTCAAAAGAAAAAAACTGTAATGGTGGCAATTTAAAAGACTCTTTTGCAATATTATCAGTACACGTGTTGTGTATATTGTAACTCCACCCAAACCTGAAGTGCAGCACGATGTGTCATCTTCCTTGGTGTGCGTGAATTTACTTGAAGTGTTAAAGTTGACGGCAGAAAAACGCGGAAGGCCCGATATGACGGTGACTGCTGGTCTCAGACTGTTGAGCTTGGGTTTGTGTGGAGCATTACGCCGCTGAAATAGGAGCAAAACTAAATCGTCAATTCAAACGCAAATGTAGTGGATCCTGGCCCAACAATACCGTAATAACACCTGAGCACCTGGATTTACCTGCAAATAAATATTTAAACATCAAGCAAATCACTCTCTGTCCTAACTGCCTCCTAATATGACAGCGATGATGTTCCCTTCTTTAGTGCGGCTCGTTTCAAGGCGAAAGCCATAAAGAGAGGCACCATCTGCTCATATTGAAATGATTTACTTTGGCCTGACTGGGAAGTATACATCACCGGCGTCTTCGAGAAAACAACATCTTTTCTGGGTGTAACGATGTTTTGCAAGTTTGAAAATATTGTGAAATCCTATAATTACGTAAGCCGCTTTTTGTTACATGTGAAGATATGGTCCGAGCAAACAACAACCACAACAAAAGCAAACAAAAAAAATAAATAATAGAAAAAAATGACATAACAGTTCTGTTCTCCATTATTTTCCTTAAAGCTTCTGAGAAAATAAAACGTTTAAGTGGACACAAGCACACCCACAGAAAAATACTGCTTAAAATTGAACATTTGAAGTTCATCCTTTTAAGACAGAATAGTAAAGATTTTCTCCCTGCGGCCATCGCAAACTTCAAAAAGAAAGTCTCAACTGAGTCAGTATTGGGATTTATCAGAGATTGTATTGTGCTTCAAAGCAACCTTGTTTTTTTTTTTTTTAACCTTTGGTGTTAACCTGCCAGACAAAATATACTTGCAGAAAACTGCCTTCAAACTTTTTTATTTAGTCAGAATTTTAATCCACATTTTCACTGTCGAGGGAAAATATTTGTTTGCAGCATGGAGGCACGGTGGGGACTAATTAAAGCGTCTGCCTTACAGTTGTGAGGACCAGGGTTCAAATCCCGGCTCAGGCTTTGTGGAGTTTGTATGTTCTCCCCGTGCCTGTGTGAGTTTTCTCAAGGCACTGTCATGAGCAAGGCTGGACCATTGCCCAGAGGGGCGTGGCCAGGCCACTTCTCTGGGCAGTGTCAGCTCTAACACCGGCCACAGCTGTTTTCCATGTGGACCCTAATTGGACCATGTATTTAAGTTTGGAGTTTTGTCACTGGTGTTGCCAGTTTGCTGCCTTGTGTCAGTGCATTGTGTTCACTGCCATTTGGAGTCTCCACCACTGAGAGTAAGTGTAGTGTTGAGCTATCCCTGTCACAGCGGTTCTGTGCCATCATAGTCCAGTCTAGTTTTGTTAATGTGTTCAATTTTTGCCTCACAGTTATCAGAACCCGTTTCATAAATCTGGATCATGCTTTTGGTTAGTGATTTTTGTGCCTCAGCCTTGTCGGACTGCTCCATCGTGTATGACCTTGATCTTGAATAAAATCACCCCTAACATCATGTCCTTGACTTGGAGTCCTGCATTTGGGTCCAGCCTCGTGCCCCTGACAGACACTCTGATTTCCTCCCACATCTCCAAAAAAACGCATTGTAGGTTAATCGAAGACTTTAAATCACCTGTAGGTGTGAACGGTTCTTTGTTTCTGCGTGCCCTGCGATTGGTCGGCAACCGGTTCAGGGTGTACTCAGCCTCCTGCCTGAAGACAGCTGGGATAGGCTCCAGCACTACGGGACCCTTGTGAGGAAAAGCGGCTGAGAAAATGAACGGATGGATATTTTATAATTGCATTGTAGGTTTGATGAAACACCTACATATTCGGTACTTGCACCTTCTATTGGGATTCACATAATATCCCTTCTAGTAGGACCCCTCATAAAAAGCTCTTCACGCCCAACGTGTCATTGGAATGTCTGTTTAGAGTTTTGTCATTGATATAGACCACTATCAGCTATCCGTTGGAGGTGAGACCAACTTGCTAGCATCACTTTGTGAGGGGGAATCCATAGACCTTTTCGACCTGTCAATCACTCGTAGAATAATAGCCAATCGGATGGCCACATTGTCTTAACCCCTGGCTTGACACGCCCCTGTTGCCATGTTGTTCCACAAGCAATACTGGTTGTCAGTTGTGTGCGCTTGGAAAAGTTAATGTTACGAAGAAAATGGTCCTCAGAACTGCTAGGGGAATGTGCAATTCTGATAAAAGATATACTGCTAGGTTACAAGGGGCCCCGTTGATTCATTTTCCAAAGCCTAAAACACAGTTGACGAAGTGTCGACAATGGATTAAGGCTTGTGGAAGAGCGCACGTACAACTAAATGTGGACAATATCAACAAACACAAGGGTGTATGTTTGAGGGTAAATGAGTGAGAAGTATCTTCTCTGAGTTTGATTGAATTATTATTAGTGCTTTATGCATTGCAGGAGAGAAACTTTCACTTTTTTTAGTGTATCACTGACCTACTGAATGAAGTGTGTAATGTTTTATGCCGAAGAGTCGGGCTACTGATGTGTAAATGCGCGATGTCATGCAAGAGAAATGTCTATTTGTTGATTTGTATCACATCAGACTTTTAAGACTGAGCACTAGGTTCGATTTCGAGCCAAGTCAAATGTTTTTCATCTGGTGACTATGGTACTGACTGATTTAATCACCATTGTTTAAATGCAATTGTAGAAAGTCAAACCGAACTCACTTATTAAGACTACAATGATATCACTCATGATCTTTCCATGTAAAATGTAATCACCCTGCTTTACATGTGCAGTACGATTCCACTATTTTATCCTGTTGGATTTCAATATGAAGTTTGTGAGGCGTCAAATGTTTTTGCATCGATCGCCAACATTTTGCTGTAACTCTGACATTGCGTCCTGCTACGTCCAAAATCTTACGTATGTATGTATCCTCGCGTGAAATAGTTCAGACCTCTCTGTAGAATTCTCTTGGACAAGTCTGACACATTTGGCAAAAAACATACTGCAATATTATCTGGAATACGTGATGGAGAATCGACTTTAAACCTGTTCTGTTCAGTCGCCATTTTGGAAGCTTGTGAGACATGGCAACTGTCACTAAGGGGGCGGAGCTTAAGATCGCCAGTTGGAAAGATCCATTGCTGTCCTTGCACTGTCAAAGCAGTGCTTTTACATTGATATGGACCAATGTCAGCTGTCCCCCGGCCCCCCGTTGAGCTAGGGGCCCTTCCTGCCCTGTTGCGATGCCTCTGCACACACAAACACCAGCACATACTCATCAACACTCGTGAAGCTGTTTTCATATTTGTGAAATCAATGAAACAATGTGTGACTGTGTGTCTCTTTTTGGCCAGCCTCTGTTCCTAAACTGCGACTGATGCGAGGGCAGTCTCTGATGGAAGGGGACAAACTGTACTTGAAGTGTGAGGCGTCAGGGAATCCGAGCCCTTCCTTCCACTGGTACAAGGATGGACACGAGCTTCAACGAGGGAGAGACCTCAGAATAAAAACCAACAAGTATGTCCGTCAAACTTACAGATTGTGATGTGTTATTTTCTACATTTCCACTTCACTTGTCTCGTGAATCAAGAGCACTCAGTAGAGCGGAGACTTCAACCAAGGCCAAATAACAAGGCAGAAGGTAATAGGTTCTTCCCTAGATTGATGCAATGATGTATGCAAAAGGAAAAGAACACAGCTGACAATTGAAATGTTTAAGTGCGATATAAAAGTAAGGGCTAGGTTACAGCTCATCCGTGACACTGAGCAAAATTACTGGTAAAGAAAGTAGAGCGAAAACATGTATTGTACTTGATTTAAATTGACCACAGTGGAATGAAATAGCAGCGCTCGTGATGGTGATAAAGAATACATGCATCATATTGGCACGTTACAGCCATTTAGGTAAGGTACAAATGTGGAAGGAGAATAAAGAGCAGTCTTCCTGTGCTTAGGAAATTGTCTTTTCTGGCAAACCCTCAGGAGCAACAAAATATATGATGTGTCAAATTGCATTTTTTGTCTCACCAGACATGCATCTGCTTCTGTCTTTATTTTTAAAGAAAAAACTCCAAGGTGCTGATCAGTCGAGTGCGTGTGGAGGACTCTGGAAACTACACCTGTGTGGCTGAAAACTCAGTTGGACAAGAAAATGTCACAAGTATTGTCAGCGTGCACATCTGTGAGCATTTAATAACTTGTTTTTTTTTTTGCCCCCTTCGCTCTTGAACCATGCTACAGAACTGGTGTAGCGTGTAAGACGGAATAACACGTTATACCTCATATAATATAACCTTAATAAATTTTTATCTGCCTTTAACCTATCCTTGAGGAACACTTGACAGAAACTGTGTAGCACTCTGTGACCCAAATCCAAATCTGGTGTCAGTGCTTTGGTCAGTAGAACTGACTTGGAGTGCACCTAATTTTTCTTTTTATTTTAAGATGTGTAGCCCCGTAGCTCAGTGGTTAGAGCACTGGTTTGGATAACAAGGGGTTGTGGGTTCGTATCCCACTGGGGCCTCCACTCCCTGAGAAGGGTTGCGTCAAGAAGGGCATCCGGTATAAAAATTGTGCCAAACGTATGTGCGTTCATCTGAGATGACACGCTGTGGCGACCCCGAAAGGGACAAGCTGAAAGAAACTCTTATTATGTTCTTGCTCCATGCGTAAGAGGCAACCTTCATGCAAGAAGCAATCTTCGGGTACACCACGACTCCATAAAAAGATCACCAAATCTATTTTGTGCAACACTAAATGACTAAATGATGTCTTACGGATGCGTATTGCTGCCGTCAACCCAAACCGGAAGTAATTGCCTTTTTTTTGGGGTGTGTGTGTGCGTGTGTGAAATTCATTAAAAAAAAATTTCTACGTTGTAATGTGAAACGAGTCTATGTTATAAAATGAAACGATTCACAATAGAATGTATATTTAACCACATTATAATGTGAAACAATTCACATTATAATGAAACAATTCACATTATAATGTGAAAAGATTCACATAATGTAAAACGCAACTTTTTTTTTTTTTGGTGTGGCACCAATACGCTTCCGTACTGTGGCAGAATAGCCCACCGAAAGCCCATGCAGGGGAGAACAATCAAACTCCACACAGAAAGGGTTCAAAGAACAGAACCAGGGAAGTTTCTTTTCCTAACCACTTCTTCACAATGCCATGTCATAAACTGTGCTTGTGGAAGTAGTTTGACTTGTCTTGGGATATCATATAAAGTAACTTTCTTTTCAAGCAAGAGACAGCATTTCATTGACAAAACCCTACAGTAGTTCTCGTATTTCCCCCCCCCCAGTAACCACCACCACTTTGTCCCTGGGTGTGAGTCACGTGAGGCACTGCAATGATACGGAAAAGGCCTACTGCATCAACGGTGGAGACTGTTACTTCAAACATGGTATTAACCAGCTTTCTTGCAAGTAAGTTGACTTACAATGCAGTCACTCCTCCGGCCTGTCCTTTTGCTGTCCTGCTCTCTATTTGTGTCTGGCCTCACACTTTCTATGTGTCATTCATTTCTTTGTCCTCTGTCCGCTGGTTTCACCGCCCCAGCGAACCCCTGCAGCAGGCCTATTTCACTGATTAGATTACTGTGAATACAGTAGAAAACCAAAGCTAGAGCCATTTTTAAAGTACTGTTACCATGCATGTGTACATTTAGAACATTATAATGGTGACTAAAAGGCAGAGGTATGCATTCTTGAGCTTCTTTTCCCATGACATATTATGGATGATTCAATTTACATTGGCACATTTGTTTTGCCCACCAGTTGTAAGTCCCATCGAAAAACATGAAGTTCTTTAATCTTATCTCTTGACTTTTTTTTTTTTTTTAACCTCTTTCAACAAAAATGAACCGTTTCTAACAGATTTCACCTTCTTGTAGCAGTGTCCAGCTTTGGCTCAGTACTTAAATCAGTGGTCAATCGATAATGTTCTAGAACACAAGTAAATTTTAATAATACTTCCCTGACATCATCAATGCTGATAACGCTGTTAATATTTTATCCATTTTGGGGGATTGAGGAGTAAAAGCATTTGAAAATTGATGGATGCAATTAATATTTGTATAGAATGTATTATTTCAGTTCAAGCGCATACTGGTCTGTTAACCATTCCTAAAACATTACTCTGGGTAATTCATAATTGTTAATTTAGGCAGACGTGACATACACCTTTTATATTTTGTGGTGGTCCAATACAGTAACTTTATACTATGCAAATGTTCAAAGTAGCTAGATCTGATGCTAATTATGATAGGTTTGATATTTTAGCACAGGTAATTTTATGTTCGGGCTCTGGCTGCCAATTTGTTCATTTTTTGTGTCCAAAGTCCCACAAGGAAACTTTGATACATGCTGTCCAAATGTGATCATTTGTCATTTCATTTCATCCACTTGTCATACAACCAGACACATTACTCTTGCTCCATCCATCCATCCATCCATTTTCTTAGCTGCTCATCCTAACAAGGGTCGCGGGGAGTACTGGTGCGTATCCCAACTGTCAACGGGCAGGAGGCGGGGTACACCCTGAATTGACTGCCAGCCAATCGCAGGGCACATGCAGACAAACAGCCACACTCACAATCACACCTAGGGGCAATTTAGAGTGTCCATTTAATGTTGCATGTTTTTGGGATGTGGGAGGAAACTGGAGTGCCTAGTGAAAACCCACACAGGCACGGGGCGAACATGCAAACTCCTCACTGCCGGGGCCGGGATTGAACCCGGAACCTCAGAATCTTGAGGCCAATCCTTTCTAACTGATCCACTGTTCCACCTTGCACATTCCAATAAGAGCATTTCCAAAGATGATGTGGAATTTGAATGACAGTTTTAATCATCATCATTAATCATCATCATGTCACATTTGGATAGTGCTTTTCTTTATACTCAGACTATTACATATGTGTAAGCAGTGAATAAATTAATAAACACATGCATAAAGGAGAGTTAATCCAAAGCAAAGGTGTGTGTGTGTGTGTGTGTTTGTGTGTGTGTGTGTGGTCATGAATGAAGATGTTCAGCTGTTGTGGGCGAGTTGAGTTGACTTAAATGCGATGAGTTTGACGGAGATGGCAAAAGCTCTGTTTTGCTTTCAGAGAGATTTTTATTTCATGATGCATAATTATTGCGCTGTAGTTTTCAGCAGTGAAGAACTGCAATGCATCACAGTGAGACTTGTTTGTAATATTTTGGTATTAATTCCCAGCGTATTGATGAAATATTGGAAAGACCTTCCGTATGTATCAGTGGTGGCTTTAAGTCATATATGTGTAAGTAGGAATTAAGGGGCAGGGGGGGTCCAGTTATGTCAAGTGACCGCTAAATTTCAAGCAAAACTAGTCAGTACTTGGTGTGAGTGAAGTCATCTTGCTTGGTGACAGCATATCTTAAAAGTGATATTAGAATTTTTACTCATCATAAGACCAAAAAGTACATGAACAACATATAGTCGGAAATAAAATGTATTTATACACATGTAATTTAGAAGAATAGATACAGTACGGACTCTAAATTGCCCCTAGGTGTGATTGTGAGTGCGACTGTTGCCCGTCTCCATGTGCCCTCTGAATGGCTGGCAACCTGTTCAGCGTGTACCCCGCCTCCTGCCCGATGACAGCTGGGATTGGCTCCAGCACTCTCATGACCCTCGTGAGGATAAGCACCTCAGAATACGGATGGATAGATCGATACAGTAGGTTATTAGCTAAACTTTTCACGAGTGTTCAACATTGTCACTGTGGTGATAAATATTAAACTATACTCAACACAGGAGGAAACAATACTCTACAGTAAGCTATCATCAGATTGAAATATGACTCATGCTGTTTTTGTTGCCCGTCTGTTTGTAAATGGGGGAATGAGATGCACTAACTTTGTGCGTTTAGTAGGGTGTTGATTTTTCCAGGTTAATTCTGTGTACTTACATTAGTTTTCAGGTGGATCTGCCACAACAAATATGTCAGGGGTTTTGGAGCTTTGTCCCTGACGTTGTGTAATGAGGTGGCCGAAGCACTTGTGACATAGCAAATGAGGAATTAAAAAAGAGGACAAGGAGAAAAAAATAATCATGTAAGACTTCGTGCCTCCCACCTCACTCTGCTTTGTTTATAAATCATTGAGAAATTGCTGCGTTAGGCATTTTCAAGGTTTTCTTTTTTTTTGTTTTGTTTTGTTTTGTTGTAATTGACTAAAAATGCCATTTATCTTTGAGAAAGAGGAGAAAAGGATACCCAGCCAATTTTGCTGACAGCATACGCATGAGGGGAGGGTGATCCCAACATTTGAAATTACACATTGTGTATGCTGATCACATTCGCGAGCACGGTTGAAATTAGATTAGGGAAAGGTACAGCAACGCACCTTTTTTTAATCCAATTGTACTCGATATTATTAATTTAAAATTGTCATCAGATTGAAATAATAATAATAAAACACATCTGTCAATATCACCCTAATATTTTGGCCAATATGTATTAATAGAATTCAAGATGCATAGTTTCTCAAGCAGTCACTCAAGGTAATTACTGCATTTCTATGCCATAATGCAGTATCATATGACTACAATGTTATTTTCATCCATCCATCTGTTTTCTTTGCCGCTTCTCCTCACGAGGGTCACGGGGAGTGCTGGAGCCTATCGCAGCTGTCAACGGGCAGGTGGTGGGGTACACCATGAAGTGGTTGCCAGCCAATCGCAGGGCACAGTGTTATTTTATTTAAACATTTTAGAATGATTTTGTGAATAAAGGCTGTAGAAAAGCAGGTGTCAGAATCCATCTAAAATCACAATCAAGATAAAATATAAACTGTCCAGTTATTCAGATTTAAAAAAAAAAAAAAAAAAATCTGGATTGTTACTTTTAAAACTGATGCCAGACTCTAAATCATTCATTCTGGTTAACTGCAGACGAATCACAACCCACCCGAAATAAAACAATACCTCCCACTTTTCTTTGTTGGCTATGCAGTTGCTAATTTTGCTAATTCATTCAATGCGTCAATCTTATTGTTAGGTTTTGTGCTTCCTCATTGGAAAATGAGAGCGCATACACATTACACACTACTTGATTCAGGTGTTTGAGCCATAAATTGACCAATGAGTGATGCGATTGGAATTCGTATTTAAACAGTCCTCTTCATCATGCTGTTCAATATTTGGCATCATGAGAGCAAGCTGACACCCAACAATTGATCACCGTTCGGCATTGTTCTCAGAATGAAAATCGGTCAATGAGTTTAGAGTCTCACATTTTTATCAACAGGTTTAAACGGAGATACCGAGACTGACACAGAAGTGGACGCCAGTGGAAATTTTCAGCAAACAGCAAGATGTACAATCAAAGGTTTAGAGAAGGTCAAGCCAAGTTTACATGTAAATGTTATATAGTATTATACATTTTAGGCTCACCATGAAAATTTACACACTCGCACTTTGTGGCATATTTCATATTATTCTTCCTCTGTATTTCCTCTGTGCCCTACAGTAAGTAGAGTCAGAGCAACAGAGGTAACAAAGGGATCAACCACTAGCATACACATACCAACAATAGTTCCAAAAATACACTTTTCAATAAATCACAACATACATGCTTTAATAGATAGCTTTTTACTTCAGGTGTCAAATGAATTTGAATATGATATTAATTTTGCCCAACACCCCTGCTATTTGACTCACTAGTCATGTTTGTCGAAAAACATGGCGCTTTAGAATGGAAGACCACAATCTTTTCGCAGTTATGAGTCAGCAATGTTATTAATGTAACCCAGACAACCAAACCTTGAAAACACTGCAGAAGCGTTGGATACAGTATACACGCTGTATCTAGCCATACATTAATATAGGTCGTTAAGACCAACATTCCCTCTAATTTTTGAGGTGTCTGAGCAAACACGCTAAGGCCGTGAGCACTCCCTTTGACCACTGTGAGCAACATCAGGTGTATGCACTGTGGTCAGATCGGTGTTATCCATTGAAGTTACATGCCTCTTTAAAAGATGCAGATTACAGCATTGACATGACCATCAGAAAATGTTAAGAACAATCTTATTTGTGTTTTTGCAAACTTGCAGTGAAAATGTCAACAAATGAAAAAAAATACATTGCTAACCAAACCAGCTATGAACTGTAAATTTGAAAGGTCGCCTCCAACTTTGCTTCGCTTATTTATTTTTAACCCACAATGATATCTCCGTCTGGTTTTCTTGGTGTAAAACTGAATTATTGCTTGCAGAATATCTTTAGCAATACATGTTGAAAGATGAATGATGCTACCAAACAGTTTTAAGGTTAATGTTATGAGGTCTCCTATTTTTAAAATACAGAATTAGCCTTTTGTGCACTGTATTGTCTGTGCTTTCATCCTCTATCAGGCTGTGCCAAGGTGGAATTTTAACATTATACACCATCTCATCCTGGACTTTCTACTTTGGGGTCAGACCATACCTTTTTTACTCAAAAAGAGAAAATCTCATCCAGTTTCACCACTTTTTCTTCATTATTATTATTATTATTATTATTATCATCATCCATCCATCCATCCAGCCATCCATCCATTTTCATTGCCGCTCATCCTCATGAGGCTCATGGGGAGTGCTGGATCCTATCCCAGCTGTCAACGGGTAGGAGGCAGGGTACACCCTGAATTGGTCAATCGCAGGGCACATGGAGAGTCGCACTCACAATCACACCTAGGGCCAATTTAGTGTGTCCAATTAATGTTACATGTTTTTGGGATGTGGGAGGAAACCGAAGTGCCCAGAGGAAACCCACACAGGCACGGGGACAACATGCAAATTCCACACAGGCGCGGTTGGTATCGAACCCAGGTCCTCAGAAGTGTGAGGCCGACGCGTTATGAGCTGACGCACCGTACCACCCTCATTATTATTATTATTATTATTATTCACATACTCCAACATTCATTAAAACAACAACATTTATTTTTTAACTTTTGCCATTATTATCTAGAATAAACATAAGAAGCATGCCTAACTCGTCTTTGTGCTATGTTGCCCAGACTGTTTCTAACTAAAGCACCGGTGGTGGGCGGTGTTTGTAATTATGAGTGTACCCCTTTAAGAGTGGGAGTCGGCTGGTGTCAGGAATACAAGGAAGTAGAGTGTGTGGCATAGTGTGGCCGAGGAGCTGCTTGTTACAGACAATGCGCTGCTGTGTTTATTTAAAAAAAAAAAAAAAAGGCAGGCGGTGGTTCACTGCGTTTCATGTGTGCAGAGTGTGTGCTACAAGTGCACGATTGCGCAGGTGCGCAGCTTAGTTGGTTAACAGTGGTTAAGAAACTTTGTGTAGTGTGGGCATTTTTTTTTTTAATTAACCTGTCCTGTTCAGTTGCATGACCTTACAGACTGATGTATCTGTATGCCTTAGTGCTGGAACCTCATTATCCTCTGCCTTTCAGACTATTTAACCAGGCTCCACATTAGGTACATTTGCATAACCTAATGACTAAAATGAATATGACCACTATCTAAAGTAATGTCGATTCAATGCTCAGTTATGATTGAGTAAATACAATATAACTCAATTACCGCAGTGCAAAACTATCCCGATGCAAGCTACAAGTACAATAAGTAAAAGCAATTCCATAATATTCTGTCTTGTTTGACATGCTTAACCTTAACTGAATCCCTCACGGGAAAATGTTTGACCCCCCTGTATGAAACAGACCCAGGATGAGTTCTGCCAAATGTGTGGCAATTTAGTGAAAGAAGTACATGCAATAGGATTCATTTCGAAGGTCTAATGTTATCTAAGCTGAAACGAATTGTGATGGCTGATTTTATGTCTTTGATGTCTACTTTAGCTGTTTATATGTGTGCATACTCTATATGTAGAGGTTGGGTGTTCGCCCCCCCCCCCCCCCCCTTACTTCCCAGACTATCATCACATGACCTTCATTACTGTGATGATGCCCTTACTGTATCACCGATGTCATTTATTGATGGCGGTGATCTAACAGCACAAAGACAGTCTTTTTGTTCCAGTACTTGGCGGATTGTTTTGTACCTAATTCAACGTTCTTTGTGCTTTCTTGTGTCTCCTTCCTTCCCTCTTTATCTTCCACTCTTCTCTGACTCTGTATCCTTCCCCTAAATATTCCTTTTACACCCCCTCTCCCACTCCTGTAATCTTTAACCTCCAACCTTCTCTTTCCTCTGTGTGTCTTGTTTTCCCTCCATCAGGTGTCCCAATGACTATACGGGGGAACGCTGTGAAAACTCCGTCATGGCCGGTTTCTACAGTATGTCCATTATCTCTCGTCTGTCTCCTTCCACTTAGATGCAGCATGCTACATTAGAGGAATTGTACATAATGTAGAGACAGTATAAGTATGTCTGCATGCTGTGTGCTCACTCATTTCTCCATTACACCGCTGGTCAACACTGTCATTTGTTATACTTTGGATTAACATAAAATATATTGTTATTATTATTATTTTTATAATATTGTTTTTAATGGTAATCTGTATTTTAAGAGAATGAACTCATTGGTCCGATATACTCAGACAAGGCAAAACTGCAACCCTGAAGCACAATACTGTGTTCTATTTTCTCATAAAGCAGCTGTTTTTTTTTTAATTTTCTTAACAGGAGAGGAAATTTAAAGTCTATTAAAATGTGGGTATTTACTTTGGGCATTCTTCATTCGTGGGAATGCATTTTTTATTTTTACAGTATTAAATAGCATTTTACCCAGTTGCTCAAAATGACTCATCTGCCTTAACTTAAATTAACCCCTCCCATGCACCAGCAAGCTAAGTCTGAATTAACCTTAAAACATTTCAAAAACAGTTTAAAAAATATTTATTTACAAAAATTGGAGACTGTACCGGGTGTTTTTAGAATGTGGGAGGATACCCCAATACCCAGACAAAACAGACACGCGAATGCATCTTTTGCTTCACCTGAAACAAATTCTAACTTGTTTGCATTGCTCTTATCAGAATCAACTTTATTCGGCAAGTATGTCGGAAACTCACAAGGAATTTCTCTGTCGGAAACTCACGCGGAATTTGTCTCTGGTAATTGGAGCCCCTCTAGTACGACATACATGTTGACACGATTATATGTACCGTAATTTCCAGCCTATAGAGCGCACCTGTTTATAAGCCTCACCCAGTACATTTGTAAAGGAAATACGATTTGGTACATACTTAAGCCGCTCCAGTGTACAAGCCGCAAGTGCCCAGATTGAAACATGAGATATTTACAAAGAAAGACGGTGAACAGAAAGCGTTTTCAAAGTTTTAATACCTTAGTTTAGCTTAACATAGCAACAACACTGTAGCACGAACAGGGCTGGTATAAAAAAAAAAAAATTGCCGCAGCAGCTACACAGTAGCAACATGGTGGCACAGAACTAACAGGGCCCGTTAAAAAAAACATAGCTAAATCACTGAGACGCGGCAGTAACACAGAGCAGCCGCTAGCGCGCCGCTAACTGCTAGTGCAATGCTAACCGCTAGCGACGCACGCGTACACAAAAAGCAAGATATCTGCACACACCATTGAGTGTGAGAGTGACACGCAGACAATAAGCGGGAACAAAAGGGGGATGGGGCGCTAGCGCCACGCTAACAGGGCAGTTAAAAACATACGGCAAAAGTCACTTCCTCGACACTTATTCCACCGGTCTCACTTTTACCTTTTCCGCTCGAGTGCCCCTTGCGGCCGATAGAAAAAAATGCACAAATCAGCCGCATCACCGCATAAGCTGCAGGGTTGAAAGCGTGGGAAAAAAGTCGCGCTTTTTAGACCGGAAATTACGGTAATCACATCATGCGAAAACTTCAATGTACGTCCAGTGTGAATGTGCCACAAGAGTCTTTTAAAGTGGAGGCCACTATTTCAGAAGTTACAGTATTATTCCTCAATTTGTCTTTTTGTGGTGAACAAAACAATACTTTCTTTCTGACATCGTTTTGAATACTTAACAGTCTCAGTCGGTGCAGAATCTCACACTATGGTAAGTGAGTTAAGCTAAAGCGGAGAGCTTTAACAAGCCAAGTAAGGCAATCAGACGTAGAAATATCATCCATTGTTACTAATGAGGGTTTGCGTCTCTGCGATAATGATCCACATATTTTGAATAGGGGTTGAATGAAGATAAAGCCTTTTACGTACTGTCTTTTGTTTTCATCATTTGCATCAATGGGTCATTTGTTACACACTGTCATATTTGCATGAAGCTACATTGTAATATAATGTTGCTGGGTCACATTAAAACAATATTCATAGAAAGATGTGACGATGAATCGTGGAGCTGAGAATTGGATAGTATCTTTACATAATCAGGATAACCAAGCTTGGCTCTGTCTCAAGTGGAGTCTAATACTTGGAGATTGAATTTTTTTCCCAGGTAAATATAGTAGACACTGCTGTGTGTATGTTTAAGTCATCCCCAGTACAACTTATGTAGACTGACACGAGACCACTTAATGTAAATGAATCAAAATAAGTCACTGATCTACTTTTAGAACAATTTGTTATTGTTTATATGCCGTATATGTATATCCAGCTATCCATTTTCTGAGCCCCTCATCCTCACGAGAAGTGGGCGAGTGCTGGAGCTTATGCCAGCTAACTTCGAGCACGAGACGGGGTACACCCTGAACTGGTTGCGAGCAAATCACAGGGCACATAGAAACAAACAACCATTCGCACTCACATTCACACCTATGGGCAATTCAGAGATTCCCATGAACTCAACATACATCTTTAGGATGTTAGTTCAAATCCCTGCCCCTCCTGTGTGGAGTTTGCATGTTCTTACCATGCCTGCACGTTTTTTGTCTGGGCAATCCCATTTACTATAAAAAAAAAAAAAAGAAACATTAATTGAAGACTCTAAATTGCCTCCTGCAGGTGTGAATGTGACCCAAATGGTTGTTTCAATGTGCCCTGCGATTGGCTGGCTCAGGGTGTACCCCACCTCCTGCCGGAAGATAACTGGGATAAGCTTCAGCACTCCCGCGACCTTTGTGAGGATAGGCAGCTCAGATAATACATATATGAGCTATTGCTGAGTAGGGTGTGGAGTGGCCAGCAAAAGTATAGGTCTTGCTGCGCCTTGGGCACCCGACTGCCCACTCCCCCAATGGTGCCCGCGGACTAAACCCCTGAGACTGACTCAACCCAGGTAAAGTACCACAATATTAGAAATCATCAAATTCTACAAATACAATATAGCCAATATGTACAGAAACATACAGTTAATACTTTTCAGTAGACAGCAGCTATATTATTGTTATGATGGAAAAAAATGAGTTCAAAATCATTCTCAAAATAAGACAAAAATAAAATTGATTTAATTTGCTTTCCAAAGGTCCACCCTGGATGCTTTTGTCAGTGCTCTAAAGTCTGTGGTTTGATTTCAAATGATAGTCCTCACTGGTAATCTGTGACCACTTTGTCGGGACTCCACGGTGTCCATTCTGTTTTCTGAATACTGTATATTTGATTTCATCCTCAAGAATTGTTTTGTCCATGCTTGAATTTTGTTTCTTTGTAGTTTTCCTTTCTTTTCTTGCATTGTGTTCTTTCAGTCTGTTTGAAAGAACACTTTGTGCTGTTTAAAGTTCATATTGCCGTCCTGCTGTCTGCTTATATCGTGTTCCGGGTGCAAAGCCCTGTTAAAATGTAGATGCAGTTTGGGTGAAAAATGGCATCTCCTTTCTTTTTTTTTTTTTTTTTTTCAAAGTACTCATGCATGCAAAGCAATTGAAACTAATGTGCAAGGTTCTAACACCTTCGTGCAGGGGTAGTGGATATGATTTCAAAAAGTATAAATCCAGTTGTCATGAGTTAAATGAGATACATGATCAACTTCATTGTCCGTACATCATCTTGCTGCTTTTTTTTCTTTGTAAGTTTTTTCATGAGTGTCCTTTTATGTTTCTGTCCAATGTTCTCTTATTAGGCTCTAGTCAATAAGGCAGTAAGTGATGTGGCTTCTTGTCTTGCTCTCTGTAACCCATGTGTGCAGCATGTACTTTCTTGCCTGCTGATTTCTCTTTTGTTCTCTATTTGATTCGTTTTCTGCATTTTGCTTTTGAGTTCTGTGTGCCTCTGTTTTTTTTTTTTTCCTGACTATTCTGGGGTTTCCAGAGCTAAGGCTGTGTGACTTGTCTGTCCGTTACTGGACAGGACATATGATAGTCAACCCCGACTGTCAGATTTCACAGCACTAATCAACCTCCTGGTTCAGCATATGCAGGGAAGGAACATAATATACAGCAGATCCTCTCCAAAGTGGACTTTACAGCTGACCCTTGTCTGTCTCTTTTCTTTTTTTACCACTACAACTTTCTGTGCTGGCAGCGCTTCTCAGAATTGAATTAAAGGGTATGGAACATTATCATTTATTTTGCTGTGCTTTAAGCATTTGCCAAGATTGTGTCACAGTCACACATTATTATGCCACCTTCTTTTTAAAACCAACAAACCTGTCCCTCCTTTTCTTCCGCCCATAAACCTGATTTTCAGACATGCAATCCCTCTTCCCCCTTCTCTGCATGCACTCTTCTTATAGACTAACATGGTTAAGAAAGCAGAAAAATGATAATCGAGACAAATACCTTAAAGCTGGAAAGGGCAGAGGCAATTTAAGGGAATGAAAAGGTGCCCAGAGAGGGACTGAATCATGCAGAAGATTAGGACCACTATTAAACATATGGGAATATGAAGAAATGCCACTGGAGAGTAGTTTTGCAAAGGGTTGCCAAAAGGTAGAAAAGGCCACCACCACATTGTTTGTCCCAATTATCATGCCCTTGATTGAGTCAGTGTCAGAGATAAGACAAAGAGAGGGCCTGTCCTAAATCGCAAATGCTGTTGGCTCCGCTGTGCAAGCGAGGTTGCCTTCCCATTTCCCTTTGGCTTTCTGTATCAGTACACAATGATACGCCCACAATGCAGGGCCAAGGATAATACTGGATCTTCAATTCCCACTTAGGTCCTTTTTTTTTTTTTTTTTTTTTTTTTAAGAAACCATAACCTTCTTCGTGAAAGGTGAAATAAGTTTGGTAAAGATGACTTGGACTTGCTTCTTCATTCACATTGGAGAGGTATTTTCTTTTTTTTTTCATTTCCAGGCTACTTTTCTCTTAAAATAGCCCAGCTGATAAGCACTGAGGAGCCCCAATAATATGTCCGCTGTATAATACAATATGAAGTAAACAAAATTTGTATCAAATATTTTGCCTTCACTTAAAGGTAATAACGTTCACTTTTTTTAGAGAAACAATTTGTGGTTGCACCTACGTCACCAAAGTCACGTGACTGGCCATATTGACGGTCTAACAGAGCATTCTTTAAAGCTAAGTTGGTTGGAGACTGCACAAAAATATGTCTTAGAGCACGACACCCAGACTTTTGTCTGATACCGTTAAACATTTAGGAGGTGATAATAGGTGTGTCGAAAAATGAGAGACACTTGGCGTAGAGGACCCATACTTAATGCTGAAATCAATGTTTTTGCTGATAAGAAATTGGACTGTTTACCCACTTGCGCTTATCTTGGACAATTGAATCTACACATGGATCTGGTGAGTCACTTGTCGAGATTTACATGGAAGAGTTTGAAACCGTAGAAAAGTCTGGATGCATACAAATACTTCGTTGCTGGATCTGTTCTCAATCAAGAATAAATCCCACATAGTCATGGAGCCACTCAATTTTTTTCAGTACAAATACCAATATTTAAATGAATGACCCCTGGTTTTACACAAATTCGCATTCATTAACTACGATTGGGGAACAAAAAAATAGAACAGGGAGTCGTCTCCTCTGTACAGGAAGCGTGCTGCAGCCACACGTTAACCTATGTAATCACTGTGACCAACAGTTTATTTATTTTTTTTAAATATGCATTGGACTCATTTGAGAACAATGCATATTAAACACATAAACAAACAAAAAAATGGGAGAGGCTTACCGAAGTTTAACGTGTGGCCACATGTTTCCGTGTATGTTGGAGACGACTCCCTGTCTTTTTTCTTTTTTTTTTTTAATAATTATTCTCATATGAGCCAATTTGGAATGATAAATACTTCTCGGGAATTTGAGATTGAGAAGAATAATTCCTACCTGAAATGAAGTGATTGCTACACAGTCGTATTTATTTAGTTGGGCACCATCCATCATGTTTAATTGCTGAAATCCATTTTTTACGTCTTTTCAGCTGGTATTCCATAGAACGACCTCTTTGAATATCTGTCTCGTCTGTTATAACAACTAACAGCACAACAAGTCTCGGGCATTGTGTATACTCTGCCTCGGTTTAATGTCCCCCACACACTGTGGAGCAGCTCTTTTTGACCGGCAATATGGCGGCGTGAAAATGGTGACGTCATGTGCATGAGCTCTATACAGTTTAGAATAGTACTGAAACATAAAGCTGTTACGAATGTTTTATCCTCACTAATTGAGGTAACCAAAACATGACACGCAGATACTACCGCTGTCTTGTGTAACACATTATACAAGCAGTCATAATGTTGTACGATGTATTTGATAGCTTTTGCATTTTTTTTTAGATGAGGTATTACGACTGAAATTTTTGTGTTTTAGTTTCTGTATGAAATTGAAAACCTACAGGGACGGAAACTAGGGCATGACTGACAACCTTTTAAAATCCAGTTTAAAAAGCACAGACCCATGTTTTAGCTTCTGGGGAGCAGTTTCAACCTCCTGGACTCTCCTGCTTCCCCATCAGCCCTGTCCCTCTCCCTCTCCCACTCCCACTCTCATCATTTCCCCTCCTGATACTCCTTATCAACCTTTTCCCCTTCCTCCTCTTGTTCTATGGTTTGTTCCTCCGTCGTTGTGTTGCTGCACTTCTCATTCCTCCGTTTTCAGTGTTACACCACAGTAGGGCAACTTAAAATGTGATCAAGGACAAGCTACAATTAATCTACAGAGGGGGGTTAGGACTTGACTGTATTTTACTGTTGTACAATGTAATGTCGTCTAAATACTGTATTTGATTTAACTTTTTGCCAGCCTTTACTGAGCCAAGGCAGTCTTTCTACTCTAGAAAGCAAACAAACAAGCAAAAGTTACAAAATCATGAATACTCAAATAATGATGACCTCGTCTCAATTTATTCGATTTTATTTAGGGCAAAACCTGCAGCTGTTTAATTGCAAAGCTACTCAAAATGAACAGCAACTTATTTTGTTGTATGAAAGGGAATAAGTAGAAGACGACAGGTTAAGGGACATCTGCCATTTAATAGAAGAGAATTTCATTGTTTTTCATGCCAGTCTACGTCGCTGCCATAAATAGATGAACAAGGATATGCTGGATTTGGAGTTATGAAATTATACTTTTAACACAAATGAAGGGAAATTGAATAACTTCCTGCGACACCCCTGATGATCTTTCGCAGCACACTAGCTTGTTGCGTCACCCTGGTTGGGAATCACTGTGTCATGTAATATTTTTATAGCCCAAATACAGTATATTTTATCGACCAGCTGAAGGACCATGTGGGATTTTTCTTCAGTTCACTCTGTCATTGTACTTTTTTATTTGAGATGGACTGGCCTCACTTTCCAAATGTTATCCTTCCAACTTGCAAAGGTTGTTTTCCCTCAATCAAGGCAATAATTGAAGTGATTTTAATGGTATTGAGCAAAAGATGTTCAAGGTAGCTTGGGCAGGACAGATCAGTATACTCATCTCATACAGCGGTACTATATGCTACACTTATACTATAGTTACCGTATTTTCCGCACTATAAGGCGCACCTAAAAGCCTTTAATTTTCTCAAAAGCAGACAGTGTGCTTTATAATCTGGTCTATTGGATGCATAACGTAACCCCAGTCTACTGTAGCGTCTATTCTATGTGCCTTATATGTGAAAAAAGTTTTAAAATAGGCCATTCATTGAAGGTGCGCCTTATAATCCTTTTAGCGCAGAAAATACGGTACCTACCTCAATTTAACCCGCCTAGATTTTCAGATGATCTTCTACAAACTCTTACATTTTCTTTTTATTCTGGAAAAAAGATACAGTTCATTTTCAGTATGCGCTAACTCTAAATAATTTCCAACTGATACCCAAAGCTAAAAACAAAAAAAGTTATGATTCTTATTCAGGATGCATTGAGCATCAGAACATTCAATGCTATTACTGTGGTGTAAACATGTTATATTATTATTTTTTTGGGTTCATATTTATGCAAGCATGATTACCAATTTCTATTCTTTCTCATAATGGTTTGTAAATGTTGTCTGAAATGTGATCGAAACAATAGAGAGGCATTATAGTTGACTGAAGTTCATCCACAACTAGCAGGCATGCCACAATTTTGAAAATACTGCATTCAAAAAACTGAGCAGGCTCAGTTTATATAGTTTATTCCTTTAGATGAAAATGAAACAATTAACTGACACGGCACAAGCAGAAAGACTCAGAAGCAATTAATAGGCAGGTATAAAAAAATGTGCAGTACAACAATGTATTTTAATTAACAGCAAATTGTCAACAATTGCAGCAGATACGTGATAACATGTTTCATCATGCTCATGTTGTACGTGTGTTTTTGTGTGGATGTGTCTTGTGTGTGATTTGTGTGCCTGTACTGTGCTTTTATGTCTGTGATGCACCAACGCTCGCGTTGCGTGTGCGTGAACGTGTGTATTTGCACGCCTGTGCGTTTTATTTCACAGAGGCCGAGGAGCTCTACCAAAGGCGGGTGCTGACGATCACAGGAATCTGTGTGGCCTTGTTGGTGGTCGGCATCATTTGTGTGGTGGCCTACTGCAAAACCAAGTATGTCCATTTGAAAACACAAAGACGCCTAGCTGGAGTAAACGCTTTGAGGCGATACAATGGCGCCATTGATTGCCACAAAATTGTAATCTCAACTTCGTTGATGTGAATAGAAGATTAACGATAAAAGAATTAGTGTAAAGTAGTGACTTGACATTCGAATGAAATGACTTGTGAATTTTCAGAGATACCAGCCACTTTTTTGCTGATTATTTGCTTCAGTTTGCGAGCATGTCTCCAGCATGGTGGTGGTGAACTCAACTCACTTCACAACAAGCTCCTGTTTTGGAGATTCATAGAAACAATGAATAAAAATAATAGGTACCGTGATTTCCGGCCTACAAGCCCCGACCTTTTTCACACGCTTTCAACCTTGCGGTTTATGCGGTGATGCGCGTAATTTGTGCATTTTTTCTAACGGCCAGAAGGGGGGACTCGAGTGGAAAAGGTAAGAATGAGACTGGTGGAATGTGAGTGCCGAGGAAGTGACCTTTACTGGCCCTGTTAGCGCAGGACTAGCGTTAGCGCTGCGCTAGCGTGTTGCTGCTGTGTTAATGGTGTGTCTCAGTGATATTTACTGGTAAGTTTTATTTTAACCGGCCCTGTTAGCGCTAGCACTAGTGTTAAACTCTTTCTGTGTACCATCTTTCTTTGTTAATATCTCGTGTTTCAATGTGGGTTTCAATGTGGGCACTTGCGGCTTTTACACAGCTGTGGCGTATGTATGTACCAAATGGTATTTCTTTAACAAATGTACTCGGTGAGGCTTGTAACCAAGGGCGCTCTGTAGGCCGGGAATTACGGTAATCCTCCAAAAAAAGAGCCTTCAAACTCTTTAATGCCACTCCCAGTTGGAGTTTACTTTCAAACTAAACATAAAAACATAAAGAGTATGACACCCTGTGTATTTATGTATATATTTGCCTTCAAGAGGTTTGTCACAAATTTATATATATATTTATATTTTTAACCATTGATGGGATTTGGACAGTGGTTATGTTGTTCCCCCTCTGAGACTTTATCACGTGTGTACATGGGGTCCTTGGTTTACTTTTACTAGTACTTTTTCCCATGTTTTACCTATGCAGTCAACATAAACTGAATTTGTTTTTGAGTTCCAATGTGCCCAACCTATCATGAACCTATGGTAACACAGCAATTTAAATTTTGTATTAAAGAAAACAAAACACTTCTTCGCCATACATTCAGTATAAAGAAATTAAATGAAAAACAGTACAGATGTAACTGGTAGCTTTTTCTATGAACAGTATCCAAAAATTCAGTCGGAAAATGCTTGGTGATCCGTGTTCTACAAGAACCATTTATGACAAACTAGTCATTTCCCCATTGTGTAACGTACAGGAAGCACAGGAAGAAGATGCAACATCACCTTCATCAGAACCAGAATCAATGTGTGGAGCAACCCAACCGCATGCTGGCCAACGGGCCCAACCATCCCGGGCCTGGTCCTGAGGAAATTTCCATGGTTAATGTGAGTCCAAACAGTAGAATCATACAGCAGAGACACATATAGGTAGTTCTCATGTCAGAATGAATTAATAGACATAAACACCTACTCCAACAGAACATATACGAATCAGTATTTAGTTCCACATCCGTTTTTCTGTTGTAATCGGAAATAATGGAGACATACACTGAAGAAAATAAGTATTTGAACACCCTGCTATATTGCAAGTTCTCCCACTTAGAAATCATGGAGGGGTCTGAAATTTTCATTGTAGGTGCACATCCACTGTGAGAGGGATAATCTAAAAAGAAAAAATCCAGAAATCACATTTTATCATCACATCCAAATGGTCATTGGCAAATTTAAGACGGGCCTTGACATGTGCAGGATTAAGCAGGGGAACCTTCCGTGTCTTGCATGATTTCAAACCATGACGTCTTAGTGTATTACCAACAGTCACCTTGGAAACGGTCGTCCCAGCTCTTTTGACCAAGTCCTGGGCTGATTTCTCCCCTTTCTAAGGATCATTGAGACCCCACAAGGTGATATCTTTCAATGGGGCTCCACTCCGATTGAGATTGACAATCATGTTTAGCTTCTTCCATTCTCTAATGATTGCTCCAACAGGGGACGCTTTTTCACCAAGCTGCTTGGCAATTTCTCCGTAGCCCTTTCCAGCCGTGTGGAGTTGTACAATTTTGTCTCCGGTGTCTTTGGACAGCTCTTTGGTTTTGGCCATGTTACAAATTTGAGTCTTACTGATTGTATGGGGTGGACAGGTGTCTTTATGCAGCTAATGACCTCGCACATGTGCATTTGATTCAGGATAATACTTGGTGTGGAGGTGGACTTTTAAAGGCGGACTAACAGGTCTTTGACCGTCAGAATTCTATCTGATAGACAGGTGTTCAAATACTTATTTGCAGCTGTATCACACAAAAAAAAAAAATCATACATTGTGATTTCTGGATTTTTCTTTTCAGATGATCTCTCACAGTGGACATGCACCTACGATGAAAATTTCAGACCCCTCCATGATTTCTAAGTGGGAGAGCTTGTAATGTAGCAGGGTGTTCAAATACTTATTTTCTTCACTGTAGCTATCGTATATAGAGCGACTAAAGTTTTCTTCTTTGCTGGTGCGAAACTATCACAAGCCCTCAGCATTTACCATAGTAGCACAGCGCTCTTTGGTCAAACACACTAATTTAATCATTCTACACACGCTGTATGCCACAATACTGCTAACGCTGCATGCTCATTAATGGCTGCGGGGGGTGGTCTATTGAAGATACAGTATGTTGAGGTCAGACAACCTTGCAATATATAAGTTCTTAAAATGCAACAAAACCGACCAGAACGGCTGTAAAAACGGGTCCATGTGAATGTCCCGAGTCGGGATTAGGATTGGAATATTAAATGTCGTCTCCTTGAATCAACACCGAAGCATCTTATTTATGTAATGCATCTGCAGTTTTATTTGTGTCAAAATTTACAGTACATCTCCAAGAGTGTCCCTACCACAGAGTGCGTCATCAGCCACGGCGCTGAAGATGCGGGCAACTACGCAGGCAGCAGAATGTCTACCCGCTCACATCACTCGACCACTGCCTCACATGCATCCAGGTAGCCCTTAAACACACCATTTCTTTGAAAACACGTTTTATTTTCATATGCTTCTGCGCCGCAAAACAAACCAACGAGTTCATCTAGATGCCAACTCATTCATGGACAGGTCGATTCTGAACAGCAATACATGAACAGATGAGAAGAATATTCTGGAAGAGGTGGTGTCTTGTTGTCAAAATGTACGATCAAGTGACGCCTTCGTGAATGTAAATAACAAGGGTTTGCAACAAGGTGCAAAACAGTGGTAACATTCGAGTAACCTGCAAGCCAGATGACACTTAAAAAGCATCCCAGAAATGATTTAATGTCGAGATTAAACTCGGGTCAATTTATATTACTCGCCAGTGCTACTGTAACCTTTTGAAGTAATTCTGCACTTACATCTGCAGACACGAGGAGCAGACGTGGAGCATGGAGCGAACAGACAGCATGAATTCCGATTGCCAGTCAGGCGGCCTGTCCAGCTCTGTTGGAACCAGTAAATGCAGCAGCCCGGCTTGTATGGCAAGGAGGGCCCACTGGGGCTGTGCGGATGTATCCAGTCCGGGAATGCAGTACGGTGATTCCTACGACTCGCTAAGGGATTCGCCTCACAGTGACAGGTCGCAAAGTCCATTTCTTTCTTTCTTTTGACATATGATAACTGAATCACACATTTGAACCCATTTTAATGCTACACTCATACTCTGACACCAGAGCAGCGTTTGTGTTAATGCTAGTTTAGAGAGATATGTGATGAGCTTTTATTATTTTTTTCCATACCAATGTGATCATACAATGTTTAATTCAAGACATGAGATCCATTCAAAATTGATTTTATTCATGTAGCTTCATTGATTTGGCTCCTTTAGCTTCTGATATTGTCGTTGCTATTATTATTATTATTATTATTATTGTTATTAACTTCACCTCAATCAGTGGGTCAAAAAAATTCTATAGCATATTGGCTACAAAGAAATGTAGACTCCAAAACCATAGGGGGCGCATTGGAGGAAAAGAACAAAACTCATTCTGTACTGTTTCTTTAAGATTTTTGCCTCATTGAGTCACCGGTTTGCACAAACTCTATTTAGTTTTTGGCGACATCAAGTGGCGGAAAATGTATACAGTTTTCTTCTTGAGTCCGCATTAGAAGTACTCTCTACTGAGCAAGTTGATTTTATGATTTTTTATTTATTTATTTTTTTTTTTACATCAAGAGCACAAATTTAGAATGGATCAGTGTCAACAATGGAAATGTAAAGGTTTACAATGGTGCGAATTAACAAAGTACAAATAGTTTGTTCCCTGTATTGAAGTAGATTTTTTTTTACGCATCTCTACTTTACTCAAGTATTTGTTTTTCTGCCAACCTTATACTTTTACTCCCTAAATTTTAAAGCAGACATCCATATTTTCTACCCGTTACTTTGTCAAAATAGGCTTTCTAATTTTTTTATCCTCTAAGAATGACAAAAGGATGGAAAGAAAATAGACTGTAAACAGAAAGAGGAGTTGAGATTTCAATTATCATCTTGGGGACTTATAAGATGGAAAAAAAAGCGACAACACTGACATAGAGAAACATTAATCAGGGAGGATTTCAGATGATGGATGAAATATTTGGATAAGCAAGATATTACCTATCCATTGGCTTATTTAAAATATATTTTTTTAATTATTATTTTTTTTAGATTCTTGGGCTCCTGCCGACAAGCGCTAATCTCATAAAAGTGTTTTTTTTTTTCCATTGAGTGGAGTTACAGTATTGTTCCTAGGCTTCTACCTAAATGTGAAGTCTGCAAACAAAAGTGTGAGCAAGATTTGGTGGCAGCCTCGATTCACTTCCTGCCCCCAAATCCTCATGTGTCTGTCCACAGAAATGCCCCTCGTGCAATAAAGTGCATGCACACCAAAATTAAGATTAATAATAATAGTTATAAGATTGGGGCAGAGATGGGTGAGTTTTAAAAATATGATTTTTAACAACGGTGTACTGTATTCTACAGTTTTAACATGTATTACTTTTTTTGTCCTAAACTGCAAACTTCACCTTTAAGTTAATTTCAGTTCATCCTTTTTTCTTTCTTCTTGTAATAATTACTGCTACTTTTTTTAAACCAATTTTTTGATTATACAAGTATCTGAACTTTTGCTTAAATATCAGTGCCTTTTCCACCTTTTGTAAAAACCCACTCTACACCATTGACATGACAAAGAGGGGAAAAAACAGCTATGACAAATGCACATCACTGTTTCTCTGTACACATTCATCCATCCATTTTCTTTGCCGGTTATCCTCACGAGGGTCACGGGAAGTGCTGGAGCCTATCCCAGCCGTCAACGGGCAGGAGGCGGGGTACACCCCGAACTGGTTGCCAGCCAATCGCAGGGCACATTGTGACAAACAGCCACACTCACAATCACAACTAGGGGCAATTTAGATTGTCCAATTAATGTTGCATGTTTTTGGGATGTGGGAGGAAACCGGAGTGCCCGGAGAAAACCCACACAGGCACGGGGAGAACATGCACACTCCACACAGGGGGGGCCAGGATTGAACGCAGGTCCTCAGAACTGCGAGGCCAACACTTTACCAGCCGCTCCACCGTGCCACCTCTCTGTACACACTTGAAGTTAAAGTTAAAAAGAGTGAATCTGGCAAATTAGGAAATAAAATGTGCTGTACGTTTGTCCCCATGTAGATACGTGTCAGCGCTGACCACACCAGCTCGCTTGTCTCCTGTGGAGTTCCACTACCCGCCGCTGCCGCCCCAGGTTCCCACTTTCCACATCACCTCACCCAACACAAGTCACGCCCTCTCACTACCGCCTGCCGCTGCAGCCTACCACAGAGATGACGACCAGCCGCTGCTAAGATGTCCCGATGTATGTACACAGGCCTTCCAATGATATATATAAAAAGAATAATCGTATATGTCCAATTTGTTCAGATTTATAAAAAATTTTCCCATAGGGAATGCTGTTTTGGCAGCAGTCAGTTCCAGGATTGTAATACTGTCACAATATCTTGATTAAGTTTAAAATTCATCAAATCATACAAGTACCCATTTTTAGACTCGAGACTTGTGTCAAGACAGTGTAAATTCTTCTCTCCTCACATTCTTAGGATACTTTGGGGAGGCTCATCCTTATTGGACTATGCATGGCGGGGGGAGCCAAAGGAAAAGAAAAACATAAAATTCTGGTCAAAAGTCAGACATGTATAATTCTGTGATGAACTGTATCATGTATTTTATGGTACAGTATATTATTGTCATTAGAGCTCAGTGGTCACCAAATTTTCTGAAGTACTGATTAAAGCAAAAGGGTACTAATTTGTTACACAGGTCTAAAATGACAAAAATATATATCCTCAAAATACCTTTTAATTATGATAATAATTTGGACTCCTCTACTTCTTAATTCTATCTTACAATAACGATAAAAACTAATGTAACAAGGTACCTAGATGACCAATGACCCACAGCGGGGTACACCTAGGCCTAGAAAGATAACTGGACAGATAAAATAAGATAAAAATCTAGCTAAGCTATACATATTTAAAAAGGAGCACTGAAAAGTACAACATATTTTATTCCTATCCCTTTCCCTATTTTTCTGTCCCAATGTGCTTGGGCAATGGTAAAAATGTTAAACAATATTTATGAGCACAAATTTTGCTGCGGCTGTGATGTAACATGGAACAAAAGCCAATTAGTAGGCAAAAAATGTTTATTGTTGTAGGAAATGTGTGGCAAGCGGTCTTTTACGTTTCAGGATCGCAGTTTGTACAGGCAGCCTCGACGGCCGCGTCGACCCTACCTGACAGAGAGCACAGGAAGTCTCCCATCCAGCCCCTACCGTCTCCCCGACGAAGAGGCCTACGAGACCACGCAGGAGTACGCCTCCTCGAGGGAGCCCATCCGGAGTCGACGGCGCCCGCGACGCAACCGCCTCAATGGACACGTATCTCAGAGGTCAACGGGCCTACGGGACTACAGGTCACAGAGCTTCAGCCAATCAGAGGAGGAGGAGGAAGAGGAGGAGGAGGAGGATGAAGCTCAAGGGGAGAGCACACCTTTCCTCAGTATGCAGAACATGAACATGGACCAGCCTTTAAACGTGCCAGGTTTCCATTCATCGTCGGGGGCCGACACACGGACTCACCGCGGGCTGAGTCGGCCGGGGAATCGAAGCAGCGGGCAGAGTCGTAGCTCGCAGTCGCAGCGCTTCAAGTCGGACAACATGCCCCTTTAAGACTGACCCCCACCCTACCCCTGCCTCCCCCCACATCCACCATCCATGCAGCCCTGCCCTCCCCTCTACACACACCAGTCCACCTTGCACACACCTCTTCCTTCTTCTGGACTAGAGACCTGCACCAAGGAGAAATATTTTATTTTGTATAACAGACAGATATTGTAAACAAATGAAATATTTATTTTCATTTCAGCAAAAATTGTCTACTAGCTAACAGCAAAGACTTTTTTATAACGGGGGAAATATTTATATGTAAAGGTTTTTTGATTTACAGCAGTATGAGATGAAAATCTGAGAATTACGTGCCATTTTTTTCACAAGTTAGATAAATAGAATAATATTGTGGTGCCTTTTGCTGTATGCTGAAGTCGGAGGTCCCATTGAGTTTTGTAGCCTTTCTTATAAAGACTTCTCATTTTTATAGAGACCTATCCTCTTCCTTACTTTTGCTTTGTTTTTTCTTTTCTCTGATTTGGGATCCTCCTCTTTTTGAACTGTGATCTGATTATGTCATCATGCAATATTTGAGTCCTTCTGTGTAAAAGGTGTGCGTTTACATAGTTTTGATTCACGCAAAGCAAAGCGCTTGTCTCGCAGGGACATTAGTCACTGACGTAATCGGGCGTGCTGGGTAGTTTTGTCACGTTGGGTGAACATGCATCATTCATTTACCTCTCTGCTCACTGCCTAATTTGTGTATCCTGTGAGGAGTAGAATTATGAATGAGGATGCGACCTAACATTCGCGTGTGTGCGTTGAGGGCGGCGCCGGAACACAGCGGTTGATTTTGAGCGCAAGTCTGCACAGTGTGCGCGTGCCTCATCCAGCCCCGTGTGGTCGGTGTCTTGTTTTACTAGCAAGTTCCTTTCACCGGTCCTCGCGCTGCCAGAAGCTCCATTGCACTGACCCTTCCCCTCGTGAGCAGTCATTGGCCAGGGAGCTGCCCATCGAAATCCACCAGTTGAAATCCAGCCTGACTCTGGCCTCCTGTGGACTGCCAAGCCCACATCTTTCCTATGCCAGCAGCTTAGAGCCGCACTGTTGTCTCAGGACTTCCCCATCACATCACAGCCAAAAGACTCGAGTAGAGAGAGCTCGTCTTCTCAACAACCTCTCAGTTCGTGGGCCAGAATCACCCCCCCCTCCCTCACTCTCCTTGAACAAGTCTTACGAGTACAGGCCAGGGCTGCGGTTTAGAATGCGTGGGTAGAAAATTGAAGAATGATTCAGTTTTCTTTTCTTCTTCTTCCAAAGTTAGTTGTCGTGTGAAAGTGGGCATGCATGTTCCAAATGAAGCTACATCTGTTCTGTTCCGATGCAGGGGCTTAGCATAGAATTCTGGGCACTCCACGCTCACTCTCGGTTCGTTTCTTTTCGTGCTATTGGAATGTTTTTGAAATTCCCGAGAACCTCAGAGTCATCACGTTTCACTGCTCTCATGTGAAGGAAAATGATTAAGGCAATTCCGTTTTTATTGGTGGAACACAAATTACTGCATCCTTGATGGGTATTTCAAAACTTTAATTGGTCCACATGTTGCCTGGTCATGCTGATTGAATGCTGTTATGCGTTATGTCTCCGCCTACCCTACCAACCATCCCCACATATTCATGTCTTTCTTTACCCCTTAAGAGACCTTCAGAAGCATTGATGAATCAAGGCCCCATCTTCTGCACACTATTACTATAGGCTGATTATGCCAGAAACCCTTACATTATAGATATGTACAGTGCATTGGGTCTAGAGAGGCCTCCAGGATCAATGTGTCAAGATACAATAATCTTCACTCTTATATTGTTTTCACACAGGAGATGCATGGATCACGGTTTAAAAAAATACATATATATATATTTTGAAAAAGAGGAACTCCTTTAATTCAGGGGAATCCTATTAGAATTCTATTTATTATAAAAAAACAACATTATTTGGTTTCCTGGCTCAGAGGTCTGCCTAGTTTTGTCTTATTATCACTGTAATCAAACTGGGATTTGCAATGTGGAAATACTGTGAGGGTAGTGTGCTTCTAGAGCTAGATGAATTGTTAACACTCCTCACCCTTTTACTCCTCCACCCTCCACATACATGTTACACGCATCGCATACACAACTAAGCACATATACGAAAAACACATGAACCCATGCAAAGCCCTTTCATATCTATGTATGTCATGCGGTTTAGCGCTGTCATTTGTTTGAACCAACTCCCTTTCTTCTTCTCTCCTCTCAGCTCCTCCCCCTGCATGTCCTAGTGGTACTGGTAGTTGGGTGCATGGATAAAGAAGTCAGCAAACTTGTTTCTTTTTATTTTTTCCCCACTTGGTGAAAAAAAAAAATAGTGTATTCATTTTAGCATTCAGCAATAAATTCCCTTATCTTCATGTCCATCGTTCTTGGAATATGCTAGATTTTTTGCAAGTTTTATCAAGAGCAACATGTAAAAAATAAAAGATTCCAAAATCACTCAATTCATATGAAAAATAAAACTTTATTCCTACCATTTTATAAAATGCCTGTCATCCTTATGAAAAATAGATGATTTTTTTCTTTTACTTGCTTTTGCTCCTGCAGTCTCATCCAATAATGTCATTTGTCGGGTTTTCCTTCTTCAGAGGATTCAATACAAGATGAGCTGACAGTGCATGCTCTTAGCACTCCAATTTAAAAAATGCTGAGTACACAAACTACTGTTGAGGATAACCACTGATTAGTCATTGAGATGATTGTTCATAATTTGATTGGTTGTGTGGAACCGATTGAAAATTTGAAGCAATCGGGGTAAAAGGTAAAAAGAGCATTACTTGGTTGCAACTGGCATACATGCCATTAATTTTGCCTCAACATGTCACCAGCTTTGGAGAGTTGGGTTAGATCCATGTAGATTTCAGCTATGGGAAAAAAAAAACTGACAAAGAATCATTTTGGAACCTTTAGATCTTCTCCCATTGGAAAGTTGATCAATAGATTTTGTTTCATAATTGTTTAAGGGAATTCAGTGGAAAAAAATGCTACATTTTTAGCACACCAACTGAACCACTGAACATATTTGCAGGGACATGATTCTTTCGAGTTTTGGTTTGTGGTACTATCAGCACCATGTTTTTTTCTTTATATCCTATTATAGAGATTGCAAAAGACAATAATACATTTTACCACAGTAGCTGGGCTAAATTTAAAAATAATTGAGTGGTTACATCATTATTTTAGTCATACCTTTGCAATAGTTGGAACGTTTTCTGTCCACATGAAAAGTGAATGAAGAATATCAAGGCCCTTTGACCTACTGGATCTTCGCTGAACAAGCGCCTTCAAGCAGTAACAGTAAAATGTTTTTCTTTATCCAGGAGAATAAACGTTTGATACAGTGCATATTCTTTGTCTTTGAAGGGCGTTTGTCCCTTTTATGTGGGTGAGCCGGAGAATCACCGACGCATCTGCAGCCCAGTTTGGTGCATTTCACAGCGGTCTGGTGTGTGACTGCTCGGAGGGCCCGATGAAGTCCCGGAGGCAAGGTGAGGTGGGAGCTGTTGTAGATGTAGCTCCTGGTGATAAATGGGTGCTTGAGAATTTTGCCGGGTGTAATTCTCTCTCTCTGGTCCCACTTGAACATTGCTTTTAGCAGCTCAAAAAAGCTGTCAACCTCGTTACCGCTCTCTGGAAACATCTGAATAGTTTATAAACATATTTAAACAGACAGATGCATTGAACTCTTAAAACCTGCATTCAATTTGGGTGAGAAATGAATGCCTTAGTGACCAACCTTGATAATTTCTTCCATTGTGCGTATCTGAAGACTCATTTGGACGTTTGACTCGTTTGAATATTCTTTATGTGTCTAAAAGAGGAAGAGAAATAGATAAGAGATTGAAAATGACAAACTAAACATACCATGGGACCAAGAATGTGTCCACACTGCCTTTCTGGTTCCGCCACCTCTAATATCTGCCGGTGCACAGAACATATTATCAACAGTATAAGTTCCAGGAAAATCTTGAAATTACATAATTAAATTCAGAAGGCAATAATAGGATTTCCATCATTTTAAGAACATCAATAATGAGATTTTACCTTGAAAGTCCACTGTCCCAAATCTGTCCTTTTGAAAAACTCTGTTGTTGCCTTTCCATCTTTTAGAACATTGTCTGGCGGCAGGCCAACGACACCACTCATACATTGCAGCTAGATACATAAGATTGAGGTCATTAGATATTAGAAATGCCCCATGCCATCAAAATAAAACATCTGAGTCATCTTCATTTTACAGGTATTAAAAAAACACACACAAGGACTGAAAGCTTTATCCTACTTTCATTGTTAAGGCTTCAAAGCAAAGCAAAGCAAAGCAAAGCAAACCAAATTTATTAGCATAGCGCATTTCATACACACGGTAACTCAACGTGCTTGACATGATTAAAGGCATTTGAAAACAAAGGGATAAAACATTTAAAACAGCATAAAAACAATAAAAATGACAAACAAAATATTTAAAAAAGACAATTAAAACCGCATACGGGGCATGATCAAAAAGTGGATATATTCACATCATGAAAAAAACAAGTTTTCAACCTGGATTTAAAAACATTCACACTTGGGGCTGACCTCACCTCTGTTGGCAACTTATTGCATTTGTGTGCAGCGTAATAGCTAAATGCTGCTTCACCATGTTTGCATTGGACTCTGCGCTCCACTATTTGACCTGAGTCAGTTGATCTCAGAGCTCTACTGGCTTTGTATTCCATAAGCATTTCTTTCATGTATTCAGGACCTAAATCATTTAGTGATTCATAGACCAGCATCAGCACTTTAAAATCTATTCTAAATCTGACTGGAAGCCAGTGCAAGGACTTTAGGATTGGAGTTATATGCTATGACCGCTTCGTTTTGGTCAGAACGTGAGCTGCAGCATTCTAAATGAGCTGCAGATGTTTAATACTCTTTTGGGGCGTCCAGTCAGAAGACCGTTACAGTAGTCAAGACACATACAAGACTTCATTCTAGATTTGTTCTTTGGATGGCAGAAGGCAGTTTTTGTAATTGATTTCATGATTGTTGAAATTCAGGTCGGAATCAATCAGAACGCAGCGGTTTCGGACTTGGTCTTTAAACCTAGAGAGTCTAGGTGTTTAATAACAGCAATTCTTTTTTCTTTATTGCCAAAAACAATTTTCTCAGTTTTTTCGTGATTTGGTTGAAGAAAATTCATTCAAGTGGTTGACTTGACCGACAAATCTAATTTAGTGCTGAAAATGGCTCGCTCTTTGATGGTGCAATTTTATCGGATCTACATATATGCAGTTTTTTTTGGGTGGGGATTCCTGAAAGTCATGGTTTTGGATTCTAATGCCAGTGATATACAAGTGGTTTGTCTTCTACAACAGATACTAATAATACTGAAGTAGTTTTCCATATCATCCATTCATGAAACATCCAATAGTCCCATATGTCAGATGTTTTGGACTAACTACAATAACTTGAAAAGGACACCCTGGGCATTTCCAACTCAAATTATCTTGTAAAAGGACATCAATAAAAAAATGGCTTTAACAATTTCAGAATACCTTAGCCAGAAAATACACTTGTCTAATAATACCAATCCCATTTCAGTGCTGACCAATTACTTGAAAAAGTATAGTAATACTTACTAAATCGTAATCTGTGGTTCCCATGAAGGGAAAAATGCCAACCACCATCTTTGCCATGACAACACCCAGTGACCAGATGTCAATGGCCTCGGAATACGGCTGTCTAAGGATAATCTCTGGAGCTCTTTTGTTAAGAAGATAAAATACAATTTGGTTTCAACAACAAAATAGTTAACAACCGTGAGAAGAGAACCTACCTGAAATAAGCAACCTGTCTCATTAAGACCTTCTTGGCTTCATGTCGACTGAGAGCCACACTGAAGTCAATCAGCTTCACTTTGAACGGCCGTTGTCCGTGATCCACCAGCATGATGTTGTCTGGTTTAACATCACCGTGGATCACTCCCACGGCTTTTAGAGCATCAAATGCTGTGGCGAGCTGAACGGCACCATTTACACATTTGTATTAATGACAATACACAACGGTGCCTGTGATAAAGAAAGATTCATCCTCACTTGCTGAATTACGGGTCTGATTTCCTTAAGAGTCATACGACCCTTTGCCTGATAATATTCTGACAGGCTGATATCCAACATTTCGAACACGAGATACTTGTCGCTGGAAGAGGCACCGTAGTACTTAACGATGTTGTCCCGATCCAGTCTAACGTCCATGAGCATTTGTAGTATGGATGCCTAGAAACACAAGTATGATCATGTGTAACATCGACTTGTTCAGGGTCCAATAAAACTGTTGTGAAGAAGAAAACACTTCAGGTAAATGCAGACGGCTATCTACACACCTCGCGATGGATGTTCCTCCCCGGCCTGGCGATCTTAACAGCCATGCTTTCTTTGGTTTCCCGGTCCAAACATTTGAGTACGACGCCATAGGTTCCTTTGCCCAAGACTTTGATTGTCTTATACTTTTGAGGAAGGATTTCTGAAATTAGGACAAACACAAGAGAATTCCTGTTGCGAGATTTCTCAAATGTTCTGCAGTATTTTATAATGCCTTTAATTATTCATAGCAGTTCTAATCATATTATGTAACTTTAAAACAAAGTCTTTCAAACAGGGTACCTTTAAGTTTTAAATTAATGGCGGTTTTCTGGTTCATGTTGGACTAGTATTGGTCTTTTTTATTTAGCTACATTATTTATATTAATTGCATCTTTCCTCATTGAACAAGGCACATGTGTGGAAGCAGGCATGTCTGAAACTAAGTCTAGAAATGATATCCAACCTTTAAATACTCTGATTTTAAAGCTTTGTAATGATGTCATCAAGCATGATGTTTGTGATGTCAGATGGAGGACAGCTTGTTCCGCATGGGATTGACTTGAGAGTGAATGCTGTTGATAAACTTCACTTTTTAAAAAACATAAATATCAGATCCATAATTGTTCAAGTTTTTTGCTATCTACTTACAGTTATGGTTCATGTAGTCCACTTCCTCTGGTTGTAGCAATCCTTTTAGATTTTTAAAAAGATTACCTTTCTTAGGGTGGCAAGGTGGATCAGGTGGTACAGCGTTGGATTCACAGTTCTGAGGACCCGGGTTCGATCCAGGCCCCACCTGTGTGGAGTTTGCATGTTCTCCCTGTGCCTGCGTTGGTTTTCTCCAAGTACTTCAGTTTCCTCCCACATTACAAAAATATGCAACATTAATTGGACACTCTAAATTGCCCCTAGGTGTGATTGTGAGTGCGGCTGTTTGTCTCCATGTGCCCTGCGATTGTTGACAGCTGGGATAGGCTCCACCACTCCCGTGACCCTCGTGAGGATAAGCGGCAAAGGAATTGGATGGATACCTTTCTTAGTTCCTCAGTGGGGAAGTTTGAAATTATATAATAAATAACCAAACACATAATAAACACCATAAATGTGATCCCTGTTCCAGTCCACAGTAATTTTTGGAATTCCATGCAAAGTTTTTATGTAAAATGTCACCAACTCACATGACATCATTATATCATATTAGTGATTCCTAAAGCTTAGGGCTAATTATAAAAAGGGAAATGACTTCAAAGTGAGAGTAAATATAAAATAAAAATACATTTTCAATAGCATAGAATGTTGAAGTCCATCTTTATTCTTAGACTGTATTCACTTGTAAGCGAGCTAATGAAAATGATGGTGTGTTGTGATCGTTTCACCACTGGATGACAGTAGAACATCATAAAGACCAACTAAGATAATTTTGTAGAGAAATTTTCATCACTGTAAAATGGCTTCACTCCACACATGAACTGGGAACTATTAGTCAAAAGTGAGTGTGATACAATGACTGGCAGGGGCCCTTGAGGATCAATCCACCCCCATCCCCCAAAACAAACAAAAAAAAACCCCCTGAGAAAACCAAAAACCAAAAACATTTTTAAGTGGTTGGGCCCAAAGTGAATCTTTAATTGCGACCCCAAATTGATGGCTGTACTGCTCTTGGCTTTAATTGACATATTCTGGGACTTGTTATCAGACAGGACTGAGCTCACCTAAGGGAAACTTTGATATGTGTCGTCGATCATGACATGTTCCATATATTTTATATATGTATTATATCCATCCATCCATCCCATCCATTTTCTTAGCCGCTTATGCTCACGAGGGTCGCGGGAGTGCTGGAACCTATCCCAACCGTCAACGGGCAGGAGGGAGGGTACACCCTGAACTGGCACATAGTGAAAAACAGCCGCACTCACAATCACACCTAGGGGCAATTTAGAGTGTCCAATTAATACTGCATGGTTTTGGGATATGGGAGGAAACTGGAGTGCCCGGAGAAAACCCACGCAGGCACGGGGAGAACATGCCAACTCCACATAGCGAGGGGCGAGATCGAACCCGGGTCCTCAAAACTGTGAGACCAACGCTGCACACCCCCGCCCCCCCCCCACACACGCACACACAAACACACTGTAATACTATATTCTGCCCCTGCAGTGGCCATTTTTTTTTTAATGAACTTGTCATTCAACACAACACCTTTTGGGTAGGGATTTTGCTGCTTAGGCAATTACAGTGACTGTTCCATTAATTCAATTATTTTTCAATAATTTCCCTCATGGTAAAGTAAGTTCATCCATCCATTAGGCGAGTCAACGTTTATGAGAATAGTCCCACTCAAGTGGGTCTGAGGTCACTAATATGTATCACAGCAGAGAGCAGGACAAGATGTGTTGCTGCAGGGGAAAATGAAAAGATGGACTGGAAAGAGGTTTATGAGTGATGGATGCATTATTCATTTAATATTGTGCGAGAGAAACCAAATCAATAAGTTAATATATAAATCGTTATCATGAGGTTTTTCGCTGCAGTCTTTCTGAGGTAAACACATTGAATAGTAACAAGACACGCACATTTAACGGGATTTATCATTGATATAAAAAGTTAATTTCTCCACAAAACAAAAACATGGTAAAGTGATACTGCACTAGCCAAAGAAGAACCCACTAGTGGGGATCTATATTTATTGGTATTTTCATCAACAGCATTTTACTTTGTTTCAATTTGCTATCTGCAGCCAGTTCCGCATTGCAAATGAAAATCTGATCTCAATTCCCTTCACAACCTTCGTTTCTCCATGCATTAAAGCATCATCAACGGTATAATCCTACCTTTAATGTTTAAGGTGATGCATTATGGTAACGTCTTGATTTTATTTCCTCCCCTAAAGGACCATCAAGGAACTGCAGCAAAATTTTCAAGTGGAAACATTAAAGATTAAAGGGGGAGTGATCAGGTAGGAACAGATGCTTTAATTAGGAGTCCAAGAAATGGTCATAGCACTTTGAGTGTGTGTGTGCATGTGTTTGATGGCTTTAATTAGTCGAAAAGTCAGTCGAAACCAAAATCCACAATGTAGCACCTCTATAAAGGCTCCCAACACCCTTCAGATGTCTCATGGGCTTTCTTTTTTCATCTGCTGTCTCCATTTTTAAATTGCTTTTTTCTCTTCCACAATGGTTGTTATAAGATTATGATGTACAATTTAAATCAGTGATGACCATATCCACAGCTGAGAGGCCATTTTGTTGAAATAAAGTACGACAGATTGTCTTGAGTTGAGATGCAAATGATCAGAATAAATATTATCACATCCATCCATCTATCCATTCATTTTCTTTGCCGCTTATCCTCACGAGGGTGACATCGTGTGCTGTAGCCTATCCCAGCTGTCAATGGGCAGGAGGCGGGGTCCACCCTGAACTGATTTGCGGCCAATCACACGGCACATCGAGACAAACAGCCGCACTCACAATCACACCTCGGGGCAATTTAGAATGTACAATTAACGTTCCATGTTTTCGGGATGTGGGTGGAAACCTGAGTGCCCAGTGGAAACCCACGCAGGCACAGGGAGAACATGCAAACTCCACACAGGCGGGTCCGGGATCGAACCGGGACCTCAGAATTATGAAAATATTATCACATCTTGTGGTATATTCACTTGGTTGGATACCAAAATCATTGCAGTTATTGGCTCAAGATCTGGTTCAGTGGAACCTCTGTTATCAAAGCCCCCAAAGCAATAGAATTTGGTTCTGATGCTACATATTACAAATGAGCATGCATACAGTAAACCATTCAAGACAACAAAAAATCTGAAGGGTTATATCCGCAAATGTATTGTTGGATTGTTATCTTTTGGCGATGCTGAATTCAACAGGAAACATTTAAATACAACCAGTCGACCAGACATTGAACTTGCTACGACATAGCTAGCAACAATATATATATATATATATATATATAATGGTTAAACCCATTTGTTCAGAAATCTTGAGTTTCCTAACCAGATCAATGTATTTATGTACAGTTTATCCCTGCGATCCAACTGCATGTTGGTCTGTCTGTGACATTGCAGCAGATTGTGGATGTATTGCGTGTGGTTTTTTTTTAGGCGGGATTGAGTGGGTCGGTCTGAGAAACAAACCCCATCTCCCATGATGCCCTGTGAACTGTGCATGGCATCATGGGAGATGCACATGCGCAGTGCAGGAAAGAAGGCCGAGCGCCGAACAGTCTGCTAACTTTATTGGAAGGTCCTACAATGCTTAAGTCAGAAAATGTAAAAAAATTACTGGACAGATTGTACAGCACATTTCATTAGTGTGTATGTCCTCTTAAAAAGGTTCCCTTAAAGGAAGTTTGAACATGTCCACATGTGTAGTTATAAATTTTACAATATGCAATTTATTTTCTGTGTTTTGAAGGTTCATTTTTTAAGAATGAACTTTATGTGTATTTTTTTCAGACTTTTGCAAAATTCCGTCAAGACATTGCAGCAATAGGAAAATGCAGGTCTGAGGGTGACAACAGTTGGCAACCAGTGGGTAAGCGGACGTTTACTAAAATTAAAAAATGGAACCGTCATGGACAATATTTAACCTTATTAGCTGTTTTAATACTCTACTTTAAATGGTAGAATGCACTGCATTCACAAATTCATCCAGGAAAAGAGGTGATAGTTAAGGTTGGAAAAGAGCACGCCTTAAACAGCAGTTTTTATTTCAACCTCGTGTTTAGTTATAATTAGCCAAATAAAAAAATACACAGAATTAAATCAGAATTGGAATCAGAATGAGCTTTTTGTGACAAGTATGTTACAAGACACATGGAATTCATAAAAAGCAGCGATTCTATTGAAACATTTCATCTGCGCGTCTGCATGTGTGTGAGTGGTGATGGATGTCTTTGAATTGAGAGGAGGTCGTTTTCAGCTCAGCACTTTGACCCTTGTCTCGGCAGACAAGCTTTCCCCGACACTGACATAAACGCACTGACATCTTGTCGCCTGCTTTGGAAATCTTTGTGTGTGTGTACTGCATGTTGGCGATTTCTATATTGCAAATGTTCCTGGAGAGGGCACAGTACAAAATTGTTACGTAACTTAAGCAGAGGAGATCAACTTCGTTGCACTTACTGTAGTACGAATTGAAGGGGGAAGTAACGACGTATGTAGCACTGGATGTGTGTTTTTTGTTGACTTATGTCTGTTCAATGCTTATCCTTTATAAAATTACATGCTATACTTTCTCCACAGGCGGTATGGTGGGTCAGCTGGAAAGAGTTGGCCTCACATTTCTGAGGTCCCCGTGTGGAGTTTGCATGTTCTCCCTGCATGGGTTTTCTCTGGGCACTCCGGTTTCCTCCCACATCCCAAAAACATCCATCCATCCATTTTCTTTCCCGCGTATCCTCACAATGGTCGTGGGGAGTGCTGGAGCCTATCCCAGCTGTCAATGGGCAGGAGGCAGGGTACACCCTGAACTGGTTGCCAGGCAATCGCAGGGCACATAGTGAAAAACAGCCGCACTCACAATCACACCTCGGGGCAATTTAAAGTGTCCAATTAATGTTGTATGTTTTTGGGATGTGGGAGGAAACATGGGGAGAACATGGAAACTCCACACAGGCGGGGCTGGGATCGAACCCGAGTCCTCAGAACTGTGAGGCCAACGCTGAACAGCAGGTCCACCGTGCCGCCCATCCCAAAAACATGCAACATTAATTGGACACGCTAAACTGCCCCAAGGTGTGATTGTGAGTGCGGCTGTTTGTCTATGTGCCCTGTGATTGGCTGGCGACCAGTTCAGGGTGTATCCCGCCTCCTGCCCATTGACAGCTGGGATAGGCTCCAGCACATCCCCGACCCTCGTGAGGATAAGCGGCTAAGAAAATGAATGTGATGACTTCCTACACATGCTGTTTATTTTCTGCAAACCCAAATCCAACCACGGCCGCCGTCCATTGCTTGAGCAAAATTAAAACTTTGATGGCAGCACGGAATAAAACTGCACATAGGGATGATGGGAAGTCTGGAGTGCTTTCACTAGAAAGGTGGAGGAAAGGCACGTGGTGGTAGGAAAGATAATGCGGTCTGCGGAAGTAAAAACAAGGACAAGGCAGAAGATGAATCAGGTTAAGTGTGTGCATGTGTATGTGTGTGCGCGTTTGTGACAAGGGGAAAGGTTGACGGGCTGATGATGTCATAGGGTGATATTTAGTTGACAGGGGCCACGCAACAGATGGGCCGCCAGGATGAGACTGAAAGTTGCTACGTCTTTACCTCAGTCAAGTGGACTCAGGGACACCTTTTGTTTCAGAAGTGATGTGACGCTAATTGGTCCAAAAGGTCCCAAGGTTCAAGTTAACACACAATCATGTGGCTCGCAGTCACATTTTTCATTCTTTCATCAGCAATGTTTTTACACGACTGTCTTAAGCGTTTCTGCTTTCAATAAGTATGAGAAGGAACAGTTTGAAGGACACAAGGAAGCAAGTAGTTTAGCATCACAAGGATGAGTTTTGCTTACAGTTACAGGACTTTCATATGACCAAAATTACAAATTGGATTACTGTTCAGAGAGAGAGTTGGTAATAAATCAAGCATGCAGAATCAGTATCCTGTATGGTTGAATTAGTTGCATGCGGGCCATTGGAGTAAACTTTAAAAATGCATAAACTGCTTAAGTAGACCAGGGGTGCAGAGACTTTTTTTTCTTCTATATTTAAAATACAGAATTAGCTTTTTGTGCACTGTATTGTCTGTGCTTTTATCCTCGATCACACTGTGACAAGGTGGAATTTTAACATTATACACCATCTCATCCTGTACTTTCTACTTTGGCTTCAGACCAGACCTTTCCCACTCGGAAAAAAGAAAATCTCATCCAGTTTAACCACTTTTTCTTCGATTATTCACATACTCATGACAGTACATCTTAAAACAGCAGCATTTCTTTTTTAACTTCCTCCATTAGTATCGAAAGTAAACATAAGCAGCATGCCGAGCTCGTCTTTGCTCTACGTAGCCTAGACTGTTTTGCTAACTAAAGCAGCGGTGGTGGACGCTGTCATTATAAAACACATTGATTGGCTGCATAAGTACTGTAACATTTGGTGTAAGGTAAACTAGGAAAAAGAGAGTGTGGTGGAGCAACGGTCATTGTTAGAGAAAGTTCTGTGTGCTGCCTAAAAGAAACCAGTGGCTTCTTCTTTTGATTTTTTTTTTTTTAAAGTACAGATGTGAAATCTGCCATTGGATGTAACAACCAGTCATCCCTCACTCATTGAATCACGTAGCAAAATACCACAAACTGAATACCGGTATGTTATACTTTCAGTTTGCATTGGATTATTTTTTTTTTACGCACAACGCAGAATATCTGCGAAGAGACTGTATCATCGGTGCGGAATTGCGCACACGCGCAATGTAGAGGGAACATCGGCTGCCGTCTTTTTTTTTTTGGTACGCTGTCCCGCGATCGACCAAGACTGATCGGTCGATCGCAATCGAAGCATTGAGCATCCCTGAAGTAGACCAAAGTGGTATTAAAGTCTTCTACTATCAAGCTGTAAATGTTTCTCAAGTAACCTAACTGTCTGTGTACCCTCAAGAAATGATGTCTGGATAGTAAATGACTTCAATAAGGTGGGAGGCGGGAACCGGGGGGGCTGGAAATATGTTTTGCGAAGAAAATGCATAGCGATGGACAAGGTTATGGCTTTCGGCTGTCACTCTTATTTGTTCTCCTGCCAGTCGGGACAAGTCATGGCACTTCTATGTTCTGTTCTGGTGCCTGTGATTTTCTACGCGAATGTCAATGAAGTCACTGAAATGTATGTGTGGGCACATTTTTAAGATTGCAAAAGAGAAATGAAAAAAATGTATGATAATAATGATTTGATATGATAAATGTTAGATATTTATGCCCGTGCCTCCGCAACCGCGCAAAGCAACATTTATTAGATGGTATGCGAATGATTGATTAAGGAATGATTCAGTTCCAGTCCTGCCTCTTTGTGCCACTATGAGTTCACCTTCTCTTTGCACCAATTACAATAATCGGAAAACCCACATCATTATCTTTTGAATACCTCGGGTGTTGTGAATTATTGCTTCGGACGGAACAGCCAACTAGAAAAAGAAACTCTGCTCAAGTAGACACTCGGTTCTTGCTCATCGGAGCGAAGGAGCCTTTCGTTTCATTCAGTTTAATTCTGGTTTCCCTGGAGAATGTATTTGGTCCATCTGTATAGTTAATAACCTTTGCTGTTCAAATACCCCACATCATTAGCAGCAGGGACATTGTGGTAGGCTCGGGAACATTGAAAATAATTGAAGACAGACTCTCTAATCTTGTGACCTTTAGGATGTGTAGGAGAAATGTTAATTATCTTGACTGAACCAACTGAACTTATGTGAGTGTAAGCACAGTTTGCCTTCCCGTGGTGACGCGCTGCCTGCCACAAAAGCTGCTGCCGGCTGTTAATAAATACGCTTTGGTTGTTGATACAAAGAATCGCTTCTGTTTTAAAAGTTCAAATCTTACCTATCAAACATGAAAACCGTGAGCTGACACAAATCGATATTCGGCTGTTAATTACAGATTTGTGGCTGATGCTAATTTTCACGTCTTCTGCTTTCTTGGGCAGGATTGTGAATGGCAATCAGGGAAACTTTGTCAAACTCATTTTAAATCATCAAATGTCTGTTACTTGAACAGAAACATGCCAGTGACACATACCAATGTAGCACCCTAAAACACTAACAGCCATATATTCTATTTCTCTCTTATTTTGACACCATCAATCAACTATCTGCTAACCAGACAGCGAGCACAACAAATTGGAGCACATTTTCTCGTCACATATTCAGTTTTTAAGAGCATGGTTTATAAGAGAGGTTTTATTTATTTTGTGAGTGCAGTTTAAATAACAATTCTCACGAATTCTCACAGTACTGAGGACCCGGGTTCAATACTGGCCCTGCTTGTGTGGAGTTTGCATATTCTCCCTGTGCCGATATGTGTTTTTCTCGGGGCACTCCGATTTCCTCCCACAACCCAAAAACATGCAACATTGATTGGACACTCTAAATTGCCCCTTGGTGTGATTGTGAGTGCGGCTGTTTGTCTATGTGGCCTGTGATTGGCTGGCAACCAATTCAGGGTGTGCCCTGTCTCCTGCCTGTTGACAGATGGGATAGGATCCTGCACTCCCATGACCCTTGTGAGGATAAGCGGCTAAGAAAATGGATGGACTAACGACACTAAATTATCCAGTAAATTAGGAGTTGTACACAGTCCATTCCAAGACAGTAGTTGACCTCCGAGTTGATACATTATCACAAACACTAGTCAAAATGTTAATATTTTAGAATTGGATACAAGAAAATTTCCCTCAATAATTTTCCTTGAGCTCTGCTCGTTATGTTGTAAAAGGTTTTGTGTAATATTTCTGCACAAATTGGCATTTAGTTGAGGTTTCATTAGGTTAAGCGGAAGAAGTTTTCAACTGTTTACTTCAGGGGGTCTTGCTACTTTTTATGAAGGAAGCACAAATGTTCCTTCCGTGTAGTGCACAACTTGCCTCAAGACCTATCTGTATATATACACATAAATAAACAAATCAATAAAAAAGACAATGCTCATGTTTATCAAGTCTAATAAATGGCACCCCAGGTGTCATAAACAAAAAGATTGGAAAACATGAAGCCGCCTGGTGTTTACTAGTTATTTCAAATGTTTTATCCAAAGAGACGAATGATTGTGCAAATGACTTTTTCCACTGTTACTCCGCAAAGGACATGCGGGGCAAAACAATCGAGTCATTAGCGCAGTCATTATTCTCGTCATTGGAGTCGGAATGCCTTGAATCTAACTTTTCTTATCAGTTTCTCCAGCGTTTCTTAACATCTCCCCTCTTTTTTTCTGATCCTTATGTTAGCGGTTCCCACCCAGAGCCCCATAATGTGCGCCATGTTAGGTTTTCGCACTCAACTTAAACTCCTGGATTGTCAAAAGCGCACAATCCCTTTTTTATTAAATGTCAAGGTTCAATTGCAGCGGCATCATCAGCCTGTGGTGCTGAAACATACTCAGATGAAGACATCAGGTGACAACGTATACACGTGGTCAATGGTCAATGTACTGAGCCATGGAGCTCAGCCATAACTCTTTGGCCTCTTTTATTGGTCTTTTCCCTTCTTTGAGTAACTATTCCAAAGCTTGACCTTGCTGTTTTTTTTCTTTTCTATTCACATCGTATATTTTCCAGTGATGGTAAACTAATTTTACGACTCATGTTACCCCAAGTCACTCACAAACATAAAGTTTTGTGTTGACACTGCATATTTTGTAAGACAGTGTCCCAAAAACTTCTCAGGATCTGCAAGTATGTATGTATGTATACATGTTTATGCTAGAAGATTACGCCCTTGAAATTTCCAAACCCCTGAATTTAGCAATTTTAAACAAATCTAATACACTGTACAAACTTATGAGAAAGATGGCATTGCTGTTTTGTTTTAAGAGCGCTGCGGCAGACATTTTCCAGTCAACTTCCATGAATGGTGGCAAAAGGAGAGGAAAGAAGTATTACCGTAATTTCCGCCTATATACTGCGACTTTTTACAGACGCTTTCAACCCAGCGGTTTATACGGTGATGCGGCTAATTTGTGCATTTTTTTGACGGCCGCATGGGTGCACTCGAGCGTAAAAGGTAAGAGTGAGACCGAATATATGTGCCGAGGAAGTGACTTTTACCGGTCCGGCCCTGTTAGCGCTGCGCTACTGCGTTACTGCCCTGTCTCAGTGATTTTTACCAGTATGTTTTTTTTTTAACCGGTCCTGTTAGCGCAGCAGCGCTAGCATTAGCATTAGCATGGCAGTGCTAGCGTTAAACTCTATGTGTACCGTCTTCCTTTGTAAATATCTCGTGTTTCAATATCAGTTTCAATGTGGGCACTTGCGGCTTTTAGACGGCTGCGGCCTATGCATGTACCAAATGGTATTTCCTTTAGAAATATACTCGGTGAGGCTTACAACCAGGTGCGCTCTGTAGGCCGGGAATTACTGTAGTATAACCCCAGTCGTTTGAACAAAAAATGCACCATTAAAAAATGCACAGATTCATATACCCGCATTCTCTCCTTTTTTCCATTTGAGTCACCCTATAATAAAATTGATGTCTATTACTAATGTCGTTAATATTTTTTCTCAAACTCCAACAAAGTTTTCTAACGGACAAACAACACTAATAGAGCACTCCATGATTGTATTGCAACCGTTTCTTGATTTTTCCCTATTTGACATTTGAGACAAGCTGCACAGTTGACCCCTATTTCACAATCAAGAATGGTACGCTCCCATCTGCCCATTCACCGTCTCTTTCCTCGGCCTTTTGAATGAGGACGTGGCCAACTGTCTCGCGGCATTTGTGGTATTTAGAAAGGATCTCTTTGCCTAAGGTGAATCGGAATGAGTTTTTGATGTGCTAGCCTTGTCTCTAGTGCTTCAGTACATTTTGATTCAACACCACTTGCAAACTCTTTTTGACAGCACAGAATGATGAGGCATGACCAAGGCCATGTAGGCGACCCGCGAGCTGCCTTTTAGACATGCAATACTATGAGCAACACTGTGCTGATATGTATAGTACTTATAAAGGACTGGATGACATTTTTGGTGCATTTGTAGATGCATATCGTACACTTACTGTTGGTCCAAGCGTACAATCGGCGTCTTTGTTTTTTTTTCTTTTCTACATCTCCATAATGGATTTGAAATAGATACCTGTAGTCAAGACAGATTGAGGTGAAGACTTTCAGATTTTTTTTCAAGGTTTTCACCAGTTTAGAATTACAGTAATTGGAGATGCAAATAAATTGAAGGAGAAGAAAACATATTTGGGACCATCCATTTCAGTGGTTTGAGGTAAATCCAACACAATATGCGTTTCACTTGCTAAACACAAATTTGATGGACAGACACGAAGCAACTAAATGATATTGCATGGATGGCCTGGAAAAGTGAATCATTTTCATCAAGGAGGCCGCACGGTGGGTCAGCTGGAAAGCATTGACCTCACAGTTCTGAAATCCCGGGTTCAATCCTGGCCCCGCCTGTGTGGAATTTGCATGTTTTCCCCGGGCCTGCGTGGGTTTTCTCCGGGCACTCCGGTTTCTTCCCACATCCCCAAAACATGCAACATTAATTGGACACTCTAAATTGCCCCTACTTGTGATTGTGTGTGCAGCTGTTTGTCTCGATGTGCCCTGCGATTGGCTGGCGACCAGTTCAGGGTGTACCCCGCCTCCTGCCCGTTGACAGCTGGGATAGACTCCAGCACTCCCTACGACCCTTGTGAGGATAAGTGGCTAAGAAAATGGATGGATTGATTTTTATCAAGGTATTATACTGGACCTACGTTTATGTGTAGATTGTTTGCATATAAAAGTCTCAAATGGGTTAATAGTTTTAATGGCCCACATGTTGGAAAATATAATGAAGAAATTTGGATTGACTAAGTAATTAAAAGTCTGAATGCCTTCTCCCTTGCCCTGCTCATTAACCTACAAACTAATAAGTTGCTAAGGATGTTAATATTGTGTTTCCCATGGATTCATAGCCTTGACACTTGACTAAAGTCCCCAGAACAACCCCTCCAGACAGCTGAACTCTGCAGAATTTGAATGTCAGTGTAACATACGACGAATATTAACCTGGTTGGTGCCTTGTGAAAAGGTGGATTGCGACCTTTCTCATTTTGTCCAGGCAACGAGGTGTGTGTTGCCTGGATGTCAGTGTCAGTGATGGATGGATTGCAGATGGTCAGGGCTCCATCTAATTATGCTGTGACGCTGGAGGAAGTCCCGCACAAAGGTCACTCAGGACACACACAGAGACACACACACACACACACACACACACATATATATATATATTATATATATATATATATATAATATATATATATATATTTTTTTTTTTTTTTTTCATGCATCTTTGGAACTCATCTAGTTTGATTAAAATGTGAAAAAAATTCTGTAAGATCTCATAAAAGTTTTGGCACCTCAGGGGGCTCTAATTATTCAATCATTATTCGATTAGATGTTTTAGTGTCTTTATTTTAATAATTGCTGATTTTGTCTGTCTTTTGTAGTCATTTTCCCCCGTGTGCTTTTCTGATCTTAATTTAATTAGATTTTTTTTTTTTTTTTTACTCACCTTTATGTGGATCTACTTAACACCTGCTATGATATGATATGTTATTGGGTAATGATTGATTTAAATTCTCGACATAAAAATACATCCTCCACACTTTGTGAGGTAATACTCTTTAATCTTTTTGATTAAAGGCTCCGACGGTCTCCTGGCGCAAACATTTCCCTTGTCATGTTCGGGCTGCCCGGACGCACAATCTCTCAAGTGACAGATGCAATAATGAGCCCACATGCGCCCTCCTTGTTCATGTGGACAAGACACGTTTTCTGTCTCGTTTGAAGCAAGTGTGAGCGTGTTTTAAAAAAAAAAAAAAAAAAATAAGAAAAAGAAAAAGACCAGAATTGTCCATATTATGGATCCATTTCCCTATAACAAGCAGCCACTTGCATACTAACGGGTCGACATGGATGAACTTCTTGACACATACACTGAACATAGTGATTGTGTTTTTAATGTGTGAAGGAATTTCATAGCTGATTAACGCCCGTTTTTACAAACATTCCAACTCCACTTGTCCTCTGTTAAGCTGGTGCCAAGGCCAGCTAACCGAGCAAAAGCCAGACAGACTACATTCTGCATTGGTCACTAGTCTAACAGCTAAAACTGGTGACAGCCATATTTGTATTTTTTTTATTTGTTTGTGGCTCATACAGTTGTGTTTTTCTCCAATTGCGCTTGTGTGTCAGCACATTGGTATTTGAAATGCTCCAGCAGTGATCGGCATTTGTTCCCTTTTGTTTTGAATAGATTTGGTTTCGTTTCATGTTCTGTCTGTCTCCCCATGTGTAGTCTAGTTCATGTCTTGTTTCCCCGTTAGGTTTTTAATTTCTACAGGTTCTCGACAGCCCTGTTCTTTGTTTTTGCAGACCCCTTCTGTAATGTCCCTCGTTGAAAGATTTGTATATTTTGTAAGATAAACATATTTATAACTAACTTACTTATCTTATGATGTGGTCCGTTAAAATGTTTTAAAAGAAAACGCGTCAGAATGACACCTCCTGACCTGTAAGAATCACTCAGTTTCTATGCGGAGTGCTCTGTACGTTATAGAGGATCTTGGACGTGTCTCCGGTGAGAATATGAGCATGACTTACATTAAGTCTGAAGGCAACTCATAACTACGTTGAATGTGTTCTAAACGTTTGAACCTTGGGAAACTTTTGTCTTTGTAAGTATTATATGTTCACAGACATTAGGTTGAGGTCACAAATGTGTTTTATTTGAGAGCTCGATGTAAACGAGTGATCGTTGATGCAGCTATTGTTATGTTTAGCATAAAGAAGATAGCTACTTGTACTTTGCATAATGGCGCACAGTGTAATCTATATTTTTCTGTATCTTTCATTTACAAATTTGTTAATTCATTAACCACAAGAGACCTCCATAAAAGCCAGAAAAGAACACCTTGTGTACGGAGTTTCTTTATAAGTTCGCTGGCTGCCTGGCTTCACATAGTAATGTGTCGTGAGGACAGCACACCTTCCATTTTGAAAACCACCGCTCTAGCCACTCGATTGTCAATTTAGTATTTTCATTCTTCCACATGCCTCGTTTTTTTTGTGAGAATAAATCATTCCTCTTTTTGGATTCATCCCAGCACATATTTGCGTTGCTTTTCTGCTTCCCTGCTCTCGGGTCCTCCCCATTTGCATTCAACACCATGAAAACCCATATACCTGACAGCAAAATTTTTTAAAATATTAAATAGAATTTCAAATCTCTTTTCATTTGTTTTATTTATGGCTCTCCTGTAAGAACTAGGAAGATAAGCCATCCCATTAATGCATAACCCCCAAACCATTGTTATTATTAAATGGTGCGGGGTGTGAACGTTGGACGGAAATAATGAATCATCTTGAAAAAGACAAGGACGAGAAAAATTAGGTGCCAGAAAGGGCAAAATGACTTCATAGTTAGAGGTGAGAGAATTATTAGAAATGTATTTACTGTAAAATAAATGTGCAGCAATAATGTGGCTCAAGACAAACAGATCACAGAAAAGAAAGGGAATGTAAAGGAAATTAAAAAATAGTTTGCAGCGTAGATCTGTTTTGCACGAAACACTGAGTGACGCAAACTCCTCCTACTTTGTGCCTGCATGATATCATGATTGTGATTGTGCAGGTGTTCTTGCAATTGCACGTCAAGAACTGTGACCCCATTTCTCTAAAGTGGCACAAAACACCATCTTCAAATGAGGATGCTAATGAAATGCATCAATTGAGGAAAAAAATCGCAACGTAAGCTTGCTGTAAAGTAGGAACAGTGGATTGTCCTTTTCTACTATTTATTTCTATTTGATAATTGACAATTCACAGGATGTGAAGGATAGGCTGATGCAATACTCACTGCGATTAATGGTAGAAGGAAGACTTCTACACTTGTCGCATCCAACTGGACTATCTCAATGTTCTTTTGTATGTAGCACACGTGACAGGGAGAGAATATTCTTCTCGTATCGCAAAGAAGTGTGACTCAAAAGGATCAATTACTTAAACTATCTACTGACTTCAATGCAAGATCATTTTACTTTCTGATGTGCAGGAAGAGATAAATGTGGGGGAGGGAAATTCTCATCCTGTATTGGACACTCAGCACTTTTGGCCTCAGGCTTTGCCTTGTGTGCGCGCGTGTGTGTGCGCGCGTGTATGTGCATGCTGACCAATGCCAAGCGATGAAGCCACTGTGTATACACTAATCCCATTTCCCTCTAGTGAGAGGTCTTTTTGGAGACATGGTTATCGTCTAGACAAGATTAGAATACATTTACATACACACTTTTCATGAAAAGTATAATACATGTCCAAAAAATAGCTACATTTATGCTCCTTAGCATTTTTTGTGTAATTGTCAGAGGTTTTGGAAATGATAAAGCGATGGTTCATGTCCCTAAATATACAGCGATTCAAGTTTTGGCTGACTCAAAGAACATTTTGCAACAGAATGTTAAAGTTAATTTTATGATCTTACTACAAAGTCTACAAAACTCTGAGTGACCTTGGACCGAAATATCGAGTGCAGGCATATCGAGCAATTCCTCAGCCAAAACCAAACAAAGCGATTAAGCGAGGCGCCGTTCTGTTTGTATCCTCAGTTGTCAAATAAACTTCCAGAACGTCTGAGACCGGCTCAAACTGTCAATATATTTAAATGCGGTACGAAAACTTTACTGAGGCGGGGTACACCCTGAACTGGTTGCCAGCTAATCACAGGGCACATCTAGATGAACAGCCTCATTCACAATCACATCTAGGAGCAATTTAGAGTGTCCAGTTAGTCTTGCATGTTTTAGAGATGTGGGAGCAAACTCCAAACAGGCGGGTCCGGTGTGATGGTCTGAGCGCTCCCGGTTATGAAAAGTCTTCTTGTGATTAATGTTTACATGAATATTTTGAACTTTTCAAATTTTCAACTTTTGGCCACTCTGAAACATCCCCATCCCATACTTCGTGTGCCATTCGACAACTTGTCGCCGAGTGTTCATGTTCGCTACGGACGTCTTAGAAAGACGAACACAGCGAACGTACAGATATGTGTATACTTTTGTTTAAAGGTTTGGTTAGGTTAGGGTTAGGATATAACGTATGTTAGCTCCCTCTATGTAGAAGAAGGGGATCTATGAGAGTGGGGGATTTCCCAGTAAGCGTGTGCTATGTACCCTGAGTTCCCCTGTTAGTAATGCATGCGCATTAATCACAAGGGGACTTTTCAGCACAGGGGAGCGCTCAGACCGTCACACCGGGATCGAATCCGGGACCTCAGAACTGTGAGGCCAATGCTTTCCAGCTGAGCCACTGTGCCGCCTCCATATATATATATATATACATATATATATATATATATATATATATACATATATATTTTAATTTTATTTTTCATTTTATTGGTGTGTGCGTGTGTTCTCACTTGAGCTCACATTTACAGGAACGTTAAGATGCTTGAGTGCACACTAAAGAAGACAAATCAAGTTGAGCACATTGAAGATAGATGTCTTAATAGCAGTAGATGATTCATGAAAGGAACAATAAACACCAGAGGACTGAAAGAGAAAAAGATGTGTGACTGCTAAAACTCCTAAAGTAAAGTGTGGGGTCAAACTAATTAACCAAAAATACTTGCTTTATTCCAACAATACCCCAATGACCATTCAATGATGGCATATTGCACCCATAAATCAACACAACGTTTGTAAAACAATAGGCTCCAGCATGCCCACAACCCTTGTGAGGATAAGCGGAATGGAAGATGACTGAATCAATGAATTGTAAAATGGTGTCGGATTGTGAGGAACCTAGATAAGAATGATAATGAAAAAAACAAACAACCTCTATTGCTAAAAGCTTTGTGCAGTCACGTCTTGTTGTAGGACGTGTTTGGAATGGCCTTGAAGAAATGACAAATTTTACACTTACTGATCTGTTGTGCCAAAAAAAAAAAAAACAACAGGGAAAAGAAACACGCTTTCTAATGGTATGAAAAGTGTCTGCAAGAGCCATTGTTCGAATACAGAATACAAATAAACGTCGTGTTATTTGTCACATCTATATTTTGCATTGATTTAGACACCAGGCCACAAAACCAGCCAGCTCCGATTCTTCTGAATAAAAAATAAATCTGGCCTTGAATGTAAAATCTCCCAATACACATACCATATTACTCTATGGCTCCCTTACACAATTCCCCCAGACAAACACATTACAAACACCAACAAATGATGAACATCCACCCATGAGTGCAACTTCTGTAGCAGTTTGAAATGTCTGTACATTTGTGAGTAGATCAGGGGTGCCCAATGAAGATCTCCGAGGCAGTTTAGATTGAAGGTGTGACTGTGAGGCAAAAAAAAAAAAAAGACATTGGCCTATCATCCATCTTGTCGCTTGATTCAGCTGTGGCCGATACTTGGATCGCCTGCGTCGATTGACTGACTAAATAACAGCAGAGCAAATGAGATATTTTCCAGTATTTTTGCAAAGTGGTGTTGTGTACTCCGCCGTCACCTCCCTCAACATATTTTTCCCCTGCTGCCCTCATATTCCTGTGGCCGTCCTCATTCAACAACCCAGCAGGCATTTAATAAATGATATCACCGATGATATGTACAGATTTATTGGCTGACTGACGGAAGATGATATAGAGGCCACCGAACGTCAGTTGGCCAGAACGCGCACTCGGAGATATAGTTCAACCAGCAGTCTCTCAAAAATGATGATAACCGTTTATTCAAGCGTCTTTCACAGCAATAATGTTCTTGTGATTGTTCTCTCCTTTGCCGTGCATATAGTATCTCAATACCCATGCACACACATACTGAATATTAACATGAAACACTGCTGACTATCTGTGCGTCAAATCAATGGACCGGCATATGTCTGCTGCTTATTTTTCATTTTTCCTGTTCCACTTGTCTGTGTTCTAGCTCTCGCCTGTGATTACTCCCCTTCATCGTTATCACTAAAGCTAAAAGGCTCCTCTTTTTGTTCGTGCCACTATTATCGTCAGTTGCTCTGTTTAGTGCCACCGCATCAGCAATTCTTCTCTTTTAAAAATATTGTAATATAGTTTGATAACTGCCTCATCATCTCTTTGTTTACTGACAACATATTTACAAGTTGAGGGATCAGAAGCAGATGTCCTTTCGCAGGCATTTTGTCCGTTGTGCAGAGGATACCACAATGAAACACTTTTGATGTGAAAACAAAAATGGTAAGGAAAGCTTGAAAGTTTATTTTGTTTGTTAAAACTATCTTAAACCTACATGCAGTATAGTTTACATTACACCTGTGATTATTTTCTCTGCTTGCACTTTTAAGTGCATCAATAATTCATAAAGGCCAACGTGAGAAATGCAAGCAATAAACAGGAGAAATCTTTTAATCAGCTCACGCAGTTGTGAGATTTATTTATTTTTTTATCTTCTTGTCGGGTCTGTTTACTTATGGGGTAAAGATTATTATTTTGATTCAATTTCCCCGCCGGAATCATTTAGGTTTCCTCTCACCTAACATCAAATACCTGCGGTTTAGCACGGTAAAACTTGTCGTGACCCGCTGTTCTTCCCTGACAGTTTTAGGCTAACAGCAGGGATGTCAAAGGTCCGCTAATGGCTTGACTTCCAGCTGTTGAAGTTCATCCTGCACGTCATCTCTTTCTCGCAGATGTGAAATAGTGGAGTCATTAAAGGGCATGACTCACTTTTATGGCATAGACACGGCCCACTCCTACTAAGATGTTTACCGCTTACTTGATCATATCAATGATTTATACGAACTCCCACCATGTCTGAAAAGCAAAAACAGATTCGTTGAAGGAGTAACGTGGGATGCAAATGAAACGAACACTTCATAATTTCCTTCGAGTTTAACATCCATCCAGCCTTCTATCCATTTTCGATACTGGATGACTTAAACTGAAGCCTTAAACTGTGGCAAAATCAATTACACAAAACTAATAGATAAACAATCATTCGCCGTCACATTCCCACCTATGCACAATTAACTACATATGTCGATGAAAGAGGAAATATTCTTTACTACGATCGCGGGACAGCGTGCAAAAATAAAAAAATGTCAGCCAATGTTCCTTCTTAACTGCGCAGGTGCGGAATTGTGCACCGCTGATGCAGTCTCTTTGCAAGTGCGGGATGAGATGGTGTGTAATTTTAAAATTTCACCTTGGCACAGTCTGATCCAGGATGAAAGCACAGACAATACAGTGCACAAAAAGCTAATTCTATATTTTAAATATAGGAGGCAATATAACATAAACTTAAAACGGTATGGGAGCCTCATCATCATCATCATCACTGCCCCCCCACCCACCGTCGACGGAAGCTCACGTGAGGCTGGCTCCTTGAAAAAATATACAACATCAATGATCAAAATATTCAGCTGCAAACTACACATTTCGTAACGTACGTGTTGCTTGAACGAGCTAGCCTAGCGTTTGATGTCACACGCTGTATTGTATCACTTGACACAGTCCACTGGTGGACCATCTGTCTCAGCGATTCACGCTAGGGTAGCTGCACAAAATCTTCAGCCGTGTGAAAGGTGCTTGTGTCCTCATCTGCCTTGGACAAAACTGTCTGTCTTGTCAGCCATTTTCACTCGCCCCATTTCCCGTGAGCTGACCTTGTGATTTCACCATTCTGACACGACCTTTACCGACCAAGTTTTTTTTCAAGACATTGTCTTATCTTGTACTTTGTCTCCAGCACGACACCCAAGCGAGTTATTGTATACTCTCAAAATGCAGATTTTATCATCGTTTCGTCTCTTTACCTAATGACACTTCACCCTGATTCACAATCCACTGTGGGGTGAGACAAGTCATATTTCCCCATTTCCTCTTTATTATGGCGACAGAAATGTTTTCCATCTTCATCACGAACTGCTCAATGCTATTTGATATCCACTATCATTAGCTAGCTAACCATTTTTATGAAGCAGCTAACTGAAGTTCCCCAAGTAATTGGATTGATTGGCATTTTTCTAAAATATTCCGGTCTCGAGTTGAATTTAAATAAATGTGAATTACTGCCTATTTATCACTGTGATTTGAAAATGGCATTTGATCACGCTGTAAAATATTGACTATATCCTGCAGGCATGTGCCCCATCGTCAGTGCTGGACTCCTGATCTACAATAAGTGTCTGGTTTATTGGTGCCTTGCTTTGGGCCACCTTGACAGCACTCAGGAATCCAGCTAATATCACCTAATTTTCACATTTCAAATATTTTTGCTGAGTTCTAAATTGCTAAATTGTAGAATTTATCTTATCAATTGATCTGATTGAACCACCTATCAAGTTCATCTGGAATTTTAACCCCTCCCCCCTAATATTTCAGTAAAATGTATCATTGTAGCCATGCATAAGCAAAACACACCATATTTTGTGGTCTAAAAAAAAGAAAAAAAAATCACCTAACTCTTCTAACCCTAACTTTACGTGAAAAGCAGAAGGTCAGCTCGAGAAATAAACCATGCTCATATTGTTCCGTAGTAGGATCAAATATTCATCGATGCTCATATTGTTCTGTGGAAGATTAAACATTTATCCCCATTTTATTTCTAAAAAGCATCAGGGATTTTATGGCAAGTGCAAATTATTTACCAGGGGATCAACCACCTAATGATGAATAGCATTTTGGTTTATTAAATATTTCAGGTGCCATATTCACAATCAAATCAAATGAATCAAAGAAGAATACTAAGTTCCTGAAAATAAATTCAATTAATTTTCCAAGTAGTCTTAGCTATTCCTTTTTCTCACAAAGGTCTGTTTTGCGACTTTGCTATAAAACCGTTTTTTTCTGATAAATCGTGAAAAAAACACTTCCATTTCTACAGAAGTAACTTAAAACATATAGAAGCAGGGAAACGAAATTTCTGTGTAATTGCTTGATATAAACCTTTCTTTATGCTTAGCTTCGCTGTAACATCAATATGAAAGGAGATTTCTACCAAGCATGCACTTGCATCACCATGAGGAAATTCGGATACGATAAAAATATAAAGGATTTCTGCATAGAAACTTTTTATAGTATCTTGTCTTGCGTCTATTTTTTATTTAATGTTAAAAACGGGGAAATGAAAACATCACTAAGTAATAACTTGTTTATTTTTGCCACGGGAGGAAAAACAAATCAAATCATGAATTTCAATAAAATACATAAAGCCCCTCGATATGAATAACTTTGTTGGAATGAGAGAGTGATTGATGACTTAACTGTTGGTTTTTGCGATGAATACTCCCACTGGGATCATATTTATATACCATAAAGCTTGAATGAGTTCTTTAAATATATTGTGAAAAAGATGTGAGATTGAGACAGCAGTTAATAAGATGCATATGCTAAAAAGCATTGCGTTGGCGTCGCTATTGTTCCTCAGGTCAAATGGTTATATGCTATGTTTTTGTTGATCCAAACATTAGTTTGTACCAAAAATCTGGAAAATAGTCGTTAGTTTTGCAAAATACATTTTTACATCAAAGCATAGCTTGACCACCGAATTAGTCTTCTCAGTGATAATCATTAACGTCTCAAATCACGGCAATTTGTCTTTGATTAAAAGTGTCAAGAAACTTCAATTTATTTGTGCAGTCGTTTGACTCAAATCAGATCAACAGAGGCAGCAGTGGCCAGTACTAAAATGCATTTCTGGGATTGCGTGTTTCAAAGAATTTTGCAAATGTCTGAATGTCCGTGGGGGCGGCATGGTGGTGCAATCGTTGGCCTCATAGTTCTGAGGACCCAGGTTCAATACCAGCCCTCCCTTGTGTGGCGTTTGCATGTTCTCCCCGTGCCTGCGTGGGTTTTCTCTGGGCGCACCGGTTTCCTCCCACATCCTAAAAGCGTTAATTGGACACTAAATTGCCCCTAAGTGTGATTGTGAGTGTGGCTGTTTGTCTTTATATGCCCTGCGATTGGCTGGCAAACAATTCAGGCTGTACCCCGCCTCCTGCCCGTTGACAGCTGGGATAGGCTCCAGCTCTCCTGCAACCCTTGTGAGGATAAGCGGCTAAGAAAATAGATAGATGGATGATATTCTGTGGGCGGTGCGGCGGACGACTGGTTAGCACATCCCCCTCACAGTTCTGTGGACTGGGGTTCAAATCCTGGTCTTCCCTGCGTGGAGTTCGCATGTTTTCTCTGTGCCTGTGTGCATTGAAGACGACAAATTGCCTGTAGGTGCGAATGTGAGTATGAATGGTTGTTTTACATATATAAGATATATAAGATTGGCTGGTGACCAGTTTAAGGTGTGTATATGCGCCAGCATGCTTGCAACCTGCATGAGGATAAGCGAGGCAGAAAATGAATGACTGGATGGATGATATTGTGTTGAATATGCAGTTAACTTTCCCTGAAGTATCTCAGTGGACCCATACATGACGCAAAACTGAGTGAGGCGGTGACGTATAGGATGATACTTCTTTACTTTTCTCTCCAAATAGGGTTTTTGGTTTTTCCTTGCCCGATTAGGGGGGTTTAGATCAAGGATGTCGTCAAGCTTTGTCAACTGTGGGCTGGTGAATTCCTTTGAAACTTTTGACAATTATATTTTGTCTCTCAGAAAAGAACACGTCGTGTAATAATTGTCAGCAGAGGGCACCAAATTATAATTGCTGTCTGGAGTATTTGCAAAATTTTGATCCAAGCTTTAGGTCCATTCAATCTCCATTCGCGACCATTTGGAGTTTAATGCTGAAATTTGTTAATCAAAACGGCGCCGGCGCTTCATTTAGGCTTGAGCACACTGAGTTTTAATTGAACAAGTCCATGATTTCCCACAGGCTGCAGAGCTGCAAAGCTTAAGATGAGCTCAACATCTGGTCTCGCTGTGGCTGCTCTCTACAGGCATCATTTAAGTGTGACATTGACAGTATATATAATGTTGTCTTACAAAAAAAGAAAAAACATATAACCAGTGAGGAGGTAGACTTTCAAGCAGTCTTCATTTTCAACGCGGTCATTCATTTTTTAATTTATTTTTTTTACATACTGTATTTGATGGCAGCTGACCTTAAATCAACATTTCTCTCAGATTCAAGAAGAAGAGCGAGAAATATAAATTATTTACTGCAAACCGAAACCAACAGCAGAATATTTAATGCAAGCATTTTTTTTTTCCTGACTCTTCTCGGTTCAGGTTTTTCTCTTTTGCCCTTTTCCGACTTCTACTTTCTGTGTCCGGTAAACACTGAACATTCTTTTGTGAGATTTGCATCATGCATGGACGGCTGGATGGGCGGATACGGAGATTTTGGCCAGAGTGCTGAAAAAGGGATAGTTTACCGTTTTATTTGCTTCACTCCACAAATCTTCGAAATCTTGTCATCTTCCTTGTCAATTTTTTTAGGCTTCCCCAAGCCTTTGCAGTAAAAGCTCCTTTCCATTGCAATTCAGCACGAGATCTAAAATCCCTTACTGCAATTTTGCACATTTTTACTCAGAAAATCCGGCATACATGATGATGTTAAGTGCCAGCGTCTGGCGTGACATATAAAATACCTGTGGGACAGCGAGATTGCTTCCAATTAAAGCGGGGAGAGAGAAGAAAAAGTCGTGTACAAAATTTCCTACCCATCTCCTCACACTTTGACATTCCTCATGCACACAAACGTCTGTTACTGTGTAGGTTGAAGGCGGATTATAGGTGGTACAAATTGGTCCTCGTAAAAAGGCCAATAGATCTTGAGTTAGCTCTCAAAAAGACCACGATTTGAAACAATTTTCGGTTGTCTGAATAAAAGGCTCTGACATGGGAGTGTGGTTCTGTCTTATGAAAAAGAGCGACTGCTTACCCATTCTCCGAATCTCCAAGGTGTGCCAACTCGAGCACGGCTTTCGTTAACCACAGCGGGAGCTTTGGTGGGGCTACTTGCATTTAGCGCAAAGGGAGAAAAGGAAAAGCACTAATTATAATTCACTTCTGAAGGTGGCATTTAGTCACCAAGGCACTGTTGTTTGTACATTTTTCCATTTATTGTGGCAAGTCATGCCTGTGCAAATAAATACAAAATACAAGTAATGTACTTTGTTGACAACTTGAGCTCGTCAAGAGCTCTTGTTCATGCTGTGAGCTAATGCTAGCTTGATGATGTCACTCTAACACGTGCAATCAATGTACTTCTCACACTATTTTGGCAAAATTCCCAACATTCTTGGTGTATAGAGAGTATATCTTGTGCAGAATGTAATCTTTACTCTGTCTACTCTGCACTCTTTCCATTCATCCATCCATCCATCCATTTTCTTTGCCACTTATCGTCACAAGGATTGTGGGGAGTGCTGGAGCCTATCCCAGCTGTCAGCAGGCAGGAGGTAGGGTACACCCTAAACTGATTGCCAGCCAATTAGAGGGCACATAGAGACAAACAGTTGCACTCAAAATCACACAGGGCTAATTTGTAGTGTCCGATTAATGGTGCATGTTTTTAGGATGTGGGAGGAAACCGGAGTGCCCTGAGAAAACCCACGCAGGCACGGGAAAAACATGCAAACTCCACACAGGCGAGGCCGGGATTGAACCGGGGTCCTCAGAACTGTGAGGCCAACACTTTACCAGCTGATACACCGTGCGGCCTCTTTCCATTCTCATAGCTAAAATATCTTGAAGCTATCTCTTTTGAATAAAAATATGTCATATTCTTTTTGAGCTCTCAAGTATTAAAATGCTCCCCAAAAAGCAACGATTGGCTTTATCATCCACAAGCATAACAAATTAGAAATGTCAAACGATACAGCACATTTGCAATATTCAAAACCTGTATATACACGAGTCTAGCTGTATTAGACATGATTATCATTGTTTCTTGGTCAGTGCTTTGTGCATCTTTTAAATCCTCACTACAATCCCGTTTTGACTACACGTTTTTGGCCCCTGCGTATGCCGTTGACAGCCAGATGTTCGCTCACACCGAGAAACAAATTTGTGTGTGTGCATGCTTGATCGCATTATGTAAATGTTGAAAAAGCATGTGCTTCTCACATTGCAAGTCGGATGTTATGTAAAAAGCTTCATTTATGATGGTGCATTCGAGAATGAGAAACTGAAAGTGGGAAGGAAGGAAGGAAGGAAGGAAATTGAAATTATATGATAAATTGAAGGATTGTTATCCATGGGTTTTCATTAAAATTGTGTAAAACCTGAATACCAAATTGTAACATATTTTTAACCGTAATGCAAAATTTAATTGTGATCACTTTGTAATAGCAAACCAAAGCAAAGCAAATTTATTTGTATAGTGCATTTTATACACAAGGTAACTCAATGGGCTTTACATGATTAAAGGCATTTGAAAACAAAGAGATAAAACATTTAAAACGGCATAAAAACTATAAAAATGACAAAATATAAAAAAGACAATTAAAACCGCATACAGTCCAAGTTTTATGATAAAAAAGTGGATATATTCTAAAAAGCATGAGTAAAAAGAAGAGTTTTCAACGTGGATTTAAAAACATTCACACTTGGGGCTGACCTTACCTCTTTTGGCAACTTATTCAATTTGTGTGCAGCATAATAGCTAAATGCTGCTTCACCATGTTTGCTTTGGACTCTGCGCTCCACTATTGGACCTGAGTCAGTCGATCTCAGAGCTCTACCGGGTTTGTATTCTGTAAGCATTTCTTTCATGTATTCAGGACCTAAATCATTGAGTAATTCATAGACCAGTAGCAGAACTTTAAAATCTATTCTAAAGTTGACCGGAGGCCAGTGCAAGGACTTTAGGATTGGAGTTATATGCTCTGACCGCTTTGTTTTGGTCAGAACGCGAGCTGCAGCATTCTGAATGAGCTGCAGCTGTTTAATACTCTTTTTTTTGGGAGTCCAGTCAGAAGACCATTACAGTACTCAAGTCTACTTGAGATAAAAGCATGGATGAGCGAATTGTCAACTGGTCAAATCCTAAAGCAGAAACAGCGGAGAAGAAGTAACTCAATGTATTGTTTCTAATTATGTACAAACAAAGTGTAATACTAATGCGGTGCTATGGTATGATCCGCAAAGTACAAAATAAGAAAACTGGTAAAGCTAAAATGCCATTAACAATCAAGGAAAATTGTATTCATTTACTGTATATTGATATTATAATCATGGCAAACAAACAAAGTGCTACTGATGAGTAAGGAGTAATACTAATAAAAAAATAGATAATATCGTAAAAACAAGAATATAAAAAAAAATAGGATAAATAAATTAAAACTGATAAACAAAGTGCTGTAAACAAGTACAAAAGGAGGTAATACAACAAGCTGACTTCCTGAGGAAGGAGTACAGCAAGTGGGAATACTGGGAAAATGCCGGAAAGTACAGGAAAAACAAGACAGGAAAAAAAACAACAATTTAGGAGCAGGATCCCATATGATGTCAAGAGAGAATCCAGCTCAGCAAACGGTGAAGACAACAAAACAATCTGGTGTATTCTTGGTGTGGCCGCAGTGTTTAAGACTGGGAACGGATTAGAAATACCCTAGGTTGCAGGCACCTCCGTGTTTCACTGCTCACTGCTGCACTGATTTGGAGAAACAAGGATTAAAGAACAACGTGGCAAAAAAAAAGTAAAATGAAAAAAAGAACCTTGAATCAGAGTGACATATTTAAATGTCTGAAAGCTTTTAAACATCACAGTAAGGCGCTTTGTTTTGTGGTTTTACTGCCTGTACAAAGGAAATTAATGTGTTTTTGAAATTGATGCATTTAAATCCTTTGGGCCTTGAAAGCTAATAGGATATATCCACTCTTTGGCAACATGACACTTGGGCCACTTGTGGTGCTTAGTCTTAGAGGAAATATACCTTTTACAGGCTTTTACAGGTATATTTTTCCCATTCTGAGAAGAACGCAAGAGCTTCGGAATGGAAAAAAAATGGCTGGGGCCAGAATCTGGCCAGGAGCCAAGTTACTCACCAGCCTCTCTCTCAATCCAAATGATTATCACTGTTATTAAATTGTTGAATAGTACATCTAACATCTTCCTGTGTGGGTCAACAGTTGAATTTCCCAACGTCTCAGCCAAGAGTAGCTTTACCCATGACATATGATGAGGTGATAGAAAAGTGTTTTTTTTTTTCAGGATTTAAAACAGGTTAAAGACAAATGCTGGAGGTGGAAAATAGCACAGACTGGTTACACAAGTGCCCTGTTGCTAAGTGGTTGTGCAGGCGAGATGGGGAGTTAAAAAAAAAAAAAAATCAAACGGATCAAACGACAAAATGTAATTTTTCCTCTGTTTCAGATGACTGTTTGTGTGTATGGGGCCTTATCCACACATAAGAAGCAAGTGTGGGCCGTAAACACTCTGGGCTATTCCGGCTTTCCTCTTGTGTCAGTACTGTAAGTGTGTGTGTATGTGTGTGTGAGCATGTGGGTGTGTGCAATGATTTGTACGAGAGTGTATTGTGGTGTGGGTGTTTGCCAGAGAGAGAGCGGGCCTGAACCGGTCTTTTCCAAAGGAGTATTTGTCAGAAAGATACTGCGGCTCCTCGAGCGAGTATTTTACAGACTTTCTTCACTACTTTTTTGATGACATTTTGTATTTCTTTTTCTCATCATTGTTCATATTCGTCAAGGGATAAATAGTTGACCTCAGAGACCAGAATATGGACCCGAGTTTTATGATGTCCACGTTTAATATACAGTTTTTATGACATTAATTATAAGGTTAAAGTGTACTGTATGTACTTTTTAAAAGCACTGTTTGATGAATAACTGAGACAACATGATGAAAAATGTTCATCTCCAACAGCAGAAACCGCAAGACCTTTGCATTTTCGATTCGAGGGTGGAAATTAGTGTCATGATCAAGGCTATTAAGGATAAAATGGAAAAGGGAAGAAAACAAATGAAACTGTTCACCCGCCGCAGGAAGGAAAAGGTGATTGTTGGGGATGAGAGGTGGTGCATTGGCCGTCGAATCAAACAATGAGGAGAAAGAACACGTTGCGTTAGACGGGAAAGCGGTGGAAGAGTGGATTTTGAATTGCAGGGGTGTGTGGAGGTATTGAAGGAAAAGCAAAAGCTTCTACAAGAGCCATCAGGGACGCTCCAGATAGCGCGATCCCTCCTTAACAAAGCAGGATGAACAAGTGGGAGGAAAACTGCACTTCAAAGTATGAACTCATCTGAGAGCTTTTTTGTGTGTCTGAACGCGGAGCACATTTGCGACCCGCTTCACGAGGCCGTGTTGCAATATGATTTAATCGCATCCAATGTGGCTAAATGGATCCGTGTTATGAACTACTTTTGTTGGTTTACCATACACAAAATAAAAAAATAAAAAAACGGTTAGTTTGTCAGTGAACCGAAGTCCATATGTCCTATAAGATTGTTTTTAGGGTGTAGAGATAAAAATTTGCTGCACGTTTGTGATATCACTGACACAAACATTGGCATCATTGTATACGGTCTGATTTCTTAATCAAGTTGCCGTGATTATTATCTCAAGGAAATGCAAATGTTAAACATACAATCAATTATTATTCAGTAGCTAACCAAGGATGGAACTTAGAAATATAACATGAATAAATCAACGATACATTGTAAATAATATTCACTGCATGGTGGATCAGCTGGTAAAGCGTTGGCCTCACAGTTCTGAGGACCCGGGTTCGATCCTGGCTCTGCTTGTGTGAAGTTTGCATGTTCTCCCTGTGCCTGCGTGGGTTTTCTCTAGGCACTCCGGTTTCCTCCCACATCCCAAAAACATGCAACATTAATTGGACACTCTAAATTGCCCCTAGGTGTGATTGTGAGTGTGGCTGTTGTCTCCACGTGGCCTGCGATTGGCTGGCAACCAGTTCAAGGTGTACCCTGCCTCCTGCCCGATGACAGCTGGGATAGGCTCCAGCACTCCCCGTGACCCTCGCGAGGATAAGTGGCAAAGAGAATTGATGGATGATATTCACAGTGTGCTGGAAGGCTGAAAGACAAACAGGTTCACAGCAGGGCGGAAGAATGCATTTAATTTATTAAATAGGTAATAGCTTTTTGATGGGAAATTTAGCTCAAAGGTTCCAAAAAGTGGACATGTCCAGGAAAAGAAAGACATAATTCTCTTTTATTAGTAGCAAATCATGTTAGCTTTGTACAAAGATTTTAGTGTAAATATAATGTGTCAGGGTTACAAAGTGACATATGAGGTAAACGTGAATTTAAATGGATTGTCATCAGCTAAAATGAACTGTAATGAGAAACACATTAGAGGAAAGTGTTGTTCCTAACCCTTCCAAAAATTGGCTCAGTACATGAAATGAGGTTTCAAAATAATGAAAACTCAAGTCGTTGTTTCAGCTTTTAAATGGTGGGAGTGCTGAAGCCTATCCCAGCTGTCAACGGGCAGGAGGCAGGGTACACTCTGAATTGGTTGCCAGCCGATCGCAGGGTACATAGAGACGAACAAAAATTCACACTCACATGCATACCCACGGGCATTTTAGAGTCTCCAGTTAACATGTTTTTGGGATGTGGGAGGAAACCGGACTACCCGAATAAAACCCACGCCGGCACGGGGAAAACATGCAAACCCCACAAAAGGCAGGCTGGGATTTAAAAACCCCAGGCCTCAGAACTGTGAGACAGACCCTCTTAACCAGTTGCCCCACCGTGCCGCCTCCAAAGTTCAGTTAGTCTAGGAAATGGTTTTACTTTAAGAATATTAATGCAGGAGAACATGCCTCCAAAAGGTACCTACTGAATATTGCTTTTGTATTTGAAATAAGAGAAAGTGAAATAAATGTACCTGAAGTTCAGAACCGGCTACCTTAATTTGGATAATAAGCAAGTGTTCACTTGCTTGCTTGTTCAAAGCTATGGAAAAGTCTGCGTGGGTGCAGCACTGTGCAGAAAGCATTGTTCTGCTTTTCCTCACACACACACACACACACACATCAATACAGGTGTGTATATCCCTACTGCATTATAGATATAAAATTTCATGTAAGAGCAAATGTTTTTACCGTCATATCTGGAATGGTTGATATATTTCCACTGTGATGGGCCGTGAAAGATTTTGTTCTGATTCCCTGCAGCTAATGTAAATCCAGCTTGAATCTTTGACCAATCACAGCATTTTTAACACAAATATTTATAATTATTTTTGTTCAATTTTTCCAGTTTTTCTACCCGTATAAAACTAGGCAATTGTAGTATTTAGAGGGTTTAACTCCTGACATGGTCAGTGGTGGACCTATACACATCCGGCACATGAAGTAATTTGTTTTTTTTTTTTTTTTAGCTCTTCAGGGCAGTGACTCAAATATGTTACATATTTATGTAATTACCATTGCATAACACGTATACTGTATAGTAGAACCCGGGAGATTCAACACAAACGCTGGTCAACCTCAATTGTTTGGTTGTGAAAACAATTGTTCTTACTCACGTAAATCGGTTTCAGAGAAAATGTAGCCTTACATTTTTTTTAATCTAAATCAAGGCCATAACTTTCCATTTTAAAAATCTTTGCAATAGCTAAAATAATATTCAACTTGTCACACATTTAAAAAAAAACCATGACTTTATCAGCAGTGCCACGTTGGAGCAGCTGGTAAAGCATTGGCCTCACAGTTCTGAGGACCTGGGTTCGATCCCAGCCCCTCCTGTGTGGAGTTTGCATGTTCTCCCCTGCGCCTGCGTGGGTTTTCTCCGGGCACTCCAGTTTCCTCCCACATACCAAAAACATTAATTAGACACTTTAAATTGCCCCTAGGTGTGATTGTGATTGTGGCTGTTTGTCTCGATGTGCACTGCAATTGGCCCGGGTTCGATCCTTGCTCTGCTTGTGTGGAGTTTGCATGTTCTCCCCGTGCCTGCATGGGTTTTCTCCAGACACTCCGGTTTCCTCCCACATCCCAAAAACATGCAACATTAATTGGACACTCTAAATTGCCCCTCGGTGTGATTGTGAGTGTGGCTGTTGTCTCCATGTGGCCTGCGATTGGCTGGCGACCATTTCAGGGTGTACCCCGCCTCCTGCCCGCTGACAGCTGGGATAGGCTCCAATACTCCCTGCCACCCTCGTGAGGATAAGCAGCAAAGAAAATGGATGGATGGATAGATGCTAACAGCTGTCAAGCATGAATTCAAAGTTGTATTGCATCTGTTCAAAATCTAGTTGTTGCTGTCAAGATTAGCTTTGTTAAATGTAAAGTTTAAAAAATAGCTAATTTTGAAACATTTTCTTTCACAATGTAAACAACTTGCAATGGAACTGTCTGATATATGGCACTCCTAGCTATTGAAGCTTTACGTGAAGTGAAGAAATTGATTTTTTTTCTCTTCCAAAAAATCCATCTCAGTGGTGGTCGTGTAGAAATGCATTTAATAAAGCTGCATTTTATCTGTGCAAACTAGGAGGAGAGCTTTAATAAAGCCCGGGTTCCCTACTGTACGTGGAATATCACCTTGTGAGTCCACGTGAGCTTCAGCCGGCAGGGTTGCGCTTTCATGTGATGAAAATATGTGGCTCTCCCAGAATATTGAAATGAAACGCTGCCACCTGAATAAATTACATTATTTCACGGTGCTAATATGGGACTGAGTGTGTGTGTTTCATGTCAAAGGATATTCTTAGTGTGTCATGTAAAGCGTGACTCTGTTTCAGTTGGAATTGATTGCTGTGTATTATGAATGAGCATGGAAAAGAAATTATTTGCATAATTTAAAGCAGGGAAAAATGGATATTGGTTTCCTTACAGGTAAAAAAAAACAAAAAATTCTTCCGGTAAACATTTTAGAAAACAACCACAAGAAGAAGAGACAGGCACTTAAACATGTTAATGTCATCATTTTAATGAGTGAATATCGACATTTTCATTGGCACATTTTGGCTGAATTCACACTGCACAGATCAAATGACAAAAAACCCCCGCAAAATTGCACATCCTCAGCTCAAAACAAGTTCCCTTCCAAATATTGAAATCCAAATCTCATGCTACAGATCCCGATGTGGCTGCAGCGTAAATAAACAGATCCCAATTACCATTTTTATGAAAGTCTGAAATGCGGCAAACGACAATGTGTACCTTGCTAAGTAAGAAATGGATACAATTGCTCCAAATAGAGAGATAAAGGAGTATGATTTTGGTCCCAGTAGTACATAGAACGGGATGATTATATGTAGCATATTAATATTATTATACAGTGTATCTATATTACTACATTATTATTATTAGTTGTAATTTTGTGGACCGGCGTACCCCCAGCGCATTGAAACATGAGATGTCTGCACCGGAGCCAACTTCAAATCCTCTCCAATCAAAGCGGATTCTTTCATCACATTTAAAAGACCTGCAAAAGAAAAAAATTACTTTGAAATATTTGTATACGAGGAAGAGGATACAGGGATCCATCCGTGACTTGACTTTGAACGGTGGTTAAATACTAAATGAGCTGATTAAAACTGCTGGATACTTTTAATATGTCAGATCATTCTTGGTACTGTCTGCACGCTGATGCATGTTGCACAGTCTACAAAAATAGAACCCTTTTTGTTTTGAATTTGAATTGAAAGATCCTGTGAATTGTGATGCATTTCCTTTAAGTTCTGCAAGTGCTATTTCCCACCCAGTGCTGCTTCTTCTATTTATTTTCCTTCTTTGCATTTCTGTTGATAACCACAGAAAGATCACTCACCTGCCTGCCCAGCTCTGCTTTTAGGGGCACGCTGGAGGCCAATGTAGAGGCTTGATGAATATAAAAGGAAAGGAAACTAGAAAATGGATGACAGAGCAAAGTGAGCTGAAAGCTAAAACAGCAAGTTGCCTTGCTGGACGGATGAGCTAGCAACGGGTGGGGTTGGGAGTAGGTGGGGGACAGCAACAGCGCCGGAAAGGAGATGAAAGATTGTTGAGGAAATTGGGATTAGTTTAGGTGGAAAGGGGCAAGGAAGCAATGTGTGAAAAGCGGGTGTAAATGTTAATCCCTAGTTCATGGATCGATAGGTGGACGTATGAAGCACAAATCTGCACTGCACTTTGGCAAGTAGCAATAACTACCACATGCTACCACACCCAAACCAAAACTCTCACATGTACAGCATGTGATGTGTGAAAGATTTTAATTCGTAATGTGAATGCAATGAATCACGAAGTGCCACTTTACCACAGCAATGCACAACAGCATAGCATAGGCAGATAAGCGCTAAACAAGGTGTCAGAATCCTCTTTACTCACAAATATGTTAAAGCACACAAGGAATGTGTCTCGGGTAGATGGAGCCATTTGAGTGTGACAACAAACAGCCACTACAGAAAAAAAAAAAATATAACATTTAGGACGTATAAAACACAAGTATGAAGAGTCAGTGAGCAAAGTAAAAGTACCAGTACTGTGGTAATTCTTATACAATGACAACCGTGAATAGTTGGATGTGATCATTTGGTACACTGACTATGTACTTTGTCAGTGGGTGAGTTTGTAGAAGTAGAGCTTGGTAAGAGTGGTCATTTGCCAAATGGATATACTGTAGGTCGTTTTAGACAGAACCGACTGCAGTGGATTTTTGCCACGTGTGTTGCCCCATTGTGATCTCTGAACAATTCTGAAGCGTAGGTGGATTCAAAAGTTGACAAAAGGCCCGATTAAGTTCAGCTGTAAAGGTTATAGAGCACTTTAAGTTTATCCTGAGATTTGAGAGCTGAACATCCCTAACCTTTTGTAGAGTTCTGTGAATGAGGACAGACTTTAGGGGGAATCTTCTCATCCACACAGTTAAAATCTTGAAAAGCGAAAGCCGTGCACTGCATACGTAATGCTAATGCCATCAGCAGTGAGTGCCGTCTGTGACTCATGCTAAGCTGAGAATGAATCTCCTTCATGCTTACAAGTAACTACACCATGCACCGATTGCTGTGATGTCGAAAAATAATTGTGCCCTTATTTGTCCACATTTGTTCAATGACCCAGTTGAACCTCGCTTAAATGCTGTATTGTGATGGGATCTTACAAAAAAAGCTATGGTGCAGAAGACTGAGCTGTGACAATCAAAAGTAAGGAGTCACATGGGCACTTTGACACGTACCTAATGGCGGCATCTCCTCAATGACTGCACACTGATTGTACCATGCATCAGTGAACCAAGGCCCAAAGGGTTGGTATTCATTGTCAGCAACAGTAAAATTAGATTTAATATTATTCATTGAGATGTTTTTTCTATTTCAAAAATTTAAAGTCACAAAGTCTTCGTAATTCTGTGCATTCTTGGGGTCATACCGGATTTGAAATTGGTGTTACGACATTAAATAAACAAGTTCTTCGATGTTGGTGTTTATCGTCCATTTTACATGAAATTATTGTAATTCCTGGTCTGCAGAGCGCACCTGGTTATAAGCCTCGGTACACAGAAAGAGTTTAAGGCTAGCATGCTAGTGTAAGTACGGTGCTAGCCTTAAACTCATTCTGTGTACTGAGGCTTACAACCAAGTGCGCTAATGCTAGTGCCGAGCTAACGCCAACGCCGCATCACCGCATTAACCTCAGGGTTGAAAGCATGTGAAAAAAGTCACGGCTTGTAGGCCGGAAATTACAGTAAGTCGGCAGCACGGTGAAAATGGTAGGGCAGCCCTCTGCCTCATAGTGCCAATGTTCTGGGTTCAAATCTCAGATTTGACCTCCCTGTGTGAAATTTGTTTTTCCACTGGCTGCCCATTTATGGCCCCTCTCACCAGAGCGTCAAGAAGTTGAGCCATTGCCTTCAAATTCCATCACTCTCACCTGCAGCCATACATTCTGTCATAGACATTCTGTATAATTGCTTCTCATTCCATTCAATTTCTACAATGTTTCTCCTTATTTGGTTTGCGGGGGACCTGTCTGTCCCAACTGACTTTCTGCTAGAGGCATGATACATTCGAGACTCGTAGTCAGAACTCGCTTTTTTTTTTTAAATGCATTTACATATTAGTTTATCTTTTTTTTCCTGTGGTGTGCGGCGTCAAAAAGGTTGGGAAACGCCGCTTTAAGTGTTAATTGCGACCTGGGGATAAGCGGGTTGAAAAATGGATGCATGGATGAAAGTTTGATTTCATTCAGACTTTCTTTTATAAAGTTTAGAGGCTCATGTTATTTAAACTTTTGGGTGAAATTTTGAATTGTGCAAAAGCCAGAGGACTTCAGTTTTTGGGGTAACTAATCTATAACGGAAGTTCTTTCCGTCGATTAAATGAAGTGAATCATCTCCTGGACGTTTACAAACAGAAACACATTCAGTGAATGGAGAATAACAGTTTTGCTAAATTATCAAGTTTAATTTGATATTGTATGGCAGAGAGGTAGAAAAATCAATATGAAACAAAAAAGTGACAAGTAGAACAGCAGTGGATCAATACTGGCCATCAGCTGTGATGAAATCAAGGCACGCACACAAGCATGAGCGCTTGCACGCATGCAACCACGCACACATGCACCCCTATTATATAAGAATACTTCCTAAATCCAATTTCTATCCTATTGTAACGTGTCCTTTGAATAGAGTCTTTTCCCTAAATGGATTAAAGTGATTTATGGCCACCTTGTGCGCGCGTGTGTGTATGTGTGTGTGAGAGAGAGAAAGAAAGAGGGAGAATCGGGAAGTCATGGATTGGCCTGCTGTCAACCAAACCGATCATTGTGCTGTGGTGACGCAACGGCGCAGGCCACAAGGTGAGCGACTGCACCAATAGCCACGACATCTCGGTCCATTCGACGCACGACAGATGTTGCTGGAGAGATTTCAGAAGGACAATGGCCGAAATGGTTCCGAATCCTACACAGCCATCAAAATTGAATGAACCTGTTCTGTATTCTTTTCATCTGTTTCTGCTCTCTTTGTCCTTCTTTTAATAAGTTTCCCGTTCCCACAATGACAAATCCATATCGTCGAGCTGCAGCCTTAATTACGCCCCAAACAGTTAGAAAAGGTACCGGGCTACTTGCTGTGGGGTTGCTTAGCAACTGCTGCCAAACATGGGAAAGCTTGCGCTGTGCCACTGTTGTACGAGCTCCATTCTGGACCCAACTTCATTTGTGGGGATCGCAAAGAGTCAAGTGTAGTGTGGAAGCGCCTTCACTCTCTCAACTCCGTGACAACACAGGTAATAAGAGAATGAGAGCAGAATGAGATAAAACTTCCTTTATTTGGTTATATCCAATCATGTCTACCTTTTTAATTTTCAGTTTTCCAAAACCTAATAAACTATCCATCCATCCATTTTTTTGCCACTTATCCTCACGAGGGTGTGCCAGAGCCTATCCCAGCTGTCAGCGGATAGGAGGCGGGGTACACCCTGAACTGGTTGCCGGCTAATCTCAAGGCACATAGACAAAAGCAACCAGACTCACAATCACAGTTTTGAATGTCCAATTAATGTTGCATGTTTTTGGGATGTGGGAGGAAACTGGAGCACCCGGAGAAAACCGACGCAGGCACGGGGAGAAGATGCAAATTCCACATAGCCGGGTCCGGGATTGAACCCGGGACCTCAGAACTGTGAGGCCAACGCTTTACCAGCTGCTCCACCGTGCTTAATAAATCATTTTAAAAAAGTTATATCTATATACGTTATTATGTTGTGTATGACTTTGGAATAAACTGGGACCAACTCAGTTTTGCCAAATTCAGTGCTGTATTTAGTGACCAAACCCTCTATGGGCTATTTTTTTTTTTTTTTTTTTTAGCATCTAGATACACATCTTGGTGGTGTTTTATGGTAATTATAGGAGACTGCGAGACTCCCCCCCGAGCAGGAGATGTACACTCCTCTGCATCCAGACTGCAAATAAATTGTGCTTCTATGCCACTGCTGAGAGTATACACTGTTTTTGTTTCCTCCCTCCTCAGTTTTGCTTGCTAATGTGAGGTTACGGTTTGCATTTTTTTTTTTTTCGGTTTGCATTTCATTTTGATCAAGCAGCGAACTCGAGGATTTTTATATTCTTGACTATTGTGAATCTCACAAGGCAAGCGGCGTAAATCTTTGCGGAGGCGGGTACAACAAGGTTTTTCGTAATTTTGCAGATGCACGCAAAACAACATATTGATAAAGAGCTCTGCAATGGTGTAGTAGGTGTGAACACAGGTGACTTAATTCGCTGCCCGTCAGGGCGGCTCCTCTCATTCCCTTTAAATGTGACACACTGAGTCTCGCAAAGAGGAAGAGCAACCTGTGCGTGACTGGAGTATTCAAACTGCTCTTAGGTCATGTTGCAACAATGTGAGCGCCCCCTCCCCCATTAAATACTGACTGAGCTAGTGATAATCATATCAGACCACCAGCCTACCAACATTTTATGGGCTCTGATGCAGACACTGTCCACGAAAATTGATCTTATCAAGCTATTAATTTATCTGGAAACCCATTGGATGTGCAGCTTTCTGGAAAAAAAAAAAAAAAAGATTTCACACACACATTTCGGGATTTACAGTGTCTTAAAAATTTCTAAAAATAAATAAAAACAATTTGATCATCAGTAACATTGCTCTGGGATGTCAGTTCATCCTAATGAGGCAATATGTTTTGAGAATGAAAATGAATGCATGTGAAAGTCTTTTTTTCTGAATAGTCAAAATGTATTTAAAAGAGCTCATTATTTTGTCCTTGTCAACGTACTGCATTGCAACCATTATCTGTGTTATAACATATTTGAGATAATGCTTATGACATTTTATTTTATAGTTGCGTGTGCTGTCTTCCTTTAGTCATGTGGCATTTTGCTTTAACGTTAAACTGCACGGATGAAGTCAGGGACAGAAAATACAGGCAGACTGCTGATGTCAACAAAGAGATTGGATAAAATCTGTTTTACAGGTGCATGGTGGGATGCTGATGGCAAAATACCAGACCTTGCTGATGCTGATGATAAGACTGATCTCATCAGCATCAGGAGGACGGCAAATACCTACTGACAGCCTCAAAGACCAGCAGCAAATCTTGCATCTCTTTTACAACATATGTGCAAGATGCAGCTTTTAAATATATATAAAAGAAAACCGATCTCATATTTCAAGCAACAACCATTTAGAGATTTTAAAAATGAATACTGACCTGATGAACTGAATTGAACTCAATTTGAGTTTAGCGACATTGTTATAATCTTCTTTATCATTTTATAGTGTATTTTCACTAAGATTAGAGCACATGAACGGCAGCTTCCTATTCACAGCATCAAGACTGTCAAATATGTGCAACATAAGTCCAACTCACACACCTCACCCACTGAGTGTGTCTGTTTGTTTCCCATTTTCAGTCTCACCCGTTCTGCAACCCTTGGTTTTACGTTTCAAATATATTTTTATGATCCTTGTCCAAATGTTTTAGGAACTTTAAACCACTTCCAGCTGACTCCACTACTTTTGTCAGTACATGTCCATTGTAGCAGAAGGCCATTTTGTACATGGGATTCACCCATCCAATACGATTATGTTATTGTCAACTTTTGCGCCTTAATCTTTTTCTTTGCGAATAAGTCGGCATCACACTCATCAAGGAATATTGCAAATATCTATTTTAAAAGCAGATTTATGAAGCCACAGAGAATAGTAGCCCTTACAGTGTCAAAAATAACAATGCAAACGATACGATTCTGACATGCATTCACAGCGTCCTGACGCGATACAATGCCCGAGCATTTTGTCACTTCCATTAGTCGTTTAAGTTTAAGCACAACTGTCAGCCCATCAGTAGATGTCGACTGCGGTCCGTTAACAGTGCACACATGCTCTGCATTTTTTTCCTCCATAAGCAGCATTGATTTTTCCTTCCAGAAAACTCAACTTTGGCTTTATTTGTCCATAAAATAGTTTTGCCGGTGATGCTGTGGATAATCCAGGCTCTCTTTTGTGTTGTTTTTTTGTTGTTGTTTCAAACTTCAAACCTGTAGGCACGGTGGATCAGCTGGTAAATTGTTTGCCTCACAGTTCTGAGGTTCCGGTTCAATCCCGGACGCGCCTGTGTTGAGTTTGCATGTTCTCCCCGTGCCTGCTTGGTTTTCCTCTGAGCACTCTGGTTTTCTCCGACATCCCAAAAAACATCCAACATTAATTGGACACTCTAAATTGCCCCTAGGTGTGATTGTGAGTGTGGGTGTTTGTCTCGATGTCCCCTGCAACTGGCTGCCAACCGGTTCAGGGTGTACCCCGCCTCCTGCTAGTTGACATCTGGGATAGGCTCTAACACTCCCTGTCACCCATGTGAGGATAAGCGGCCAAGAAGATGGATGGATGTACTTCAAACCTGTAGTAATATTGCTTCTTTGTTTTGTTTTTTTTCTTCTTTTTTTTTTAAACAATTTTCTCCGTCTGTGTGACATCCATTCTTGTTTAATGTTTCACAACAACATTGATGCTAGCACCGTGCAGATATTTCTCTCAAGATTTTTTTCCTCAGCATTCTAGTATTTTTCTTCCCCTCCTTTAGTCTTTTGCGCTGTACTAATATACCGTAATTTCCAGCCTACAAGCCGTGACTTTTTTCACACGCTTTCAACCCTGCTGTTTATGCGGTGATGTGGCGCTTGCGTTAGCACGGTGCTAGCGTTAGCACTCCTGGTTATAAACCTCGGTATGCAGAAAGAGTTTAATGCTAGCGCCACGGTAACGTGAACACCGCGCTAATGGTAAAGTTAAACTCTTTCTGTGGACCGAGGCTTATAACCAGGTGCGTTCTGTAGGCTGGGAATTACGGTAATCATATTTACCGGATGGCCACTCCTTTGGAAAGCATCAACCGTGCTGAAAGTCTGTCTTGGGCAAAGTAAGAGCGTCAATGCTTTTAAAGATAATTTTATGACCATTTCTTCATACATGTTAACCTTTTTGGACTACTCTTTAATCCAAGACACAGTTTATATTTGGCAAGATTTCTTTTGAATTAAAACCCCCCAAAGCTGCAAATTCACTTATTTTCATATTTCTTTTCAAAGTCTTTCTATTTTTTGGGGGTGTGTGGGGTGGATGTCGATTGGCACATAATCCCCATTTTTTTTTTTTAATAGTTTTTGTGGTTAAGAATTTTTTTTTTTTAAAAATACATATCCCACGGCAAAGACATTTAATACTCATATTTCAAATGTTTTCCTTGACATTAATCCATCCCACCCTTCCCTGAAAAAAATCCCCAACAAAATGTGTTCTAATGTGCTATTTTAATGGGGGAAAATGGCTTTTTGTCATGCTCTAAACTGGTGATCCTGCGGGAAACCTGGAATTAAGAGCTGCTCCAATAGCAACAATCCAATCCCAAACAATCGCCTGTTTGTGTTCATTCGCTTAGACGTGTGCCTTCCATTGGATGTCCAAAAGCATTGAGAGCTCTTTGGATGCTGTCTCCTCTCCAAATAGCTCGGTGGTTTAGTGCTCATTAGAATTAAAAAGAGCAATGAGAGTGGGCTGTGTCAAAGCAAGTGAGAAAAGAGCATTAACCACAGAAGAAGCCAATTAAGCAGCCTTTCACATGCCTGTTTGCTACATGGCCCGTTTTACTTTTTGTGTGTTTCTTTTTTTTTCTTCTCAATATTTTTTTTCACCATCACTGTTGTCTGTCTTTACTTCCTTCTGTGCTTCAAAAACAGATATTTTCACTCTCCCATAGCTACAGATGAATATGGACAATAATGATTAGCAGAGGGTTATATTTAAAAGGTCGACAACATCATTAATTGGGAAAATAGAAGAATACAGAAGAAAATTGACTGAGCACAGAGTTGGAAATAGTCTTTTTCAAATTGTGTTCAGATGGGTTATGATAAAGATATGTCATCTTAAAATGAGAGTAAAATAGCCTAGCAGTTAGGACGATGACTTTAATGTAACTTGATGTGTAACATCTACTTTCCTCATGTTTCTGCCAGGACTGATCATCTGTAATTTACACGGTTGACTCAGACATAGGGTAAAATCTTTTACACTTTCACTTAACCTTTCCATTTGTTCTTGTTCTCTACGAGGAGGCTCAACTACCCGGGTGTAAATGTTACGCTACAGCTTCACCACCTTTGAAAACAAAGCCCGTCTCATTATTCAAAGTAATAGCCCAATCGCGCATGCAGGTTTAAATCACCTGTTGATGTCACGTTGCTACACAGTGCCATATGCGCCACGTCCTCATTTCTCAAACTGTGCATGTGTTTGCAGGATTATGGATGGTCGCGTTGGAACAGGGCTTGACCTATAGATACTTTTATCCGATGTCACGCCTGCCACGTGTTTGTTGGTTATGGATGGCAAGATCGTGTCTACATATCATGGCTACGACGCGATAAATGTTTACTCTAATGTTTTGGCTACGGCTATCGTTTGATGTTTTATCTTGACAGTCCTTTGACAAACAAACACTGTAACCAGAAGTGATGGAGGCACTTGTGCTGGTGTGAGGAATAAAGAAAGAAGAAAGAAGCCACATGTGAAACTGACAGCATTGTGCCGACGTCAGCGGGGCGCAACGAGGCAGGACGATAAGGAGGTGAGCTGGTAGTGGGGGTGCGAAATAAATATCGCCCACGTTAAAAAAAGTACAGTTGGACTCACGTCCACGTTATTCAATAACACGACAACAAGATCATAACATGGGGTCAGAGTAAACTACGGACTCGCGGGAAAGAAAAAAACAAACAAACTCACGGGGAAAAAAAAATGAGGACAACGACGAGGCGTTCAGTGTTCCAATTCACCCAATTTACCAGATGCATGGCGGAGATTCAAGCAACATGATGAACTCAAGTTCACAGGACTGCTTAAAAACAGAGCTGATGAGGATAAAGGGCAGGATGTCAGCAATACGTGGACACTGACCGGAGACGAAGATAAGTTGCTAAAAACTTATTATGAAAAATTCTCTGATTACCTCACTCCAAAAGCAAACCGCTTATTTGCTAAATGTAAGGTAATTGTGAGTCATTTGAGCACTTTGTGACAGAACTCAAGCTGTTGCTTAAAAGACGAACTACACAAACAGCGAAGAGATGGTCAGAGAACGCATAGTTTTCGCTAACAACTCACCGAGTGTGCACGAAAAGTTACTCAGCCAGGGGCTGGCACTCACGGTCAAAAAAAGCGATCGGCATAGCCCACTCCCACGAGTTACCAAAAGTGCAGCTAAAGGCTACGGCTAGCGACAGCCACAAGGTTCACGTTAGCCACCGCAAACATGGAAAGCAAAGTTTCACTGCGGCTGCGAGGAGGCATATCGGTAGCCCAAAGACCTCCGTAAAAATATGTAACAAGTGTGGAGGATACAACAGTAAATTAGCTGAATGCCCAGCAAAGGGTAAACAATGCCTGAAGTGTCAGACCATTTTTTCCGTCTGTTCTGACAACCATAAGCCACACAATGAAATACCAGCATCAAAAGGCCGTAACCCGCTTATAAGCAAGTCAATATTCACAAAAAGATCACTAAAAAATGCGAGGTGTATTGTAGTTCTGCCGTCCGGTGGGCCTCGTAAACAAAACATGACGTCACGTGAATAGTATATTAGCAATCATCAGCTGCGGGCTTGAAACAGGCCCGAATGTCACCGTGACACCAGATCGAGTCATCCTTTCTTGAAGTTACTCGCATCGCGCTCTTAAATGCCTTTGTCTCAAAAAGTCTCTATTTTGTTTCAAGATTCCTGCACCACACTTCTTGCCTGCAGTCCTGCTTGGCCGTCTTATCTCGTGCCCTTCTGGAATCTCGCATTCGGTTACATCATATGTGCAATGCTTCCCATGCATGCATGCATCCAGTAAATCTGCATCTCATCAGGAAACGTGTGATTAAGGTCAAATGCAACATGCAGGAAAGTGGACATCTATTAATACAGAAAGGTGCAAGACCTTGAGTTTAGGAGGAACAAGGTTATGTTCCAAAATCTGCAATTCAAATTGAAATAAAACTTTTTCCCCACTTAAAAAAAAAAAGCTCATGATCTCCTGTCGTTATTTGACAACAGTCGCTTTCCGTTTGGATCATTGCTGTCTCCCCGGGTTCCAAGGACAAGATCCAAAAGGTTTTCTGCATCGTTGAATACTTTGGCTGTCTGCTGGCCTCCGTCGAAGAACAGCGTGACACCAGGGTGAAGAAAAGGGCAGGAAGGACCGCAAGTGACCCTTTACATCTATTTAGCCATCTGTTCAAGCGCTTTCAGTTTCGAGATGATATCCGGAATCATCTGCACACCACAGGCTATCGCTCACTAGAACTGTCCATAGATGCAACACAAATCAGCCATTTCTGTTTTTCTCCATGAAACATTTCCCATTTAACGCTTTTAAATTTGCACAATTTCGCAGTGCTTAGTATCTGAACAACCCCCGTGCAACTAGACAGTGACAGCATTTACTTTGGGAAACTTATAATGCAGTTTGCAAATGTAAATGATTAATTTCCTGCGTTTCGTTCTTCCCGTTGATGCTAATTATATGCTGCCTTGTTCCTATAGCTACGGATGTGGTGTCAGACGGATTGCATAAATGCACCTTTAAGCGAGGCCTTGTTGGCAAGGTGAGATATTACTGGATGTCTACAACACAGTAGGTGCTGATAACTGTTCTGTCTTTATCTGGTCCCTCTACTAATAACTTATCTAAAAAGCTTTGTTACATTAAATACCCCTCATTGTAGCCCCTGATCAAAAGTATGGGATTGGATGAAAAAAAAAAAAAGTACTGTATGTTGTTTCCTTGGCGGCACATTGGATCAGCTGGTAAAACGTTGGTCTCACAGTTCTGAGGACCCAGGTTCGATCCCGGCCCCGCCTCACTGGAGTTTGCATGTCCTCCCCGTGCCTGCGTGGGTTTTCTCCAGGCACTCCGCTTTCCTCCCACGTCACAAAAACATGCAACATTAATTGGACCCAAATTGCCCCATGGTGTGATTGTGAGTGCGACTGTTGTCTGTCTTTATGTGTCCTGCGATTGGCTGGTAACCAGTTGACATCTGGGATAGGCTCCTGCACTCCCCGCAACCCTCGTGAGGATAAGCGGCAAAAGAAAATAGACGGATGGATGGATGAATGGATGTTGTCTCCTTATCTAAAAAGATGCGACAAGCCATTACAGGATTCAAGTAATTCTTAGAATAGTTCACAGTAATTAATCTGTGTAGCATAATAAGCACCCTCTGTTTTCAGCCATTTAGTGGGTTTATATGATTATTGCTTTTGAGTTTTGAACTCAATCATGAGTGATTGATTGCAAATTTACAAAGCAGGGCCAGGATTTGCAAACTGCATCTGAAAATGGATTCATTGTCATGGGTTACCTTGCACATTTGCACCAACTTTCCCTACGGGAAAATTGATAGCGTGTGTTTGTTTGATGAATCGAGGCTCCCCTTTCGTCGCCTTTTCAGAAGTGGATAGACAAAACAAACGTCTGTACCTGCGTCATGAAATCATCTGTTTGAGAGTGACTTAATCCGGGATTAAAACTACCAGGCTTTTCGCTTTAGAGTGAAAGGAAGAGGCCCACTAAATCTGTGCTGGGATTGTAGGACACATGAAGATCCTCGTGGCAACATGTCTCATTTAGACAACATATTTCTTTTAATGAAATAATAGAAACAACCCTCAATAGGATAGCGGGCGTTTAAACACATTATAACAATTTTAAAAAAGTCAGCTCATTATCTGGCAGTAACTTGACTCACCGGTTTAATTTATTCCGTAATCGGTCTTGGGAATCAACACCAGCCGACTCACAACAGCAACAGTAATGGTTTATGTTTGCCTTTAAGGGGCGAGACCCGGTGAGGGACATCAGGAATAATGCTGGTCTGGATGTAAGTTTAGATTTTTCACTTCACTCAAATAACAGAATATCTGAAGGTCGCTTGTAACTCAGATTTCGACTCGTCACACAAAGTAAAACGCCAACTGTGCGACTCTGCTGCTAACTCGAAAAACTTTTATATTGGGGTGTTCGTCAGTCAAGGTACAACTCTTTTCGTAATGCTGTCAAACTGACGTTCTTACATAAAGACTGAAATTTGACATAGAAGCCAGATAAATGAAGGCATTCTTGAGCAAAATACGGATCACGTGGTAAAGTGATGATGTTCTCAAAAAAAAAAAATCGTTCCTCAGTAAGGTCGCTTCTTTGTATGCCGGCATTCTGTCTCACATCATAGTTGATGAAGTCGTGACTGCAGAGAAGGTTTTTTCCCCCCATACGCATAAAGACTTTTGCCATAAATATGAGCAATGTGCGAAACTGCATATTTTGGGGTCGATCCAAGAATACTGATACTTTAAAAAAATAAGGTATTGCTCAATTTTATCAATAAATAGTAAAAACCCAGAGCCGAATTAGGGTAAAGTTGAGCAGCAAATAAGAATACTTTGTATTAAAATTGGTAAAATATAATTTCTATCCTCCTTTCACTTTTTCTATTGGTCGACTTTGACTCTTGCAGTTTGTTGTGTTGCCACCGTACCTTACAGGATTTTAACAAATTGTACACCTTGCTGTTGTGTCATTTTGATGCGACGATTTCGGGGTTCAGGGGCGTGTGGAAAGCGGAAGGGGACACATTTGGAAAGTGTGTATCAGCCATCACTCGGAGGCCATCCTCCAGCTCAAAACAACTGCCTTGCTCGCCTTCCCTGTTACTGCTACACTGTCTACTTTTCATCTTCTTACCTACCACTTGACCACTTCCTCGTCACTGGCGTTATGACTCTTTGTAACCAACAGGGGGCAGCACAGTGGCAATTTTCAAGCCAAGAACCGACGTATTGCTCTCGCTCTCTCTTTTCTCTCTCTCTGTCTGTCTCGCTCTCCTTCACTTCCCCTCTTTCATGCCCCCTCACTTGCTTTGTGGCAAAATTCTGACCGATTCTAATTTCAAACTAATGAAGTAAAATAAGAAAGACGTGAACCACGCTGGCGCCCTGTGTGCTCTGATTGGCCTGGAGTGTGGTGCTGAAAGAACAGCGTCCTTCTCGTGGGGGTGGGAGGTGGGGGGGGGGGTGTTGATACCACATCTTCCAACAGCAAACATAGAAAACAATATTTATGCATGGTACACATCAAATGCCAACTGTCCTTCTTTCGTATATTCAGATTCTTTATTGCACTTTCCTGCAGACTTCTTTTTTTAAGTTACTTAAAAGACCTGAGGGGGGCGTAGGAGGAGGAAGAGGAGGAGGAAAGCGGAGGGGGAGGAGGAGGTGCAATCCACCACCGGGAAAAGTGGAGTTGATCGGTCACATAAACGTAGTAAACCTTTTCCTCACATCCTCTTCCTCTCGTCCACCTGTAATCTCCATGATCGGAAGCGAAGACATCGACCCTCTCTCTTAACTTCTCATCTCCTCCCTCGGTTCGGAGAAGAAAGCAAAAGAATTGACTCGAGGCTTCTGATCTTTTTTTTTTTTTTTTTTTTTTTTTTGCCTCCCCGGCGGGAGGGTATTCAAAAGACATCTTCAAGCGTTCAATCCAATAAAGAGCAGAAGGCTGTTAACCTATTTTTTTTCCAACGCTTTTCTTCGTGGATTGAGGAAGAAAAGTACACATGCATGATCCAAGAAGCCGACTGCCCGTCGAAAGCAACATAACTTGGGGCAATTCATTCTTCAACCTATTTTTGGAATATACGCGCATCATCGCGTGAAACAAGACTTTTTTTTTTTTTTTTAACCCTCCTGGAAGTTCATTTTGACATGCTCGGAGTATCCCGGAGGAAAGTGACGATGCCCCTTACAGCACATTGCTCCATGTGTTTCCTGCTAATTATCAATTGACTTCAGGCTGAGGTAAATAGGCACGGCGACGGGCTCAAAGTTCTACATTTCCCCCGAAATTCCAAGCATCCGCGCTCCGTATGACCATTCACGAGTGCAAAAGCCTCACGCTGTATCCATTTTGGGTGCGTAAAAGTGGACCGACTGCGCGGACACGCGAGGACCGGCCGGTATCACTGCTGTCATTCTCAAGAGAAGCGTGCAGAAACGGGAGAGGACTGATGAACGCATAATTTGCAACCCGGAAAGTTTGCTCAGGGGTTCTGAGCGTCGCTTTTGGCAGAGAGGGGTGGGCGAGAGGACGCGACCACCTGGGAAGGAAACGTTTGGCTGCAGCGGTGGGGTGGAAAAAAAAGAAAAAGAGGACAGAGGTTGGATTATTTGAAAACTGTAAGATATTGCCCAGGTCAATATCGTGTCGGTGGCATCTGTTGTGGAGGCTGGACTTGTAACGCTCACATACAGCTGGTAAGAGATTCACGTTGCAATTTTACGCGTGCTGGCTCACATGTGGTCGACTTGATAAGTTGTCTGTGTGTGTGTGAGTGAGTGAGTGTGTGTGTGTGTGTGTGTGCACTGCGGGGGAGCCAACAAAATTATTACATAATTCACATTGCCATTGCTTTAAAAATACTAATTTTCAAAAGAAGTATGCTGCTTTCTCATAACCTGCGCAGTCTACAAAGAAATGATGTGAGATATCAAAAAGGTCAGATTGCTCTGGTCTGATTGACACTGTCAGATACGTAAAATTACCTGACAAATATTGCACATTTGCGTGTTTACCAAGCAGGCTACTGCACTGCATCACACACCGAGAGCTGTTCTTAATATTTGGCCCCTCTTGTAGCTTAGGTACATATACCAACATAACACCTCTCAGTATTATGCATTGCAGTTGTACACTGCCACTAAGTACTATAATAGACATCGCTGTCAATATCAGGCCAATATTTAATTTGATGCAACCTGAATAGAAAATCCTGATATGGATGTGGCAGGTTATTTTAAGTTGGACATGTTAGGACATCTGCAAACATGGATTCTGTTTTATAGAAAAAACAACAACAAAAGAGCCTGTTTATGCTTTTTTCCATTGAAGCAGCAATGAGGTCAAAGCCGCGTTTTTGAGGATCCACTGTATAATTTTGCCATTTGTTCAAGTCTTCCAAATACAGACGCTGTTTGTCTGAGTGCTTTACAGCCCAGCAGGTGTTTTCTCTTCCTCCTCCCCACTCTCTCCATGTCCCTCTTCTCTGTATGAGCATTAGAGGGAGTTTCTGTTCCTTGAACACAAAGTGAGTGCTGGTCATGCAATGGCATGTATACGTGTCGTGTCTACGTCAGAGCGCAGAGGAAGAGGGATGTGTGTCATGTGACACTGCCACAGATACACACAAGGGAGAGATTCATCGGGTTTCGGAATCACGCCTGTTTAGCGGCAAGGTGCGCTCAATTGTCTGTTGGCATGGGCACCGGGAACCTGAAAGCTGTGTATGCACACATGCATGCATGTGTAGGTGTGTGTGTGTTGATTTAAGATGCAAAACTCGCAGGATGAATATCATCTTTTGGTACTGTATATGTCCATTTAGCTATCTATCTAGGTATCTAGATTTCTGTATATCTAGCTCACTCTTTCAACTCCAATTTTGAGATTATTTCTCATCTTGACTCATGGCCGAAGCCAGTCGATCCGAAATTATTGCCGAACTGGTGCTCGCTGTAAACATTTGAGAGCACCTGCCTCGTGAGCCATTTGCATTGCTGAGCCATTTAAATCATCTCTGGGTTATAGAGCGTGACGATAAATGCTTGTTTTAGAATTACACTTGGTTAAAGTTGAAAAGGAATTGTGGGAGAACATAAATCAAGCAGTGAGGGTGTTACGGATTTAAGAAGTAGAGATTGTGGAGGCACACATTAAAAAAAAAAAAAAAACATATGTGGGAGGTGAAGGGAAGAGAACACAGTCGATGGTGAAGTCTGGTTTAGAGGAATGCAAATGTAGTTTCACTGAAGAAGCGGAAAGGAATGAAACAAAGGGGATACATTTGAAGACTGGCTGGGAGGGCGTCATGGGGACCTTAACAAGATAGAGGAGGGCAACAAAGCGCAGTACAGTGACCTGGAAGGGTCAGAAGGGTTCTATACTGGATAAATTGTGGGCCCGGACAGCACCGCAGGTTGCAAAGAGTTGTCTTGACCCCAGCAGAGTTGGAGAAGGTAATTCCAGTCAACAGTTCGCGTTCGAGTGTGTTTGTTGTACGTGCTTTATGGGCTCTAAATTTCACCATTTTTATTTTTCTTACAACCCAACAGGCAGTTTAGCCGCACTGTCTTCTCCCTCAGTCTCCAAACTCTTACTGTTAAGGTCATGAAATTGGTGTCATCGTCAAAATATTTTTTCTCAACATTTTCCTTCAATAATAAATAAAAAATAACAATCCCTTTTAAAATTAAAAACAACAGACAAGGCAGCTTTATCGTCCATTTTAGACCCAGGGTCACTCAATGTGTTTTATGTGCGTAAAACTACATTTAGTTAAATTCTTTAGATGTATAATGAATTAAAAAAGTAAACAATACAATATGTTGGATGCCATTTAATTGGGCTGACCTCATTTTGTCCCTTTTTGTTTAAATAAGATTAACCTTAGCATTACTCCAGTGACCACCGGTGGAAATGGTTATTGTTATATAACCTTAATGTTCTGTGAACTGCTAATGCATCTTATTCGCATCATGTTCAATGTTCTGTGTTTTCATTCATTTTATTCTGCACAAGTGTATTTTTTTTTTTTTTTTAATGTATGCACTACATTATTTTCCCCATTTGTGCAAGTGGATACCCATTGGTCTATTTTGATCACCCTGCCCATTTATGTTGCAGTCAGGTTATCATCTATCCAATCCAATTTATGCATATTTTGAAAATACTTGATTCTGATCCTCCTATATACAATACAATGTTTTATTTCCCAACTTTACGCTGCTGACATGCATATCTGAATCATGCCACTTTAATGTAGTATAAATCCAGGTTTTGTTCTACACCAGTTTAGTTTATAGCTTGATTTGACAGAAAAATTATTCAATTGTTGACAGATGAACTTGTACATTTGTCAATGCAGTTATTTACAATTTTAAAGCAAAATTCTACTTCAGTGTGTACTGTAGAAGTTGAGTACAAATGAAATGAAAGAGAAGCTGAAAGAAAACTTTTAGAGACTAAGAAAGAAAAATTTAAATGTCATGTTATCATTAGAGACTAAGTAGGAGCCCCTCTCTTTGTTTCCTTTCAGATTCTCTTTAATTTCATTCATTCATTCATTCTGGCTGCTGTTTACATAACCCTGGACGTGCGTGAGGCTGAGCGCACGCTCACGCTTATTGTACTTGGTGACGTTAACGAGGAGAATCTAAGCTATGAAATAGCCAAGTACAAACAGTGTATTAATTGCTCGACTAGAGAAGAAAACATGTTGGATTATTACTACAGTGCAGTTAGTGGAGTTTATTGTGCCACGGCCTGCTCCAGCCTCGGGCCTTCAGATCACGTGATGGGCCACCTGCATATAGACAGGCTAAAACTCTGCAAGGACTTTATAGAGATGGGTCAGTGAGCTCGTGGAGTAGGTTACAACAGTGCTCGGAAACATCAGACTGGGAGGTGTCCTGGGCTGTGAAAATCTGGATGAGTACATGGGCACGGTGACCTCATTTTTAACTTCTGAGGTATGCACAGCACCAATACGCACTAGGGGGTGTTGTATCATTGACAAGCCCAGGTTCACAGCTAAGTTCAGACAGATTTGTCAAAAAAAAAAAAAATAATAATAAAAGAGTGAATCCAGGAGCAGTTAGGAGGCGAAACTCAGTTTTAGCAGGGAGATGAGGAATGCTAAATTTTGTATTCAGAGAGACTACATCTGCAGTATTTTGCCAACAATGCTGCAGCTGTTTGGAGAAGTTTTTCGTGTAAATACTCTAAGGGCATTGAATCGATTGAAAATGTAGGCTCCCATCCATGCAGGACATGTCTCCAGGACATGGGGGGCGTTATAGGTCGGATTACAGCGCAACATACACACTCTGGAAACAGCCTATTTGACTCAGGGCATAGAATCGATTGCAACTAGACTGTCTTTTACGTTTTAGAAGTTTTGCCTCTCATCGGCTTCATCAGTTCTTGCAACAAGGCTTTGTTACAATGAGCTAGTCAATGTTTGTGTGGAAGAGTTAACTTGTTTTTCTCCAACTCAAAGTTAACGTCATACTCGTGGGGCTGGCGACTTCGCTGACATCACTGCGACTATCCTGGGTGTAATTTGCTTTTACACTTGAGAGAGACCCATGTGTGCAGTTTTGAACATGTATTATGGTCCTCCTTCAAGTCCTGGGGGTGTCGCTACGGCTAGTATTGCCTCGGACTCTACAGGGCGGAGTTTCCTCTGCAATTTTTGGTCGTATCCAGTAGCTGTTTTTTCTTTTCTGTAACAAGGAACAGAGCAACAACAATGGTGACCATGAACCAGTGTCTGTTAGAACAAATGGAGCCAGAGGACCAGATAAGATGTTTAATTGATCTAGAAGATGTAGGTGGTATGTGGAGCAGGGAGGAACGGTGAGTATGTCATCACAGCATGTGATAAAATGAGATCATGGAAGATCATTTCCGCGGCATTCGATGCACGGCAACAATTTTTGTGCACGCATCAAGTAACAGAGAGTAGCCACTTGGTCCAATGCGTCGGTCACGTGATGCAACGCGGGTGCTGTCAGACGCTCGAGTGCTGGAGTATAAGGAGGACTTAGAGGCATTCCCTACAACACATGGAATCCTTCTTTAGGATTGCAAAAAAGGGAGAAAGCCATTAAGCCGCCTGGCCAAGAGGCCATTGTGAGTCTACCAGAGCCGCTGGATGGAAATTCCCTCACATTGATATGCCCTTTAGTTGTAAAGTGGTCGGTCATGGAGTTTCCGAACAGTCAAGGAGGCTGTGCTGTCTGTTGAAGGCTGAATTTATCGAGTTTATTTGGAATGGACAAAAGGAAGGCATAGTAAATAGGAGATATGTGATGTTGTAAGCCCCCTCGTTTGTCAAGTGATATTTTTTTTCTACCTTTTGTATCTATAGCCTCTATGACTCCGCTTTCAAATCATCGATCTTCCCTGTACAGAATACAGACATTTTTTTTTTGTCTTTAAAAGACTGACGTTTCTCTTGCAGGTAGATAGCAGAGTCTTGATGGGGAAATTTCTTGGTCATGTCATGCGTCTGCTAAGCGGTTGATTGGTTTCCCCCAATGTACATTCTTCACTGCACTTGACCACGTACACCGGATTGCTTTGGGTGTACCAGCTTTTGCCTCATCGTATTCCCATGTTTGAAGTATACCCGAATGTTGTGTCCTTTGAAAATCCTTCTATGTTTCTCAGGCAGGTCTGACACATACGGAGTGACAATATTTTTGTGTACCTCACTCTTTTCCTTCTCATCAACGTTGTTCCTGTGCCTTCTGGAACTGAACACACGTTTCACAAATGACCAGCTTTGGTAATCACAGGTTTGGAGGGCCTCGCTCACGCGTCTGTGCTCTTTCTCTTTTGCCCGTAGACTGATTGCAATGTTATCACCTCTGTGTTTTCGGGTAAGGATAACGCCCAGTTTGTTTTCCAAGGGGTGGTGTGAGTCAAAAAGTAAGCATTAGTCAGTGTTTGTGGGTTTTCTTTAAACCTTAACATGGAGGCACCAATTGTCTCCAATGAGGACATGACTCCAAAAATGGCAACTTACTATCTTTGAGAGTGTAATGTGTGAACATTATGTCATTGTCCACTGAGTTAAATGTGTGCGGTGAAGGTGACACTTCTTGAGTTTTGATTTTAAACACGTGTCATCCATATGCTGCATCTTTATGCTTTTTTTTTTTTTCTAATGGCGAGTTTGGACGCTGTGATCAGATCAAGTATCTGCACTTGGTGTGGTGTCACAGCATAATTAAAACCATTTGCCATCACTTCCTTCTCTGATTGGGTAAGTTCTGTCTTTTTTATTCTTTTACCAATCTATAAAGTACTTCCTTTCACGTTCACAATTAATGACTTCATGTGAGCAAATGTCATGGTGAGTTGGTTGTAATTTCTGAAACAGTCTTTTCTGTCTTGCTTGTGGTTTTGTTCTGCTGAGCAAGCTGGGCTTTGGTTATAAGTGTGAAGACCTTTTTACAGACCTCTTCAGGCAGAATTGTTTGTAATTTGAAGAGCAATTCGTCTACTTTTACCTTGAGGCTTTCAAAGGTAAAATTGACTCATCTTAGTCTTTCATTCTGGAGTTGTTTAGGGCATTTTCCAGGATTTTCTCTCTCATGAAGGTTTTCATGGTGGAGAGTAGGCGTAGTCTTGTGGGTATGAAGCTGTTTTGTCTGTATCACGTTGAACCCGAGATGCTTCCGGTAGTCTGGAACTTTATGAGCTGTCTTTTCACATTCCGCCACAGTTTTGAGGGTATTAAACCCAACATTTTCAGAAACATGCCTGTGAATATTCTCATTCAACCAGGTAATTTCATTCTCAGGGCATTCAGTGGCTCACAACTGGATTGCTTTGTTTGTCTTAGAAGATGTTTTGCCTCTCATCCATTTCAGCGGAAGACAGACGCTGGTTAGTGCATCCTCACGAAACCTTGTTGGGTGAATTGATGAATTCAATTCAATGAATTGATGAATAAGAGGTGAAACATCTAAGAGAAACCGAACAGTCCAGTTGCATTCGATATTCATCAAAAAAATAACAGGCAATCACAGGCAAGCCTGTCTAACCTGGGCCATCCGGGCTAGAACCTCCTGCTACATGAACAGCTTCTTCCCCTTGGCCATCAGACTAATGAAAACTAAAAAAAGCCAGCATCACCCGTTATAATGTCACACCTACAGTACACTTGATGCCTATTGCACACAGTTTATACATCGTCTTAAAAAACTACAGTGGAATTCGTACTGTATTGCTACCATCTCTGTTTCATGTTGTACCATTGGACCAAGAAATTTCCTAGTTGTGTTATGATGCTTCATTCTTTGACAAACACAGACTAATGCAATATGTTTTCATTGGTTGTTTAGTTAAACTGTTTTGACAGAACATAACTGAAAGTGCTTGTTTGATATGGTGAAAAATCATTATTAATAAGTAATCTATAATCCTGCCAGTACTCGTGGTTGGTTGTCATCAGACTGAAAAATTTATTGCAATATTGCCCCCCCCACCTTCTTGACGTTGCATTGATTACCTTTCACTCAAAGAGGCGTTACATTCATTTAGTGTGCATGTTTTTGACTCTTTAGATACATGTAAGTAAATAAATAATACAAATAATAAATAATCTGTATGCCGGTTAGAGCGTTGGCCTCACATTTCTGAGGACCGGGGTTCAAATCCTGGCCTCGCCTGTGTAGAGTTTGTATGTTCTCCTCATGCCTGCATAGGTTCTCTCTGCGGTTTCCGCCCACGTCCCAAAAACATGCACTCGTTGGGGACTCTGAATTGCCCTTTGGTGTGATTGTGAATGTGACTGTTGTCTGTCTCCACGTGCCCTGAATTGGCACCACTAAAAGTAAAATGAACTCCACCACTTCTGAACGTGTTGCTGCAGCAAATGATGATAATCTCCTACTTTGGGAGTTATGGCGCCGGTAGGTCAGTTTAAAGCAACGTGGAGGAGAAGCTAAGTTCTGAACGGAGCACTCCAGCTGATAAGGACTCGGTGATTCAATGTATTCTCCATCAGTGGGTGGCTGTCTGCTGACAAAGGGTTTGGACGAGGATCCTTCACTTGAAGGTTGATTAGTGTGAAATGCTGATTCATTGCTAATAATATTTTATTCAGCAGTGTTGGTTAAATATTGTTGCAGAACTGCCTACGTTATAGCTGTAAGGCAGTACTATCAACACAGGGCGGAGGTGTCATTTGATGCTGTCCAGCTACAACGCTTTGTGTGACTCAAGGCATCTCCGACAGTAGACAGGCTCCCTGGCAGCGTTAGCCTTCTTGGCGGTCACAGTGTCTGGATTGCAGCTATTAACTGTCCTTGTGGTAGTCATTCAGGTCACGGGCCTTTTTCTCAATTTGCTTGACAAAAGACAAAATGTGCTTAAATGCAATTGGGTCCCTGTGCGAGAGGACATTTTTCATCAGCATCCAGGGTTAGAGAAGTTGCGAAAACCTTGGCAACAGAGTACACCACAGAGGGATTTTATCTCGCTGGTTGCCATTTCAACATCCATTAGTCAAACTGAAAAATGTATTTATCTACATTGAAAGCCCTGCCCGATACATACCTTTTTTTTAAAAATCAACATCTGTAGGGAAATTATATTGTTTTATAATGGCATTATACTATATGTAATTGTTCATCTTACAAAAGTGAAACAATATGCAGTGCATTTCTTTTAAACCTGTAAATTGCTTGCTTGAAAACGCTAAGCAGCAAAAATTGAGGTTCTTTGGAGATACCGATGAAAAGAGCTTAAATATTTACTGTGGGACATTGCTGATGATTTCATTAAGTCATCACTGTATACTTTTGACTGTGTCTGAAGGAACTGTAGGATTTTTAACTCGATCAAATACGAAATCACTGTGTTCATTTGGTATTGTTCTACTTTTCTTTTGCTCCAAGTGATTAAAATCCCAAGTATATATAACTAACCATTGATTTGATTGCAGCAACTACACACTGTCACTGCCGCTAATGTCTTTCGGAATGTCAAACAGCAATATGTGATAGGCTGCACATATAGCAAGCCAGTGAAATATACTGCAAAGCTTGGCCCTTTCCTTCTTTTAAGTGCTTGCCCCCTCCTCATCACGGTGACTCTCCAGTACACCCCTCAGCAAATCTACCAGTGTCTGTAGCCTCTCCTCAGTTGACGTAACTTTCTCTGACACGCTCGTCCCTATGGATTGTGATCAAATGGAGTAATAGTGTACACCGCCGCAACAGCTTGCTAAAACAGCAGCCCTAATATGGCAAAGATCAGCGTCTTGCCAAAATGATTTGACATGTTTCTGTGCTCATTCTACTTCATTACCCTGAAAAAAAGAAAATAAGTGGGTAACTTTAAAGTACAGGAACAATAGAGGTTTGTTCGAGACTGTATTTGAACATCGCGTTGGAAGTAAGTCCTATCAAATGTTTGAGTAGATGAAAACAGTCCCAGCTGCATGGGGTTTCTTTTGTGTTTTGTAGTCATATTCTCAATTGCAGACTTCCATACATGCTGAATTTATTACTGATCCATTTGTTGATTCATTTGAAAGTGAAAACAACAATAACATGCCCTAAAAAGTGATTAACAAGATGACTAAAATATCGGCATGGTGGAGCAGTTGTGGAGCACTGCCCTCACAGTTCTGAGGGTTAAAATCCTGGCCCTGCCTGTGTGGCGTTTGCATGTTCTTCCCATGCCTGTGTGTGTTTTCTACGGCCACTCAGGTTTCCTCCCACATCGAAATAACTCTAAATTGACCCGAGGTGTGATTGTGAGTGCGACTGTTGTCTGTGTCCATGTGCTTGGCTGGCAACCATTTCAGGGTGTACCTCGCCTTCTGCCTGATGACCTCTGGGATAGGCTCCAACACTCCCTCAACCTTTGTGAGGATAAGTGGCTCAGAAAATGGATGTATAAAAAAAATAGAAAAATGAAGTGTCACTAATTTACAACATTTGGCACTGTTTATAAGTTCCAAAGGACGAGGAATTAATTCTTCTTGCGCTATCCCTCCTCTAAAAAGTTAATAACTTTGTTATATTAATACAAAAATAGGTTATTCATTTACCATTTTGGTTATGTTCATGCAATTTGATCAATAATGGTAAAAACATGGCCCTCTGAATTTCCTTTGAAAATCAACATCTCCTCCATATGTAAACGGCATCATCAAAAAATGCCAATCAGATTTTTATGTCTTCACTGTTATTAATCAAAATATATATACCTTCATACAGTACAGATACATAGACAGGCCTACATACCCACATACTGAACATACATATGTATATTTTTGTCAGTAACCCCCTACCATCAAATGTTCATCTGTATTCCACAATAACTAGCACTTTATTCAATTACGACAGAATAAATGGACAAATACACCAACCAGCTACAACATCATGAGCTGACCATGATTATTTTTTCCTTTGCAAATATAATGATGCTCACTTTTGATTGCCACTATCAGATAGATACTCATTTAACAATTCATTATTGTGGTTATAATTTGGCGCCGTTGCACTGTGATGCATCCTGATGAGAGATGTTCCCAATATGTATGTTTGTTTATTCTTTAAGGTGCAGGGATAGGTCACCACCCGCACAACAGACATCTAACACAAATGCACGTATTTTGTCTTTCACAGTTAATACAAATATCATAAATACAGTAGAACAGAAAAATGACTCTTTCCCATTGTACGTGCCCAAATTATTTGACAGCTCAAGTTGTGATGCAGTGCAGTTCTACTGCAAGTTCTGCTCTTCTACCCTGCAAAACATCAATATTCGACTATTATAATTTATTTTTTGTCGACTTTATTACAGGCCAACACAAACAACAAATAGGCACGGTGTGAGCTGGCTAGATAAGCAGCCAATGTCACTCATTTGGGGAAAAGTACGAAAACATAATTCGACCAACCACAAAATATTTTCTGTTCATGCAATTGAACACAATTGTAAAGCTTGGATTCAAATTCTGCTATAGCAGAGTCGAAGATAATTGGCATTGTTTACATGCTCGGACTTTCACTATTTGATATCTAAACTGCAGCTGTGGCTGTTGGCTCAAACTTCTGGCTGTGTTCCCTCCAAGGACACGCACTGAATTACCTTTGCACCAATTAGATCTTCTTGAAACTTGCAAAAATAGATTTGTGAAATTTTCAAATTTGTACTGAATTGGCTTATTTTCTGATTACATCAAACTTTGGTTGAACAATGCTTCCTTTCCTGAGTAGATTGCATTGTTTAGTCCTTCTGTTGCACAAGTTTCTCAGTTGAATTATATTATTAAACCAATTATAAACCAATTTGAACCAGTACAGTTTGAAGACCATTGACTCCTCATTTGTTTAATGGCTAGAGCAAAAACGGTGGCATGGTAAATATGTTCTTGATAATGCTAGAACCAGTTTGCGAACCATATATGCCATTTCAAAGTGATTTATATAGCAGATAAATGATCAAGAATGCACCTTGTGCTTTTTGCATCCAGCGCCTCCCAGGCTTTGGCTCTATCCAGCGCGATGACGTAACATGAGCCAAACATCCTGTTCATTCGGTGATGTGATATTGTTCCGTGCTGTTGTTCCCGTCCTTGTTTTGAGAAAGACTAAGCAGAAAGCATCAGATACACACGTTTAGTCCGGCAGAGGCTTAAAGCAGTTGCAGAACCATTTTTCCTACGATCATTGGGACCTCAACCTCAAGCAACAGAACTAATTCTCCCAGCCCCTATGGTGCAGCGGCGCAGACAAGGGTTGAGTATTTTCTTGTACAGTATATAGCTACAACTCTACTTCTTCTTCTTCTTTTCCTTTCGGCTTGTCCCGTTACGGGTCACCACAGCGTGTCATCAATAATGGATCCTTTTCCATCCTAGCCTATCTCGTGCATCTTCCTCTCTAACACCCACTGTCCTCATGTCCTCCCCCACAACATCCATCATCCTTTTCTTTGGTCTTCCTCTCGCTCTTTTGCCTGGCAGCTCCATCCTCAGCCCACCTTCTACCAATATACTCACTCTATCGCCTCTGGACATGTCCAAGGCATCAAAGTTTGCTCTCTCTAACCTTGTGTCCAAAACAATCAACTTTGGTTGTCTCTTTAATGAGCTCATTTCTAATCCTATCCAACCTGTTCACACCGAGCGAGAACCTCAACATCTTCATTTCTGCCACCTCCAGTTCTGCTTCCTGTTGTTTCGTCAGTGCCACAGTCTCTAATCCGTACATCATGGCTGGCCTCACCACTGTTTTATAAACTTTTCACTTCATCCTCGCGGAGACTTTTCTGTTACATAGCACACCAGACACCTTCTGCCAACTGTTCCACCCCGCTTGGACCCGTTTCTTCACTTCCTTACCACACTCACCATTGCTCTGTATTGTTGACCCCAAGTATTTGAAGTTGTCTACCCAACAACTACAGCTACAACTCTACTGTGGTTATTAAAAAAAGACCCACACAGTACTTTTCTCCTGTATCTTTGCCTATATGACGAGACAACAAACACGTTATAAAGCTACTCGAGCGAGTTGCACAACATATCTAGCATATCTAGCAAAAAGCTCATCGTGTCACTGAAACACATATGAATATATAATATGTAGTTGTGCTTAAGAAATACTGGCACCCCTGGTTGCTATTATATTAACCATAACTGTAAAAAAAGATTTTTATTTTTCAACTCAGTTGTCTGACCCCATTAGAATGCCAGTTATATTTTATGGCAACAAAAGGAAGGTTTGATATTTGCCATGTCACAAAAGGTAATCTCTGCTGCTCCTCCTCATTACTCTCAGGTTCCAACCTCAAGATCTGCTTGATCGATGCCAAGATCAGTTGGGTGCTCACGTATGTTGAAATCTGCCCCAAATTCCAACATGTTGCTCGCCATCACGTCTCAGTGTAGCGCGTGTGGCACTCGCAAGGTCACATGCGGTAGCCATTGCGGTGGATAGAGGAACTACACTCAGGTGTCTCAAGCTTGTGTTCGGGGAGTGCTCATTACCCATCATAAAAAGCCTCTTTTTTTTTTTTTTTTTTTTTTAGCTATAGTTAACCACTTGCTGGAAGTGATGTGGATGTATTTCATATATAATTGATGCAAATATGAATTTCAACTGACCCCATAACATTGTTGTCCTCTGACCTTTAAAGAAATAACTGCAGAATCATTATGTAGAACCTAGTATCTGTATCAAAGTCAAGATTTTATAATTTAGTGCTTGGAAACAACAAACATGGTGACAAACTTGATTTAAATAAATAAATATATATATATATATATTATATATTATATATTATATATATATATAAGCTGCATGACTCTCCCAAATTTCAAAACAGAAAGGAGCCCAGGAGAAATTAATCTTCATGGATATTTGATATTGGGCTGTGGAGTTAAGTCAAACTAAGTTGCCTTCATACTTGACGTTCACTTCGATGGATTAATTATCTCCACCAAGATTGCGATAACATTATTCACACTGTGCTACAGTAGCTGGAAGGTCGTAATCCAATCAGCGATTTAACACACCATGGTACTTAATTTGTATGACATATCTTTACCCCTATTCATGCAAACCTGTATTTAACAACTATCTATTTTGACATAATTTAATGTTTTACAGGAGGCGTGAGTAATGTGTGTATTGGAAGATATCCAGTATTTTCTATTAAAGGTTTATGTCTCATCAGTTGCCTAAATGACCCTGATATGGAGGTCAGTAGGAGTGATGGCAAAAAAAACCAAACAATTGTTGTTTAAAAATATCTAAAATTGTAGGTGGAAAAAGGAAGCTTCTTTTGGAAGTTTGTGAAATGTAACGTTATGTATCTTGAACACATTGACATTTATTGTCTCACTAAAAACATCCTCTGAGCCCGATGATGAACTTTAATCTGTATATTATGCTTCCCCAGCACGTCCAGGATGGGCCCCGCCACCCGCTCATAATCAACTGAGATGGGCTGCAGCTCACCCACAAACCTAATTAGGAAATGCGGTATACAAAATGGATGGAAGAATATTACTGTATGTTTCCATGAGGTGGTTGCCTTTAGTGGTTTACCTTCAGCAGTTGTTACATTTGTGTCTAAACTTCCCAGACATTAAGCACGATGATAAGTGCTGGGTAAAAGTTGCAGATTTTCACAATGAATCCTAGTATGAAATGTGTGGCTTTTATCATATATTAAAATCTGCAAGTACTGTATGTGTTTAGGCCTTGTTCAGCCAAATTAGGTGAGTACTGATGACATTTTGCTAGATTTTTATGAAGCCTTAATCACTGTCACCCGCAAACTGCTGGTATGTCAACAGTCTGTTTGTGGATAATTAAATACATCTTGGAAAGGGTAGAAATGTCAAGTTATGTCTTGTAATGCTTAATAAACATCTTGAGATGGGGGAATTAAATATTTACTGAAAAAAAAAACCAGCCTGGATAATCTGAATAATGTTGTCAATAATGGTAATAGTAATAATGGTCAGTGATGGTGTTGGGTATAGATGCGTGACCTGAATGCAGACTGTGTGTGTGTGTTCAATTCCCACTCAGCAACAGTGTGAATGTAAGAGTTATTGATTGTCTGCCTATGTATGTGTCCTCCAACTGACTGGAGAACAGTCCAAAGTGTAGTCCGCATTTCACTTCAAGTCAGCTGGAACTGGATCCAGCAAACATGTGGCCCTGAACAGAATAAGTGGAATAAACAAAGAGGATTGCTGGATGGAAATTGCCAATAAACATGATGGTGTCAGCTAAGCTGGGAATGGAGAGAATGGCATCATGTCACATAACACGGTACTTTCCCATTAATTGGGATTCCCATTGCATGTTTGCTATTGCTCTGAAGAAAAATACCATTGATCAAAACTTAATATTACATGTACTTCCTGTGCAACAACCAAAATGACTTCAGAAGTGGTGAAGTGTATGAATAGGGAGTAGGTAATTTGTTGTCCAGAAGGCATTTGATTCAATCAACAGAGATGTCACGCTCACGAGCCGTCCCCTGCATGGTATTCCAGAACCAACTGGTGAAGCAATAAAGGGACAATATGTGCTGCTCCAATCCCCTACGCGTGACTATTACTTTCTAGTGCAACCATAAAGCAAGTTAATGACCTCACTTGCATTGGATGATGTAGTATGGATTCACAATCAGATATGAAATACCGTAAAGCACTAGCACTTGTAGCCCGTTCCAGTCTTGCAAGTGAGATCATAGTGTACTCGTTTAATATACGAACTGAGCCAATTACTACTATGTTCTACAGCAGGGATCGGGAAACTTTTCCACTGAGAGAGCCATAAATGCCAAACATTTGAAAACGTAATTTCAAAAGAGGCATGCAATATTTAAAAAAAAAAAACTACATACAGCTGTATTTGCACATTTATGTAAAACCAACACTTTTAGAGTACAATTGTCTGAATTTTTTTTTAAATAAAATTATGATGTTGCTAACCAATGAGGACAAAAGTACTTCCTGGTTTTGCTAATGGTTTGAGATTTCCATCATTTCATCATGAACGTAATTCATTGGATATTCTATCATGCTGGTAGGATGGTGAACAGTTTTTGCCGACAAAGGCATGCCTTTTATTTGTTTGATTATCCTGCCTTCATGCAAAGTTGGCAAAATGTTGATTGGCAACGTCAAGTACGAAAGCTTGGGCATACTTCCCCATCTGTGAATTTACCCCATTCACGGGCAGGGTGGCAATTTTTTGGCTTATTGAGATAAAAGTCTACTAACAGGCCAAAATCAAGGAAACAACACTTCTTTTTTTGTTTATGGTTAAGTTATATGATAACTACAGCCAGCCATGTTGAGTCAGGAAGGAAAGGGAAATACAGTAACTCTGTGCAAACCTTGACCGATGAGTTATCCTTTCCTGATACCAAATTATGGCTTCGGGTTAAAAGACTTAAATATTTTGATATACTGAAGGATATAATGCATGAAAATCATCATGTCCCAAAAATGGGACGCTGCCCACGAGTGGGCAAACACAGCAGAACATTCTCACACAGCAGAACCCTCCATCTCCACAAAGGCTGTCCATTCTTGTTGAAAACTTCGGTGGTACTCATATTTTTTTTCTTTGAGCAACCTTTGTCAAAAGCGTTTCCATAATTAGTTGTTCTGACACGGTAAGCATTAGACCCTTCTGCACCTCTTGACATAGACTACCACGCAAAAAACTACTGCAACCCACGAGGTCAAACTTTCTCTACGTCATTTGCGTTGCCTCCTACACCTAACTATGGCAACCCCACTAAGACAAACCAATGCACGACAGAAATCACATGTACAGTATTTTGTTATTAGGGGTCCGGGAGCCATATGCAACCACCAAAAGAGCCAGGTATGGCTCGCGAGCCATAGTTTCCCAACCCCTGTTCTACAGCAACTGCATATTTTTCATGGGGGCATGCAGGTATACTAACTTACTCCGGCATGTCAAAGGCATTTATTGATTGGCGCAACCCACATGCGAGTGGATACACACACATTAATAAAATCATGGCTGCAGCGCTTTTTCAATGAGCAAGGGTAGAAATATTTCATCGCTCCTCCTGTGGAAACCAAGTGCCACAGTCCAAACAAGAAAAATGATATTTCCAGATCAAATTTGTAAATACAGAGGGACTGAAAGGGAGAACTTCAAAATGCACGGATGAACCGCAGAGTGTGCAGTAGTATTGTTTGGTACATCCCAACTTAACAATGAAGATGATGAGATCAGATCCTGGTTACTTTCAAACAGATCATTGCAGAGCAGAGACCATAATCTGAACTGAGAACGGTGTGCACACATCAACAGAGGTTTTACTACTTTTCACACTCAAGTATTTTGTCAGCAAGAGGTTTTATGCACTGCTCAGTACAAACACAGTGCAGGTAAATTTTAATCATCAAGGATTAATAGTTGTCACAGCCACTTTTCAATTATTTAAAATCAACAGCGGAGGAGTTATAGCCAAGAGGGATGACAGTAATAGCATGTGCTGTATACATAAATCAAACTGACGTAAAAACTAAATGTATAATCTTCTCTGAATGTAAACAAAATAATTTGTAGCCTTGATGTTTGTTTTGAAATATAAGAAACATTGAAATAACATGGGCGGCACGGTGGAGCAGCTGGTAAAGCGTTAGCCTCACAGTTCTGAGGTCCCGGGTTCAATCCCGGACCCGCCTGTGTGGAGTTTGCATGTTCTCCAAGGGCCTGCGTGGGTTTCCTCCGGGCACTCCGGTTTCCTCCCACATCCCTTAAAAACATGCAACATTAACTCTAAATTGCCCCTAGGTGTGATTGTGAGTGCGTTTGTCTCATTGTGCGCTGCGATTGGCTGGCAACCAGATCGGGGTGTACGCCGCCTCCTGCTCGTTGACAGCTGGGATAGGCTCCAGCACTCCCCACGACCCTCGTGAGGATAAGCGGAAAAAGAAAATGGATGGATAAAATAATGTGATGCTGTCAGGGCAGCATTTATAGACGGAATCCCCATCATGGAACTCAAAGTTCACTGCCACTGCAGCAAGGTTTTTTTTTATTTGGGGGGGGGGGGTCTTTTTGTACCCCAAGCAATGATGATGTAGCTTCTGGATCAATGCAACTCAAGTGCACAGGGTTCTCCGAGAGGGAAACAGGGAACAAAGCAGCAAGCTACGAGTTTCTAGACAGCCACTGCACACCCAAGCCGAAAAAATCCCTGTGTGAACCTTTTCATTTGCATACATATAATTTGACCATTCATAGTATAAATTACAAATTTTTTACTGTGTATGTTTTATCCAAGGGATTTCTAATCAAAATTGATGGATTCTCTCCCGTTACATTCCCACTCTGCTTCATCATTTGGACAGAAACCTATTCCAATACCCGGGTGTATAGGTGCACGGGGGGACTTTAAAAACGATCTGTTAACCTCTTTGTCCTCCGAGGGATCTCTTTTTAACTCTCCTTCGTGAACACAAAATAGAAACCTTGTTTGGATGCGCGCCTGTGAAAATAAGAAACAATGGAGGCCTCTTCTATCCCCATCCAGCCCACTCGCCAGTTCTTTCTCCTCTCATTCCTTTCTTCCCCTCCCGCTCTTTTTCCATTTATCTCTGTCAGCCCGTGTTCATAGTAGCCATGGCTTTATTAATGGAGTGAGAGAAGAATGAGAACCCACTTTCTGGTTCCCGCGGACTGAGTGCTAAAGATATTCTTGCTGTTTCTATGCGAGATGAAGAAGCTATATGTGAATGTCACCCCGTGATATACACGTGTGGTAAAAAGAAGCAGAAATTTAGAAAACAGGTTGAATTGCGCATCTGCACCGTATTTCTGCAGCTGGAACATTATCATGCTGAACAGCACCTCCATTTGGGCCAGCCAGTCCACAGTGACACGGGCTCTGCAACAGTCTGAATAAGCCTATAAAGATTGTGTCTTTTCTTGCCAGAAGGTGCACACAGTGCTCATTGGGGTTTCCATTTTATGTTTTGCCAGAGTAGAATGTCTCGCCTGAGCGAGTGACACACTCAGCGTGTGTCTCTGACCATGAAAATGTTATTGTAGGACCCTTTTAAACCGACCGAGACTTTGAAAACACCTGACCAGCTTTTACCAAAATCCAAAACTATTCACACCCCGGTATGGAGTTAAAGAGAATTTTCATTTGGTCAACGTGGACTTTTCAGTTTGAAATTACATAAGAAAATGTAAAAAGATTATTATGTTAAGTATTTGATTGGTGTCAAACGCGAGGCCTGGGGGCCAGATCCGTCCCACTACATCATTTTACGTGGCCCCCAAATGGAAAATCTGTACAAAATTTAAACTGACGTGTTGAGTAATGTTGAGATATCACATTATTTTCAATTCCCATACCACTTTTTATGTTTACCTGATACATTTTTCCTTTTCTTCTCAGATCAAATCTATTATCCCTCAATTTGTTGTATATAGAGTATATCGATCCATTAATCCATTTTCTTAGCTGCTTATCCTCACGAGGGTCGCGGAGAGTGCTGGAGCCTATCCCAGCTGTCAATAGTCAGGAGGCAGGGTACACCCTGAACTGGTTGCCAGCCAATCCCAGGGCACATTGAGACAAACAGCTGCACTCACAATAACACCTAGGGGCAATTTAGAGTGTCCAATTAATGTTGCATATTTTTGGGATGTGTAGGGAAACCGGAGTGCCTGGAGAAAACCAACCCAGGCACGGGGACAACATGTAAACTCCACTCAGTCGGGTCCGGGATTGAACCTGGGACCTCAGAACTGCAAGGTCACCATGGTGCCTACACAGTAGGGTTAGTTAGTAGTGGTGCAAAAGATTCTCATTCAACTATTAAAATGTCACATTAATTAAGTTTGGATAAGTGGGGGATTTTTAAATGTTTGCTTTTCTTTCTAATGAATAAACATTGTGCAAGGTAAGGTCGAACTGCTGATTCGGGGGATTCGGATTTTCTTCCTTCACCTTTTTACCCCATGCACTCAGTTTTTATTCAAATCTCTCAAGTTCATTTCCTTTTGAAGATATTTGCAAGCGCTCCTGAGTGTGACATACATTTGAACAAAAGCGTTCAAAGGGAGATTCTGGAACGTGAGCTCAAAATTCGCTCGTGCCAACGTGTCATCGAAATCTAAACAGCAGCTAACGTGGTCTTTACAAGCAAACGTGGTGAGGTAATCCCACCTTTCTCGGTAGACTTACTCCTGTGAATATGACACACATGGAGAGAAATGAGGCCACCTGTAATTAAGTTCAATATGTGCAAATCTATTTGTGAGCCATTGCTTATGAGATGCGCTGTATAATCACACAGCCCCAAAAGGGAGACTGCTTACTTAGCATTTAAATAGGTTCTTTCTCCCAACAAATGTTTGTGTTTGTGTGTGCGTGTGTGTGTGTGTTCAACACATATTGCATGACACTGTGTCTATATGCATGTCACTCTCTCTGTGAGGTATAGGGAAGAATGTTTCTCTGGGACGGAGAGGACCTGTTTGCACGATAAAGTATTGCGCGTGTGTGCGTGAGCGATAAATCTTGCTTCAAATGATTTCTTAAGGCTCCCGGTGGATGAGCGTAGTGTCAATAGATCAGGTTTTAAAACGGGTGCAAAGGGAATATTAAGGAAAATTACACGTGTGTGTGTTGTGGGCAGCGGGTGGGGGGTGTGGGTAATGCGTGTGCATTCAGGGATAATATTTTGGTTTCATGATACCGCTTTCAGGGATAAATTCATATTAATTTCATACCCGTGGAGGCCAAATAAATCACCATGTTGGTCGGTGCATCAGTGTGTTCATGTGAGATCTTAATGTCCCCATTGGGGAACAGCCGGCTTCACCCAGACATTATTATTGAAATGAAACATAATGGAAACTTCTGCCTGGCAGCTCATCTCGTTTACCTGCACTGAGGGATTTGCCTTTATTATCTCAAATTTTTCCATTCTGATCTGTCAATGTTTATTTAACGCAATCGCCTCGCTAAATGAATGGGCCGTTTCCCCCCTGAGGATGGAGGTAGGGGGCAGCATCATTAGAAATGTATTTCTTCCTTGGTATCACATTGTGATTTGCAATTCAATTCAGAACAATGTAGAAAATGACACAGTTCTGACAATCAATGCACACCACAATAAATGTTTAAATAAAACAACTTAAGTTCCCACTCCATTATGTTTGTCTACTACTGTGGAAGTAACATTACTGCAGTCAAAATTGAGCACAGGACTACTTCTTCTTCTTCTTCTTCTTCTTATTCTCCTTTCGGCTTGTCCCGTTAGGGGTCGCCACAACGTGACATCTTTTTTCATCTAAGCCCATCACATGCAGCTTCTTCTATAACACCCACTGTCCTCCCTCACAACATTCATCAACCTTTTCTTTGGTCTTCCTCTCGCTCTTTTGCCTCGCAGCTCCATCCTCAGCACCCTCCTGTCAATATAATCACTCTGTTGTCTCTGAACATGTCCAAACGATCGAAGTCTCCAAAACATCCAACTTTGTCTGTCCTTCTAATGATTTGATTTCTAATCCTATCCAACCTGTTCACTCCAAGCGAGAACCTATTTCTTCAGTGCCACCGTCCCTAATCCGTACATCATGGCCGGCCTCACCACTGTTTTATAAACTTTGCCCTTCATCCTAGCGGAGACTCTTCTGTCACATAGAACACCAGACACCTTCCGCCAACTGTTCCACCCTGCTTGGACCTGTTACTTCACTTCCTTACCACACTCACCATTGCTCTGTTGTTGACCCCAAGTATTTGAAGTCATCCACCCACGTCATCTCTTCTCCCTGGAGCTTCACTCCTCCTCCACCGCCCCACTCATTCACGCACGTATATTCTGTTTTACTTTGGCTAATCTTCATTCCTCTCCTTTCCAGTGCGTACCTCCATCTTTGTAATTGTTCCTCCGCCTGCTCCTTGCTATCTCTGCAGATCACAATATCATCTGCGAACATCATAGTCCAAGGGGATTCCAATCTAACCTCGTCTGTCAGCCTAGCCATTACGTCCGCAAAAAAGGAAGGGGCTCAGTGCGGAACCGTGATGCACACCCACCTCCAACTTAAATTCCTCTGACACACCTACGGCACATCTCACCGCTGTTCTGCTTCCCTCATACATGTCCTGTATTATTCAAACATATTTCTCTGCCACACCAGACTTGCGCATGCAGGACCACAGTTCCTCTCTTGGTACTCTGTCATTGGCTTTCTCTAGGTCTTCAAAGACATAATGTAGCTCCCTCTGACCTTCTCTGTACTTTTCCACGAGCATCCTCAAGGCAAATAATGCATCTGTGGTATTCTTTCTAGGCATTAAACCATACTGTTGCTCCCAGATACTTACTTCTGTCCCGAGTCTAGCCTCCACTACTCTTTCCCATAACTTCATTGTGTGGCTCATCTTTATTCCTCTATAGTTTCCACAGCTCTGAACATCGCCTTTATTCTTAAAAATGGGGACGAGCGGACTTTTCCGCCATTCTTCTGACATCTTCTCTCCTGCCTGGTATTCTATTGAATAAGTTGGTCAGGACAGGACTTCTTGAGCACAGAGTACAGAGGATTTCAATATTGTAAATCATCAGTGAAGTTTAACAAGTGAACCATTAATATAAAAAAACAAAACAAAAAAAACAAGCCATTCTCAATATTCGACAGCAGTTAATATAAAGATGGATTCCCATGTTGAAAAAAAAAAAAATCATATTGCCACTTCTATGGTGGCATCATTTTTTTCACCCGCGGAACACATTTGTGGAGCTGGTGTTAACCCTTGAGATAAAGGTGAAGACATTGGACTTTATTTTCGTGAAAGGTGTAAATCCAACCCTGCGCTTAACATGACTCAGCGAGAGATCACAGAAATAATAGTGACAGAAATAATGATGATGATGATTATAATGCAAAATCTGCAGTCGAGCACGAAAAATCACATGCGTAAAATTTTATGTAGTCTTGACATTAATTTACGAGTTTATTTCATAAACGTTGTCAACTAAACAAGCCTGCTCCTAAACAATCAGTATTCACCCGGAAACAGGAAATGCAAGTTAACTGGACTAAGCATGAACGGAAGTGATGCCAAAAGCGCATGTTCAGACCTTCTTCACGTACTGCGAGCACATTTTATGTCGAAAGACATCAACATAATGAGCCACGTCAAAGGAAATTCAGTTGCACCAGGGGTGCTCAATGTGTCGATCATGAGACAGTTGTGGTTGATCTTCTGACGCTGTGCCCCCCACCTCCCCAAAAAAGGCGATGCGTGGGTGCACTCCCCCCCACACCTGCCCTGCTAACTATAATAAGTATGAGAGTGTGATTTATTTTGACTTGATCTAAGTTCTAACGGTCATTTTCCCTGTGGTATACATTATCTTGTAGTTGAAAACTTTTCCCCGCTACATGCTTTAGGAAGATATAGATCATCTCCTGATATTGCCGTAAATTACGCTGGATTATAACAATACATCATGATTGCCGACAGGAATGTTTGTGCCAATGTATCGCTAGCTTGTTGCCATCGGCGATTATGTTGAACTAAACTTTCAATATTTTCAAAACATTTCGGGTATGAACTGTTCGTGTTCATTCCTCGACAGGCCAGTGTATTTAATTTAACATTTTTTCAGATAGTTTGTCAGATCAAGAATTTTTATTGATGAAAAATTTTAAATACCGTTGTATAGCATCTTCTTCTAATATCAGTAGAAATTGGAAATGATCATTTCTAAGTTTGAAATTTATGTTTTCTATGTTAGTTATGTATTTGTTTATTTTATTTTTAATTTAAAGTTATGTTATATTAATCCAGTAAATTATTTTAAGGTCTTGAGATTCCATCCCTAATCACACCCGCAACTTTATCTGCGCACACGACCCGTAATTTTTTCAAATGTGAGAACTGATATTTATAAGTGTTGGATGCCCATCACGTCATTCACCACATGTTAGCTGAGCTCGCACGTCCGTCTGAATCATAAATCCTGTTAGATTACCTGCGCCAAAATGTAGACATCATCTCAGTATGGGTACAAGTTTGGCCAAACTTTTTTACACCAAAATCTCTCTCAACTAAGCACATGTCCAATGGCAAAACAACACTGTGCCATAGAACATAAAACATAGAGCCCCTTTGTTGTTGCCCAATTCTTGCAATAGTATAACCAGGATTTTTTTTCCCCAATTGAAATTTTTGATTTGTGCTAATTTCTAAAATGTTTAGTTGTAGGTAATTGTCATATAATGATAATTATTGTTAAAATGATCGTGAGTGAATTAAAGTGTATAAATGTTGGTCAGACAAACAACTGTTTGCTGTTTTTAGAGTTACTTGTCTGCTTTTCTGTCGTTTCCTATGTCTAGGAGCATAATGAGGGTCGGAGTCAAGTTCATCATTAAAATAAAATTTGTCACAGAAAGTGAGTTAAAGCATGTTAAACATAATTAGATATTTTTTTGTATGTAATATATATTTTTAACCTGCACGAATTCAGTATGTGACAGTGAACTCTTGCAATTCCTTTTAGAGTGCTGGACTATATGGATTAAATAAATTTTTTGGGCATGTATTTCGCACGATTACATCACCTTGTGACTTATGGTGTTTTTCCACCTGCTTTTGCTTTTTCTCTACAACTTTGAAACCCAAAGTTTCAAGCCAAAAAGGCTCATAGACAATAAAAATGCAGAATATAAAATTGTTACACTTTAAAAATAATATAATTATTGATGCAATTTTAGTAAATACTGCATTTATCTTCATCGCTACCTTTCTGGGCCTTTGCTAACACCACAACGTCATTTCTTCATGCACTTGGACACAGTCAGTCTTTGTTTATAACTGTAATTATTATCATATGTCTGACCTGAATTGACATCTTGATGATAGCTTAAGATGGAACGCAAACGCGCTGAATGAAAAAGCTTGTGTAGGCGGTTTCAGTGTCCAGACAATTGAAACACAAGTGGTGCTTGGCTGGTTTGTGTGTACCAAATAGTCTTCTTGACGTGTAGACATTGAATCCAAGTCAGTTTAACGTCCTTAAAAGTGTAGCTAAAGACAATACACGTACATAATTATACGTTTTTAATATAATACGATATGAATATATCCCTCAAGGCTGAGGTGTGACAATGACACCTCATTTCGTAACCTCCTCTGACCCGGTTGTAAAGGGCTGTGACATAACTTTCATCTGACTGGCCGACGGATGGAGGCATTTCTTTAAGCGGGCTGACTTGTCGCTTTTCACAGTCATGACATCTAAAGTCCGCCGCGCAGCGGGCAACGCCGGCAAACCCGACTGAATGGTCGCGTGGTGTGCTTCATTAAGCGACTCTTTTCATGAATGGCCGATCGGTCTTACGCTGGTTTTGCAACGACTCAAAATTTGAGTCGTTGTCTTATCATCATCGCAAATACAGTGAGGAAAATAAGTGTTTGAACACCCTGCTATATTGCAAGCTCTCCCACTTTGAAATCATGGAGGGATCTGAAATTTTCATCGTAGGTGCATGTCCACCGTAAGAGAGATAATCTAAAATGAAAAATCCAGAAATCACAATGTATGATTTTTTTTTTTTTTTTTTTTTTTTTTTTTAATTTGTGTGATACAGCTGCAAATAAGTATTTGAACACCTGAAAAAAAAAAACAATGTTATTTGTTACAGCAGCCTTTGTTTGCAATTACAGAGGTCAAATGTTTCCTGTAGTTGTTCACCAGGTTTGCACACACTCCAGGAGGGATTTTGGCCCATTCCTCCACACAGATCTTTTCTCGATCAGACAGGTTTCTGGGCTGTCGCTGAAAAACACAAAAAACAAGTTTCAGCTCCCTCCAAAGATTTTCTATTGGGTTTAGGTCTGGAGACTAGTGAATCTACACCAGAACATTGATATGCTTCTTTCAGAGCCACTCTTTGATTTTCCTGGTTGTGTGATTTGGGTCATTGTCATTGATTCACATAAATAAATCGTTAAAAAAATCACACATTGTGATTTCTGGATTTTTTTCTTAGATTATCTCTCTCACAGTGGACATGCGCCTACGATGAAAATTTCAGACACCTCCATGATTTCTAAGTGGGAGAACTTGCAATATAGCAGGGTGTTCAAATACTTATTTTCTTCACTGTAAACGTTCCCTCATAGGGAAAACACAATTCCGAGTTTAGTGAGCGTCAAGGCATATAAATAGTATATAAAGCATCAAAGATTGTTTGACATGAATACTTAACTATATTCATGATATATAATATACCCATGGATGAAAATGCAAAGCTTGTGACCAGAATGTATGTGAACGCAAGTGTACGCGCAGCTCATTCATATGAATGTAGCCAGCATGCATCCTTTCAAATATTCCCACTCTCGCTTTTATTCTCGCCTCGCTCTCTCACTTTAGCAACATGGATCTTCCACAACAGTTGATATTTCTTTTGCTTATTTAAGGAATGCGATGAAGTACAAGATACTGAATATACAGCACAAAACACCTAAACAGGCTCGCCGGTGTGGCGGTCTGAGCTCTCCTGGTGCTGAAAAGTCTCCTTGTGATTAACGCGCGTGTGCATATATTTTGTAAACTTAAGGCCAGTCTGAAACATCCCCATCCACGCATCGACATGTGCCATCCGACAACTTGTCGCCAAGTGTTCATGTTCGCTATGGATGTCCCAGAAAGACAAACACAGCGGACATACATATCTTTTCGTCAACTTCTGTTTAAGGTTAGGTTAGGGTTAGGATATAACGTATGTTAGCTACCTCTATGTAGAAGAAGGGGAACTATGAGACCGGGGGATTTCCCGGTAAGCGTTTGCTACGTACCCACAGTTCCCCTGTTAGTAACACATGCCCATTCATCACAAAGAGACTTTTCAGCACGGGGAGGTCTCAGACTGTCACACCGGCTGCCTGGTTGTAAATCTTTCATGTACGGGGATGCTCGACTTTCTACACCACGGGTGTCAAACTCAAGGCCCGGGGACCAGAGCTGGCCTGCCACATTATTTTATGTGGGCCACAAAGTGTCAACTTCCCTGAGTCTTGTGAAATTCTGCAAGTAAAATTTCTAATTGTCATACATCATAAATGATAACGTTGCGATATTACAAGGGATTTTGCGTTACCAAACATGAATAGTCGAAAAACACATTCCTGTCAATTTGTGAATCTTACACTCGCTCGTAAATTTCGAGCGTAATATGACGACACTATTAAATATATTTATGGTCTTACAGTCATAACGACCCTTTGAGGTAAACTGTAACTACAATGTGGCCAGTGACAAAAATGAGTTTGACAGCCCTGTTCTACACGATGGTCCGGTCCGGTCGGGATCAGCTACAGTGTGCAGCAACACAAATCAATTGATGTGTGATATTTTTAAACATCAAAACAGTCTTAGGTCATCATAGCTACATGATAATGCTTTGGTCATATTGACCCTTCGGGGTCCCGAGGTCCTCTGGCACCAGGCTTTCAAATTATTACAAGAGCTAGAACAAAAACCTTTTGGATAGACTGCATGCAGCCATTGTGGGGCGTACCTCTGGAACAGTCTAGCGCAGGGCATCAGGAATAAAGAGACTGTTGATGCTTTTAAAAGGATGCTCAAGACTCACCGGTTTGGTTTAGCTTTTAACTCATTAATCTATTCATACATGTATTAATCTACTCATTTATTTAGTTTTATCCTAACCTTTGAATTGTCCTTCACTTTTCTATCCTGTCCGATTTGTCTTTTGGTCATTTTTTAAGTTCTACTCCAGTGTCACCTTATGGGAACCTCCACGCAGGGAGGTGGTTTCAGGGTCTGCTCGCAGGAATGTCATTCTGCAGTTTTCCTGGACCTGGTTGACTGGGGGAGGGGGGGTCTCTGCACAATGGAGAGCCTCTCCAGGTCTAACCAGGGTGTGGTGTGGTGGTCTCTGGTGGCATCCTCTGCTGTTGTGTGCTGTGACACCTCTCGAGGTGAATGCCCTCCACTGGTTGTCTTTCCTCACCTGGATCTTCACTGCCTTGGCATGTCTCGGAATTATTAATCTGTTGTGTGTGTGTGTGTGTGTGTGTCTTTTGAATGAAATAATTTTTTTTTTCAAATATTGATCAAGCATAAAAAGTGCTACAGCAAAAATGACTTTTTTTTCCATCCAAGGCTGACGAACAGGTGCTCGAGCAGCACGCAGGGTCTATGTGTGCACCTGCCTGTTCACCATAAAACATTTTATATAGCTACTTTAATATTGAATGTCATGAAGAAATATAATAACAGCCCGAAAACAAGTATTGGATTGCTAAACAGATGCACCTCAATGCCAATTGGGTCATTACACCAACTAAACTGTGTGGGTGTTGTCTTTGGTGTTAGTGTGTCTTTGTGTCGTTCAGCAGACTGTGTGTGGTTATCTGTTATGCATTTGTATGTTTATTTGATGAGCACATATGGCGTTTCCATATGGGCTTGTCATGACTGTAATGTCTCAATACTGCCACCTGAAGATTGTTTTTTTGACTAATAGCACAGTAATGCTGCACATTGTTGTTTTTTCTTTGAGAGCTCTGTAAATCTTTTGAGACTTCAGCTCAGTGAGCATTTAAAGGATTAACTGTGCAATAGTGCTTTGCTATTTCTTTGTCTTTTTATGTGTTTGTATAATGTCGCCGCAGATGGGTAACCGTTATGTTATGAAGAAAAATATGCCATCCATAAATACATTGTTGTTAAATAATCACAACGCCACATAACACGGTCCACTGAGCATAACATTTGTTTGGTATACACCTCTCTATCACCAAGTCCAACACATTAAAATGCAAATGATTGTCTAAAAAGCAACAAGAGAATATTACACACACATTGTTGCAACTGGGACGGACGCTGCTCACTGTAACCCAGCCTCCCTGAGACATTCACAAGTGGGCTTACATGCACACAATATTGTATACAGACATTATTATGGTCTGAAAAGCTCCGTGCTGAATGTGACGTTATTAGAAGTGGCATAATGGTGCCATATTGTGTCACTTCTCAGCCACACACAGGGGACACTCACATTAAGACAGACTTAAATCACAGACCTTACACTAACGCATACCCACAGTCGTAGAATAAAATCACAGAAAATCACAAACATGCCAAGGTTGAGGCACATGTACAATGCACTGAGTCAGTTGCTTTGTTTGTTGATATCTTTCTTTGTGTCTCAAATAAAGATGGATACTCGGCGGTACTGCAATAACAAATCCAAAAGGGCTGCTAACATTTTGGAAATCAAAAAGTCAACGGTCCATTTATCGAGGTTACTCAGGTCACGTGTGGCTAATACTGTAGTATTTCAAGCAAACCATCCTTTTCTTCAAAAAATACAAATTAAAGCATTTCTATTTTGAAAATTACAGGAATTAGATTAATAAAACAAAACATGATCTGTTTCAAATACAAAGCCAACATTAGTTGGGGGTTGAGAACATGTCAGACTGGGGTTTCATGCTGTGGACTCTCATCGAACAGTTTCAGGGGTGATTTTGCTGTTCCGAGGCGGCTTTTTGCCACACACATAGGGGTACTTAGGATAAAATCTGTGGGGGGCCTCCAATTACAATTACGCTACCCCCGGGCCTCCCCAATTCCACCGCTTCTCCTTGGGATGTTGCAGTTAGAAGTCTGAAATCAGTACGCCCAACCCCTTGCCTGTTTGATGAGCCGTCTGATGTCACAGCAACGCATCTCCTGAATTGAACGTTTTTCCAACTTTCAACGTGGCAACCTGCTGCAATAACACTTGTAGCGACCTCGCAGCACATACACAATGAAGTGATTTGTCAATGACATGCTCCTCCCTGCTAATGGCAGATAGGTCACCTATTGTATATAAACCTTCAAATATATCAATGTATCCACTGTATCAACATTCTTGAGTTTTTTCTTTCAGATTTATTGCTCTCGTCTTACCTACCACGAATCAGGGTCAATTCTAAAGGAAAATTATGAGAGTTGGAGATCCCTGCTTGATGAAGCCACCAGGATCACATCATCTGCAAAAAGCAGCAATGCAATACTGAGGCCACCAAACCGGACCTCCTTTACGCACGGGCTGCACCCAGAAATTCAGTCCATAAAAGTTATGAACAAAATCTGTGACAAAGGGCAACCTTGGCAGAGTGCAACCCTCACCCGAAACAAGTTCGACTTACTGACGACAACGCGGCCCAAACTCTGACACTGGTTGTATGGGGACCAAACAGCCCGTATCAGGGGGCTTGGTAGACCATACTCGTGAACACGATAGGGTGAGGCCACAAAGAGGGACAATCTATTCTTTGATGCAGAAAGAAATACATTCTAGAAGTGGTTGTTTAGTTCAAAAGGCAACAGCCTTTATTTTCTACACTACTTGCAGTGTTACTATAAATATATGTCTGTGCCCTTTCAGTCCTTCCCTTACTCTCCAGCTTTTGTTTGTGTGTGTGTGTGTGTGTGTTTCTCTATGCTTTGAAATGTTGAAATGTCATATTCAGAGGTGTTTATAGGCAGCGAGTTTGGCTTGACAGAAATAGTAGGCTAGACGAGACCAACGTGTGCGTTTGTAGGTTTGTGTATGTCTTTGTGCGATTCTTGCTCGCGTATTTTTCACATGTGTGTGTTTGTGTGTGAGAGTTTGTGCCATGTTGGATGCGAGGCATAACTTAACAGCAGCTAATTACTGACAGAAATATTTGTATGTCTTCTGCCATCAATACTCATTTCCAAATTCTATGTTAGTTTAATCGTTACAGAGTTCCTGATCCCTCTTTATTTCACTGTACATTTGAAATCTATCCATCCATCTATTTTCTTAGCTGCATATCCTCACAAGGGTTGCGGAGAGTGCCGGAGCCTATCCCAGCTGTCAATGGGCAGGAGGTGGGGTACACCCTGAACTGGTTGCCAGCCAATCGCAGTGCACATGGAGACAAACAGCCGCACTCATCACACCTAAGGGAAATTTAGAGCGTGCAATTAATGTTGTATGTTTTTGGGATGTAGGAGGAAACCGGAGTGCTCGGAGAAAACCCACGCAGGCAAGGGGAGAACATGCAAACTCCACACAGGCGGGTCCGGGATTGAACCCAGGACCTCAGAACTGTGAGGCCAATGCTTATCCAGCTGATCAACCATGCTCCACATTTGAAATCATAATTCCTAAAGCCATTCATTATTTTTTTTCAACTTCATTTTCTGTCCTCCGTCCCACATTGGACCTTATCAGACTATGTCCACCGACGATGTCTTTACATCGTCTTATGTGGCACTATCACGTGTATCTTCACATTTTATAATTATTATCATGAAAGGAAGAAAATGTCAGGACCAGTTCTCATTTTTATTGGAAGGAAAATCAAAATAAGTACCTCGGTTGTGAGTTTACAAGAAAAAGAATGCGCATGGTTTTGCCCTACTAAGTCAAGATCAAATGGTGTACATTTTACCAGCGAAGAGCAATTGTTTGCCATATCTGCAGAAGTGGATGCAGTTGAAGACCTGAAAGGAGGAAAAACAACCAAGTTCCACCTCAAGGCTTCGTAAAATAATGATATCAGTGGAAATAGTAATATGCAGTGATCTTACTTTTCTCCTCCTGTTGACCTCAGCGCCAAGAAAACAAACTTTGGCACTCAGATACAGACCCTCACTTAAATTCCGAGGCTGAAATCAAAGAATTATTATTATTATTTAATATATAGGAGGTGGCACGGTGAATCAGCTGGTAAAGCGTTGGCCTCACAGTTCTGAGGACCCGGGTTCAATCCCGGCCACGTATGTGTGGAGTTTGCATGTTCACCCGGTGCCTGTGTGGGAATTCTCCGGGCACTCCGTTTTCCTCCCACATCCCAAAAACCTGCGACATTAATTAGACACTCTAAATTGCCCTTCGGTGTGATGAGTGTGATTGTGAGTGAGACTGTTTGTCTATGTGCCCTGGGATTGGCTGGCAACCCGTTCAGGGTGTACCCCGCCTCCTGCCCGTTGACAGCTGGAATAGGCTCCGGCACTCCAATAGACTCTTGTGAGGATAAGCAGCTAAGCAAATGGATGGATGGATGGATGGATAATATATATGAGTATATATATGAAAACAAGACAATTCTGGTGGGTAGAACATCTGCATCACAGTTCTGAGAACCCGGGTTGAATTCCGCCTTTGCCTGTGTGGAGTTTGCGTGTTTCTGCGGGGTCTTCGCTTTCCTTCCACATCCCCAAAATCCCCGTGGTAGTTTCATTGATGAGGTGGGTGCGAATGCTTTTTTTTTTTTTTAAATATTTGCCCTGTGGTTGAGGTCGTCACACATGTAATTATCAGACAGTAGCGTTCCCTCTCAACTTGTGTGCAAGCGTGATAAGCCCGGTGGGTCGTGTCTCAAAGGGATGGTAGAATAGATCTGCAGTAACGCCTCTGATGCGCCAATTTGCGGGGAATGCAGTGTGAAAGTGGCTCTCCTGTCTTTACTGTGCGAACATGCACCCAAGGAAGCTCCTCTGTTTCTGTGTGTGTAAGCATCGCGAGCTGCAGTCCCTTCCATGCACTCCAGGAAATACTCGAGGACACGGTTCGATCAAACAAGATTAGGCCTGACGAATGTGGATACGGTGTATGTATGCATGTTTCGCAGCTCTGTTTGTGTATCTAATGTGTAGGGTTCGAATGTCATATGTTCGTGTCGTGCTAGCTGTGCTACCTTCAGGCTCAGCGGAGGTGTGAACTCTGCACTTTTGCTGGATGATTGTGTGTGCGCGTGTGTGTGTGTGTGTGTGTTATCTGAGTCTCAGAGTTCATCTATGTCGTGGCAAATTAAATAACCTGCAGGACATTGACTGTGCTTGTCATAAAATGCTTCATCAGGTCATGTCATGGGCATACAGTTCAGTGTACTATAGGGGGAATTCGGTGGTGTATCGTGGCTGATGTTCCTTGTTTATTGATGAACACTGAAATTACCATATTTTCTGCACTATATGGCGCACCGCATTATAAGGCGCACCTTAGATAAATGGCCCATTTCAAAACTTTTTTCCATGTATAAGGCACACCGCAGTATAAGCCTCATAGAATAGATGCTACAGTCGAGGTGGGGTTACATTAAGCATCCATTAGATGGAGCTGCACTAAAGACTCAATATTTATCCATATATAATCAGCCACACTGGATTATAAGGCGCACCATCGACTTTTCGAGAAAATTAATGGCTTTTAGGTGCGCCTTATAGTGCGGAAAATACGGTAAATGTTTCTCATGTCTTGAAACAAATTAAGTTTGTGAATTGAGTTCATATAGCGGTATAATAAAAAAAACATAGGAAGGCTAGGCGGGAATGTACCCAAAAAATCCAGATGAGCCTAAAAAAAAATACCAGGACAGAGTTATATGGACTGATGAGACTTTTATGACGGAAAGCTTAAAGCTTTGGAAAAGACGGGACCTCCCTATGATCCCAAACCTCCGAGCTCATCTGAGAGACTTCGGTGTCATGGTTTCTTTGGGGATCAACTCATTAATCTTTAATGATGTACAACATGGTGGCAACAGCAAAATTAACTCCGACAAATACAGAATGCAGTTAATCAAGGGGGGTAAAGTGGAAGGTTTGGGCCGAGTCAAACTCCAAGTGTAAGCCTTGTTGAGGAGGACTATCAAGGAAGTAAGAATACAAGGCAGTGAGGAAAGCTTTCCAAAAGAAGAAGGGTGAGTTCAATTTTGACAGTTCTTGCCAATAACTACTAATATGTATATTATAATATTCAAATCTGCAACTGAATAAATTTCAGTCACTATAATGTTTTCTTATTTCTTCCATTACTTTGGTCTTGAGAGGTGTAGACATAAATACTAGTAAATAATCTTCTTCTTTTCCTTTCGGCTTGTCCTGTCAGGGGCCGCCACAGGGTATCATCATAGATGAACACATATTTGTTTGGCACATTTTTACGACAGATGCCCTTCCTGACTTAACCCCTCTGAGCTGAAAAAGTTTATTGTTGTCATATTCATCATTTTATGTCAACCTCCAAATGTTTTCAAAGAGCAGGAAAAATTAAGGAATTTTGTTTGGGAGGGGTTGGGGCATAGAGTATGTGATGTCGTCTTTTGCAATATGTCTTTATTCCTGATCTATGCCATTCAGAGATACATTTAAATGTTTTTCTGCTCTATTATTATCATCTGTTACCTTGTTGCCTCATAAAATAATATTACATAGAATCCACGACAGTTGTCTTCATTGCAAGCCACACAGTTTTTGTTTACTTCTTTTTTTTTTTTTTTTTGTATGGAAATATTGGTGAAAAAAAAACTAGGAATTCCAGATGGCCTCCAGTTACAATTACACCAAATGTGAAATCCTGGCTGCGAGGCTGTTCCTGTTTTGGCTTTAAATCTGATGAAAATGTACCAAAATGCCACGCGAATCTCATATCTTCCAGCAGTGTCGGTGGGAGTTCTGTACGTTGATAAGACATTACGGTTAAATAGAAGAGACAAATCCCCCATCTTGTACCATAACCAAAGGTGACAGTGGTAAATGTTCAGCGTTATTGAATCTGACTGGTGAAGTCAAATTGTGAGCTGTTGGAGAACACCTGCTAAATGCACACGTCTGCCTGCGTAGTAGCCGGGTTTTAGGTTCATGAATGGAGGCTTGAATGTATGGTGCCATACTCGAACTGAATGCACTTATTGACAAAGGACATGTCAAATTTGTTGAGAGAAGGAAACTTCATGTGTTATTACATATTCTTTGCTACGAGTCATAATAGGTATCAAACCATTCTATGACAAAAAAAAAAAGGTATGGTATATTCATCTGCACCAAACTTGAATAGAAAATCACCACAACAACCTGCTTAGCATATTTGTGGCATTGCATGGAAAGCAGAAATATTTTAAGCATGGCTGCTCCTGAAAAGGCTTGTTTGGAAACGCGCCACAGCACTTTCAGTTTGTTCCTCCGAAAAAACAAGTTGAACTCAGCAGTTTGCAGTTAGCGTGGTCCTCTGTTGTGATTTTCTCTCTCCTGCACAGGGGAAAAAAAAGCTCTGGGATAAATATTGCATGAATGAGCTTCAGCATAACTGTTTTCGAATATGGAGGTCGACTTGGAACAAATTGTGTTTATTTTATTTTTGTTTTTAGATCATGCATAACATGTAATAGTAATGAGTGGACTGTTCCCCTTAAACTGTTATCATTTGTAATAAATTGTGGTTTCCTGTATTCTGTAATGAACGTAACTAGAATGACACAAGATGATTAAATGAATCGGTAAAAGCATTCAAATATTCTATTGAATTTTATCTGAATGCTTTGTAGGCCTGTACATTGGATTCAAGAATTTATATTAATGAATCAATAATGCTTTGATTTAATTCAAACAATATTTCAGAGTTAGCACGATGTCTTATCCAAAGACCATTTTGGAAATGATCAAGAATAGACAGCTACACTATCACCAAACACTGTAGATCAGAATCAGAATTTTGTCAGTGTTTGTAATGTTTCTACATTTTAATATCAACAATATGAATATCAATCAATCAATATCAGATTCAGGCTTCATCCTTTTACTTTTCAGTATCAATGAAGATTATTACAAAGTGTGATGAGTAAGGCACATTTGTGAGAAAACTCAGCGTAATGCCGTTTATTACTTCCAAAGTGTTGTGTTTGACCTAAATCAGTGGTTAACTAATTGTAGGCACTGGTATAACCATTTTACAAGTTTGCATGTTCTCCCCGTGCCTGCGTGGGTTCTCTCGGGCACTCCGATTTTCCTCCTGCATCCCAAAAACATGCAACATTAATTGGAGACTCTAATTTGCCCCTATGTGTGATTGTGCATGTGGCTGTTTGTCTCTATGTGCCCTGCAATTGGCTGGCAACCAGTTCAAGGTGTACCCCACCTCCTGCCCGTTGACAGCTGGGAGAGGCTCCTGCGACCCTTGTGTGGATAAGCGGCTAAGAAAATGGATGGATGGATGTTAAAATGTTTTCATTAAGTTAAATGTCAAGTAACAGTAAATTGATAATGACAACAAAGCCTTTAACAGATTATTTATATATTTCATGGCAAATAGCTTTGAAAATTGGCTAATTCATATTTGTCCTTGTTGTGGTAATGGCAAAAAATGTTTGTGGTCTCCTAATTTGACTCTTATATTAATCGTTTTTTTTTTGTTATTGTTAATTTTGTTTGATCATTTACTAAGCAAAATGATTGGAATGTTTGCTTAGAAATCCACTGTGTAAACAACAACAAATGCGGTCCCATCTTTCATCATCTACAACAGCTCCCTAAATAAGTGATAGTAATTCTAAGTTGGGACTGAATGGAAAGACTTTCTACAGGTACAAATAACTTCAGATACAGTTTTGCATAAGCATACGTAGTAACTAATCAATACAGCATTTCGATCATTTATCATATCTTTTACGTTCATTGTTGGTGTTGCATGCAGACGTATTTGTCTTCACAAAGTTCATACAGGAACACATTTTTTTTTCTGAAGTTTGCCTCGTTTAACACTCCATTGGTAGTCACACTGAATTGGATTATGCTAATTCCTGCACCATGGAAACACAGTCAGGGTTGTATAATTTCCGTCTATTATTTTGCATGTTTCACTTTATACTTTCGTATCACGCAAGAGAGAATCATTTTGTTCCACTCATTGCTGCACTTCAGCACATTCATACTGGTCTAGGTACAAGCAAACAAACAAACAAAAAAATAAACAAAAACTGACTCCATACGAACTAAATTGCTCCAAATGGGGGAAAAAAATGACACCAGAATAACACTGAACATTTATGCAATATTTGTCTGTGGATTGTAGAAACAATAAAACATCACGTCCATTTGAATTAGTTCAGTATTGAGCAACTTAAACTGTGCAATGTGTATATAACAGTTTTTTTAAATATCCAAGATCATTATGTTTCTTGAGTCCTGCAATGAAAGAAAACACATTTGTTATTTATCTGGTGGAATCAATGTAAGGTATGAATGAATACTGGCCATTTTGCATCCTCTCTGAATGTTGCTGGCTTGCCACGCTGGCCTTTATTTATTGCGTCTCTGTAGATCTACACCAAATCGCTGGGAAACAAAACTCATCGATTATGTCCAATATGGTTCAAGGCGAGATTTTCAACAAGCATTTATTTGTACCATTGTGGTGATATTTGCGTGGAGAGAATGACAAGACATGAGGGCATTGGTTAGCTAGAAATGGATCCTATTACCGATCAATACCCCATTCACAATGAGTCTGTGATCCTTTGATTGAGGGAACACTTATTCTATTTTTCTTCCCCTAATTGCAGCACTGACAAGGGTTTTACTGTTCAAATATAAAATATTGTGTATGGAAAGCATTGGCATAATTTCATACAAATGTGCCAGAGCTTCCATCATTTCAATTTAGTACTGTTTGTACCAATTTACTTTGTATTCAGTTCCCTGATCACAGACTGCAGTATTTCACTCTATTTGATACAAATATCAAAGGACGCCGGAGCGCACTGATTTTCTCGTTTGTCCTGTCATTATATCAAGTTTTTCTTTGAAGTTGGAGGATGTAGTATTGCATTTCGTGTGTCAAGCTGACAATAGAGAAATGACTTTCATGTTTTCACGTGGACTGTCATCCACACACAGAAAATAATTGGTACCGATTGTAAATAAGCAAATAAATACTAATTTAAAAAATCGCCACAATGCTATATGAAACTGCTGACTAAAGTAAAGTAAAGTCAACTGAAATGTAGAATCAGGTGATGCTTTAATTTTTTTCCCAATAGAATTAAAAACAAACTAAGAAAAGTGGCCCATTTATTAATCATTGCAATATATTTAACTCGCAGTAAGAATTCTGTATCTGTCAACATGTATTTTGCCCCATTCCAGGTGAGAAAAGTGCTAAAACTGGTCTCTTGTTCTTTACCACTGATCGACTCCGATTGCCAATAAGCATCAATTATAATATTAAGAAGCCACAGAGGAAGCTGAGAAAGGCCATTGTGAAACACTAAAACTATTCTGGCATCAAAGGGATACAACCTAATAGCCGGACAGGACAAAAATAGGCTAAATAAAGCTTTCTGTGATTCGGAGAATGCCTTTTCCAAATTACTTTTCAGTTCCTACCATAGAACTTTAGGATTTAGTCCACATCAATATTTCTGGACAGCATTGGATGAGATTTTCAATGAAAAGCCCACCTTTGCCAAATCTGTCAAAAATAATAAAAACCTTCTTCATTGTCAATATTTGAGTCCACCCATCATGTGCTGGATGCTTGATTCCCATTTTACTTCATCCATTGTTGTTGACCCATGTCATGACCTGTTTCTGACACCCCCCCCACCCCCCTCCAAAAGTCATTACAAAGGGTGATGTGAACTTTCAGTGTGGATGACACTGGAAAAATATCACATGCCCAAATGTCAATGTTTTCATAAAAGGGGCAGCCATGTGTTGTTCTTTCAGTTTTAGACAAGTGCAGTGATATTTGTGTACATGAATACGTTTGTCAATGCTTTGTTCCAATTTGGGTATCTGAAAGAAGTACAAACCCCACTAGAAAACCTCTCGTTCATGTGAAATTCACACACACACGCTTTCTTCAAACTGCTACATTGCTCAAAAAAGAATGAGACCGCACAATCATCACAGTGTAACTTCAAGTCATTTGCTCTTCTGGGGTATTAGGCTGTCCTGTCAGGAAAGATTAACGGTTATGGTTTAATTTAACTCGCTGTTAAGAACAGGACAAACAACAGGTGGAAAGGAGAGACATTTAGCAAGACAGCTCCTATCGAGGAATGGTTTAGCAGGTGGTGACCACATACTATTTACCTCTCATGATCCTTTCTGGCAGCGTCTGCAGTGATGCGGACTTTGTATCGGTCCATTGTGGTGAAGAGGGAGCTAAATCGAAAGGCGAAGCTCTTAATTTACCATTCGCTCTACGTTCTTACCTTCACCTATGGGCATGAGCTGTGGGTCATGACCGAAAGAACAAGATCCCGGATGCCAGCAGCCGAAATGAGTTTCCTCCACGGGGTGTCCGGGCTCTCTCTTAGAGATAGGGTGAGAAGCTCGGTCATCCGGGAGGGGCTCAGTGTCGAGCCGCTACTCCTCCGCTTAGAGAGGAGCCAGATGAGGTGGCTGGGGGATATGATTCAGATGCCTCCTGGACGCTTCCCTGGTGAGGTGTTCTGGGCACTATGTCTCTTGGCTGGCTTGGGGACGCCTCGGGATCCCTCCGGAAGAGCTGGAAGAAGTGGCTGGGGAAAGGGAAGTCTGGGTATCCCTTCTGAAGCTACTTCCCCCGCGACCCGACCCGGAAAAGTGGTAGATAATGGATGATTGATGGATGGATGGATCGGCAGAGGTTTCTCAGGTAGTGGAGCTCCTCTTTGGTTGTAGCACATCGGTATGCGACGTTGCCGCAAGGTTTACTGTGTCTCAGTGTCAAGAGTGTGGAAGAGATACCAGCAGCCAGGCCAGTACAGCACGGAGGAGGGGGGGCATAGGAGGACAACAAAATAGCAGCAGGACCACAATTTGCTTCTTTGTTCAAGAGTGAACTGGCAGATTACTGCCAGATTCCTACAGATGGCTCCACATTTGCATGTTTATGAGAAGTAAGAAACACAATTTTACATTTCACAAATGAAAAATGGAGGCGCAAAGTCCCCATAGAAACAGACACTATAATATGTTGTGAATTGGCCTTTTGTTTACTTAACTGCTTCCAAGAGTGTCCCTCCTTGCTTGCTGTACTCTGTAAGTGTGCAGGGGGGGGGGGGGGGGGGCATGGAGCAGCAGTATCAACAACACCACAGTTTACCACAACATTCATTTGCTTTTGTCATTTTACAAACAGGTCATGCCATTACACGAAAGAAACTCATTTCCGGTAGCTTTTTAAAAAAACAATTTTTTGAGCTTGCCCTCCAAATATTGACAGAATCAGCCACTGCCAACTGGAGTATTCCATTCATCCATTTCAGGCATTTTAATTGGAAAACCTTAATCAGGGATGTATTTCTATCTAGGGGAGTATAATTTTTGTCACTTTTTACTAATTAGAATACCTCAAAGAAGAAATTGAACTTACACTCTGCTGTGCAGTATATTTTGTGTCGCACAGTACACAGAGAACTGGATCGCACACATCCAGACAGGCCTTCAAAGAGCAATTTTAGGATGAAGCAAAACGTGTGCAGGACCTCATGAGCAAGGGCCCTGGTGGTGAGTTACTCAAGGGCACCTCTCCAAGCTACCTAATTTTCGTCTGGAGTGGGACTTGAACTGTGACCCTCCAGCCCAATTCCTTTACTGATGATCTACTGCCGAATGTGGGACGACAAAAGCTGCGTCTGCTATTTACTGTAAACAGTGTGACATCATCGTCCCTGTAGCGTGTAACTCACCACAGATTTTTTTTTTTTTTAAATGTGTGGTGTTTGCTGAAGTTATTTGTAAATACTGAACACAGACTGTGTTTTATTAAATGCCACCTCTGTTTACCTCAAATGTAATTTTCATAGAGAAGTGACAATTCAACCAAAAATAGCATCATGTTCAGCTCCACTTTATACAAGTGGGCAATATATACAGAACTTCTGACTCCAGTAACCCAATGAAAATGTGCTGGTAATTCTGTTATATAGGGACCTTTCAAATCCAAATGCCTAAATCACAAATCCTCTACATTTGAATAGTAAAACTAACGATCTAGACCAGGGGTCGGGAACCTATGGCCCGCGAGCCATACTTGGCTCTTTTGGTGGTTGCATATATATGGCTTGCCGAGCCCTCATAACGAAACGCTGTCCATGTGATTTTTGTTGTGCAGAGAAGGTTTGTCCTAGTGTCGTTGCCCTAGTTAGGTGTGGGCGGCAACGCAAATGACGTAGAGACAGTTTGCCATAATGGGTTGCCGTAGTTTTTGCGTGGTAGTCAAAATCCAGTGGTGCAGAAGGGTCTAATGCTGATCTTATCGGAAAAACTTTTTATGGAAACGCTTTTGACAAAGGTCGCTCAAAGAAAAGAATACGAGTACCACCGACGTTTTCAACAAGAATGGACAGCCTTTGTTGAGATGGAGGGTTCTGCTGTGTGTTTAAATCCACAGATGGGGAATATGCCAAAGCGTTCGTATTCGATGTTGCCAATCAATATTTTGCCAAGTTCGCATCAAGACAAGATAATCAAACGAATAAAAGACACGCCTTGGTTGGCAAGAAATGTTCACCATCCTCCCAGCATGATAGAAAATCCAATTCAATTACGTTCACGATTAACGGATGGAAATCTCAACGCCTGCCTGAAGATTAATCTGACAGTGTATGAAACAGACTGTCAGGCCATTACCAAAACCAGGAAGCACCTGAAGTCGCATTAATGGTAAGAAGTGTTTTTGTCATCATTGGTTAGCAACATCATAATGTTATTAATTCAGACTGTATTGTACTCTAAAAGTGTTGGTTCGACATAAATGTGCAAATACACTTGCATTTAGTTTTTTAAATATTGCATGGCTCTTTTGAAATTGCGTTTTAAAATATTTGGCATTCATGGCTCTCAGTCAAAAAGGTTCCCAACCCCTGATCTAGACCAAGGGTCAGGAACATTTTAGGCTGAAAGAGCAATAAATGCCAAAATGAAATTTCAAAAAAGCCATGCAATATTTTAAAAACTAAATACATCTGTATTTGAGCATTTATGTTGAACCAACACTTTTAGAGTACAGTAAGTCTCAGAATTCTTTTAACATTATGATGTTGCTAACGAATGATGACAAAAGCACTTCTTACCATTAATGTGACTTCTGGTGCTTCCTGGTTTTGCTGATTGGTTTATAGTCTTTCATACGTCGTTAGATTGAGCTTCATGCAGGTGTTGCGACTTCCATCCGTTAATCGTGAACGTAATTCAATTTGATTTGCCATCATGATGGTAAGATGGTGAAAAGTTCTTGCCAACAATAGCAATAGTCTTTTATACGTTTGATTATCTTCTCTTTCTGTGAAAAGTTATCAAAAAGTTAACATCAGGCACGAATGCTTTGGACGTCCAGTCCAGTCTCGCCAAAAACTCTAGAACTCCCCATCTTTTGTTCTTTGAGCGATCGTTTGCACACTCTGTTGCTGCTACCAGCTCTGCGTTGGACCCTTCTGCACCTGCGCACGTCGTCTGCTGTGGTGAACTACGGATGCCCCACTAGGACAAACTGTCTCTGCTCATTTACGTTGCCTACGTGACAGAAATTACATTGTACAATATGTAGTGATGAGGGCTAACATGCAGTACATGGTCTCCATACCCGGGGAGAAAGGATGCCAGACAATCATACCGATGACTTGCAAACTCTGTCTATAAAGGTTAAATGAATGAATAATGATGAATCTGCATCAGTGTTTTTACTTTTCTTTGCTTTCTATCTACAAACTCAATCGTACATGCAATTTATACATAAGATCTTGTGCACAAATTATTCTGTGTATTTTTTTTCTGTTGTGGAATATGCTTACATAACTGGCAGATCGCGAGTGCTTCCTATATTTAATTTTTTTTTTTTTTTTTTGCCAAATTTGAGCAGTGTGACTGCCTTAGGGCTTGCTCACACATCACTAACTTCTGAGGTTGTTGCTAACAAGAAGTGAAGTGCCAAATGTGTCGAACATATTGCTATGTATTTGCATCATGGAAATTTATCAGGCATTATTAGTCAGGTTAATATTCTATATAAATAAGGTGTTTTGGCCTTTTTAAAATGTTGAATATTTGCAAAAAAAAATATTGTATGTGTGAGACTGTCAGTGGCACTCAGCAGTACTCCACTGATATCACACAGCATTTTTTATTAAAATAACTTAACTGTTATATAATCTCATTTTGGCTTTGTATCTTAAATTAAATTAAATTTAAAGTGGGATAAAAGGTTGGCATTACCCAAAATCAGTAAGTCGCTGGACTTTGTCATTTGTTGTGTTCTCTGCTGTATTGCCTTGCTCAATGGACGGTTGACTGTTATTATTCAATAAAGATTCAAACTGAAACAAAAAATACATTCTTTACAAGAGACAGATGAGATACGATTTCATGCATGTCACATGAGTGTAAACTGTGCCTAATACTTACAGAATGAATCCAAATCTGTTCATCTCTTAATTTGCCTTTTTTTTAATTTTCTAGGTTCTGTACTTTACCTTAGATTCATCCCCACACTCTTTTAAAAGCGATAGATTTCCCCTCATCCATTTAACCGTCTTCGCTTTCCCCTCACATGAAAGCAACTGGTGGTCTCATCACAAGAGACGCTGCTAAATGTTGAATTAGCAAAGGTGTGAGCCGAACGGCGGCTCGTCGCCGCAGCCTCACTTACCTGTTATGTAGCGCCGTAATCGTGTAAAAGTGGGAAAATGAGAATCTGCTGAGAGCAATTAGATCATTCACTGAACAGGTGGCACCGCATTCATTAGTACACGCCTCATGCTGTATGTTTCTCTGCGCATGCATTCATTAATGTGGACGTGTTTGTCAGCGTAATATTGCCTCGTATTCCTCCTGCGAAAGAGTAAATGACCTCCTTTGAAACCCCCAGCACACCCATGCTCTGCTTCCACACATTACCAAATTTGTAAAAAAAGAAATTCTACTGGTTTTATACTTAACATCCCTTTTTCCGCAGAACAGTGTGACCATAGAAGACTTTCATTCATTCTCATATCATTCAGCGTTAATAATGAACTGAACTGAAATACAGGGAGTCCTCGGTCTACGACTGAGACGCGTTCCAACAGTAGCCACTTAACTCGACTCAAACTCAGATTCCACCATTTAAGTCAGAATTTACATCAAAATACTCTGTATAAAAACACATACATTGAAACAAACAAGATGATGTCCTTAGTGTTACTGCTGAGAGGTGGATGAAGTAGAAGAAGGGGAGGATGTCCTTAGCTATTATGAAAGAACCTGGATCTCAATCCTCTCCATCTCGACAAGTATCAAAGAACCTTGTTTTGTAATCATTGTATCTGACATAGGAACAGAACCCTTCACATGCGCTAAAATACAAGCTTTGTTTTTAATAATTGTCACCACGGTCGACCGACTGAAGCCTTGGTATTGTCTTTTTATGATCTTGAGCTTCGTTTCCATGGTAATGAATTTTGTTTTGGCTGCAGAAACATTGCTAGAAGACACAGCTTTCTTCTTTGGGGCGATAATGTCTAAAAGGACAAAAAATGCGACAATACTCCCGGTGTGATGGTCTGAGCGCTCCCCTGTGCTGAAAAGTCTCCTTGTGATTAATGCGTATGCGTTACTAACAGGGGAACGGGTACGTAGCCTACTTACTGGGAAATCCCCCGCTCTCATTCCTCCTTCTTCTAGCTAGTGTACGTTATATCCTAAGCCAAACTTAACCTTAAAACTAAATTTGATAAAAAGATAGAATCATGTTCTCTGTGTTCGTCTTTCTGAGATGTCCATGGTGTGAATTTAGACTAACGTCCCCTTAGTTCAAACCAGTAAAATGCGACAAGGCAGTTGTATTGTGTTTCTGACAATTCAATCTCGCACACATCAACACAACACAAACACGATGAAATATCTAATACAAAATAGGCCTTCAGGAAAACAGAGTAGTTGAACCACAACTGCGAATCGTCACCAATGTTGAACGTGTGCTCCGAAACAAGCAAATGTTCGTCTCAGCGGGTATTCCAAGTTAGCGACAGTTTCAGCCGGTCCAAAAACGAAAGGCAGCCGCCGTCCGTTATAGTTAGTGTTCCAAGCAGCATAGTTTCCCAGAGCAGCGGCGAGAAGAAGCCTCCTTGTCTGTCTTTCTCGTCGCTATATAGGCACTCCTCGAAACATTTAACAAATTGTCAAATGGCACATGTTGAAGCATTGGTGGGGACATTTCAGACTAGCCGGAAGTTTACAAAATATACGTTCATGTGCGTTAATCACAAGAACACTCTTCAGCACCGGGAGCGCTCAGACCATCAATACGGCGCACAAACATAGACAAGCATTAACCAGACAAAATAGCGGACGGGCGATGGGCATTGTAAAGTTGAAACAACTTAAGTCAAGACCGTGTTAACCCGAGGACTTCCTGTAATGACAAATGTTAACGGTGTATTTGGGGTTGCCAAATAGACACCAAAAAGTTTCATTTGTTTACATTTTCTTAAATCTCCTCCAAATGTATCTGTAGATTTGGAGGAGAAGGCAAAGTGAAAGTCGTAAAAGAGTTCAACAGAGAAGATTGCATACCTGCCTTTTGATTTCTTTATTGACATTTAAGTAGTATTCAAGTATATCACTGTTCTAGTGTTGCATTTTTTTTTCCACATTTTGCTGTAAATGAATGCCTCGCTCCACACGCATGGGTTGACTGGCCAATCTTACCCGTTCAAATTTGCTCTTGACATGAGCGTGGAATTTGTCTGTGCAATCAGCCAAAACAACCACATGGCAAACGAGCTAAAACTCCTCCTTCCTCTTACACAGTCTGTTTACCAGCTGTTCCGTGGATGCAGTGCACTTGTGTGTGTGATCCTCGGTGTCAGGAACAGTTCTTTATGCTTCTCACAAATAGCTGTAATATTTGTGTGGTAATGCCTTGAATTGTGAGATATTTGAGTCATAAGCAGTTCCGGTCTCCAGGGCAAGAGCGTGTCATGTTGATGAGGGATGTCAGAGAGAGTTGTGAGACTCACTCAGTGTACAAATAAACTGTCTTGACAGTGGCGGTCAAAAGGGCAGCTTAGCATGCAAAGGTTGAATATTCAAATCAGTGCGCTTAACGGAGTAAGTTAAGTACAAGAATGCAAATAAACTGCAGTTGCGAGGATCGACTGCAAATATTGCAAACACTAGTTGGTCTAATGATGACGGTGGGATCAGAAATTGGCACAAAGATGACAGTTTGGTGCCAACCATCATGTTTCCAAATGTGCCCACTGTGCATGGGGTGATGATGTGTGAAATATGTCCTTGGCTTGCTTTAGACTTAATAGGTGCCAAACATAATTGTGTTTTGTCCTGCAAAGAGGAAGGACCTTGGGCATTATTGATATGCAGACAAATCCATTTCTGGCCATTATTAAGTGTCTCTTTCTTACAGTGAATTATGATGAGTAATTTATAGCGGTTCGAACAAAAAAAAAAAAAAAAAAATGTAAATGCCTCCAAAGGTGAACAAAGTCTAATTTATGACATCAATGCACCTTTAAGCGTCCATCATTAAAATAGGTCCAGTGTAAAATTTTTAGGCCACCACTATCATTGTTTATATTATCATTAGCATTCATTTTGACATTTAAACAGTATAGTATGACAGAAACATTTGTCATGTTCATACAAAAATAATAACTCCAAAACTTTGTCGAGGGGTGGTGAACGAGACAAGGAGGAAAACGGCGGCCAATCTGAACGGATATATATTCACTTTTGTTTCATCATCACATAAATGCGTTGACGTCATCCAAGTCACCGTCCTCACCATTTCAAAACTATATTGTACGTTGACTTGCGATATCTTTGGTGGTTCTTTTGATCTGACATTAAAGTGGGTAAACTGCAAAAAAAAAAAAAAAAAAAATGAGAAGGGCCCAAATAGTTTTTGACAGCAGTGTATTCAAGGGGTTTCAAGTTTAACCATGAGGAATAAACTTTGATCCTGATGTCTTGCTGCATCAAGTTATACTCAAACTCTCACCAATCTGCTGACTGATAAACACACAAATGTCCTGTGGTTACCTTGTGAGAGTCCTTTTGTTGGATGAAATCAACGTACTATCACTGGAGGAGGTGTGCTGTGTATAATTGGACAGGTCTTAAAATACGCACCGTGTCTTTTAAATTAAGGCATGCAGAAGGCATAGTCACAGCTTTTATGCCTGTCCAGTTACATTTCATCAAATAAAATGTATTCCATAGCTGCACCTGTAGACCGTGGACACCTTTATCAGTACATACTTCATCGTGGAGATTCGATATCCACTCATTTACACTGGAAACTAAAACTGTTTTACAATTTATTTTTTTTAGTTTTGCCTTCACAAAGATTGCATAATTTTTTTCTCCAAAATTGTATGAGATAATTGCTCAATAATCCTTGCAGTTGTAAATTACATGATATAGATATTTTACTAACAATCAGCTCCTGTTATCCTTAGAATCTTAGAATTGTACTCCTGAAAACACAATCTAGATTATGTGTTTATAAAAAAAGCAGACAAAAAATAAATACATGTAAACCAGGGGTCTCAAACTCAATTTACATTGGGGCCGCTGGAGGAGTCACATGGACTTATGTGGACTTTCAATTGGAAATTCAAAACAATCCTGTCTTCTCAAACATTTTTTTCAACACAAAATAAGATGAAGGACGCTGGCATTTAGAACAAAACGTTAAAACTTTTAAAAAACAAAAAAACTCTTCTTGGCAACGCTATTGTAACTTTCTCATTGAAAATTGTTTCTCTGCTTGCATCAAGCCTGGTCGATGTCACAAATCCGATAGTTGTGATTGGTCTGCTCCGCGCACAGCGCTGTAAAAGTGCCACCCTTAGCTGCACTACCATTAGACTTTCATATTAAGGTGGGGGCCACAAAATATCATCTTGCGGGCTGCAAATGGGCCACGGCCAGCAACCCTAATATAAAGTTTGTTCATTGAACAAGTTTTTGACAGACGGTAAAACAAAGCGGAGCTTTATCTGCTTTGTAAAAGCAGACACAAACAAACAAGACACGTGGAGTAATCAAAAGCAAGAACTGCACTGAACTGTAAAGGAAGAACTGGACTCATCATGACAAGAAACATGACAAGATTTGGGGAATGGGCCACATGAGACAATGAGGCACACCAAGATAAGACTGGTGGGAGCTGATTAGCAGGCACAAGTACAGTGAAGAAAATAAGTATTTGAACACCCTGCTATATTGCAAGTTCTCCCACTTCCATATCTTGCATGGGGCTCCACTCCGATTTGAGATTGACCGTCATGTCCAGCTTCTTCCATTTTCTAATGATTTCTCCAACAGTGGACCTTTTTTCCACCAAGCTGCTTGGCAATTTCTCCGTACCCCTTTCCAGGCATGTGGAGTTGTACAATATTGTCTCTGGTGTCTTTGGACAGCTCTTTGGTCTTGACCATGTCACAAGTTTGAGTCTTACTGATTGTATGGGGTGGACAGGTGTCTTTATGCAGCTAACGACCTCGCACAGGTGCATCTGATTAAGGATGGAGGTGGACTTTTAAAGGCGCACTAACGGGTCTTTGAGGGTCAGCATTCTAGCTGATAAACAGGTGTTCAAATACTTTTTTTTTGCAGCTGTATCACACAAATAAATTATTAAAAAATCATACATTGTGATTTCCAAACTTTTCTGTTTAGATTTTCTCTCTCACAGTGGACATGCATCTACGATGAAAATTTCAGACCCCTCCATGATTTCGAAGTGGGAGAACTTGCAATGTAGCAGGGTGTTCAAATACTTATTTTCTTCACTGTAACAGAGTTAACAGGGAAATGAAAACCCAACGAGCAAGACAAGACGTGAACATGGGTCACAAAAAACAAGACAGAACATGAAACAAAACTGAATATCATCCAGCCCTCCAAAACACAGACCGTGACAGTGGCTCTGCATTACATTTGTTTCCGTGTTAATTATTGAAACTGTAGTTCGTTTTTTTTTTCTTCCTTCCGTTGAAATTTTGCAAGTGCATATTGTCCTACTCAAATCCACCCTGTGAGAGATGTACTTGCCAGAGACCTAAATTTAGAAAGACCATTGGAACGAGTAACATTTTCACCAACGAGACTACACACTGTACTACAACACTGGCGATGTCAAAAGCATCAAATAAAAACCCCGAGTTCAGAAATGATGGCGTGCGCATGAACACAGAAGTGTGTGTCGGGAGAGCAAAAGTGAAGTACTTAGTTATTAGACGTTGCTCAACCTCAATGCAATACACAATTTATATCCAGCCAAAATGGAGAACAGCACATAAATCCTGATTCACGCTAATTGCACATGCTGATGAGGAGATTAAAAGGACAGATATCACATTTTTTTAATAATGATGACAAGGCGGCTTATGCTTCCACGTAAAACACAGAATGCCTCTGTAACCAAAACAGCATGACTCATACAGTTTGGAGAGAAGAGATAGTGTGACAGAAAAGAGCTCGAGGCTGTCTTTAATATTGAATGTGTGGCTGATGCACCCTAATGGCTTAGCATCGGTCTATTTGAGACCAGAATAGCTTGTTATTTGGGCTTCCGTTTGTGTGTGTGTGTGTGTGTTCACGCAAGTTTGCTAAAGTGTCTGACTCAAATTCAAAGCAGTTATTATGAATCTACACATTGAAATTTACTACTGAACTTTCAACCTTTCCCTCAAAGTATTTGTTTTTGTGTAAAATTATGAGCCCATTCAATCATGTAAAAGTGCAACAAAAATCATGCTTCAGTATATTACAGTGTCATTGTTATATGTTCATAATGTATTTGTGGGATGGAAAAACGACTGAAAAATTGTTGACAAATGAAAAGTTGTTTTATGTTTTTGACATTTGAACATATTGTAACATTTTAGCCTTCTGAATTTGTTATAATATGGTTATAACATTTTTTCCACAACGCTTAATAAAGATATACCTCTACTGTATATGATATGCTGGAAAATATATTGAACCAAAACATCAGGTTGGTAAAGCCGCAATTTAACCACATTGCAAAAATATGCATCTTATGTTAATTGAAACCTCTAAATCAGGGGTGTCAAACTATTTTTTATCGCGGGCCACATCGTAGTTACATTTTCCCTCAGAGGGCTGTTAGGACTGTGAAAGCGCCTCATCATATTTATGAAATTTATGAACTAGCTTTGGAATCAGAAATCAAACCCAATTAGTTTTCAACTGTTGTTCATGTTTGGTAACACAAAAATATCTTAACATTATACATGAAAATGTCAATTTTTTGTAAAAAAAAAAAAAAAATCATCGAAGTTGACACAAATGCGTTGCCACGTAAAATCCCGTGGCAGGCCGGATCTGGCCCCCGGGCCTTGAGTTTGACACCTGTGCTCTAAATTGTCCACAGATTATGAAGATGTGTGTGAAATATTCTTTATCTAAAATATATTTAATTAGCAGTATGGAAAAGGAATTGACATTTCATTTTTCAAATTGCATATTAAAATATCAGTCTCACAATATATCAGATTTTCACCTGGCAAATATCTGTTCCCCTTAGAAACCACGGCGGGTTGATAACGTCATGATAAGATCCAGCACCTTAATATAGAAAAATGGGCTTTTCAGACACGCACGCTCACCAAAGGCAAGCGTTTCCAACTGTATTTATTGTGCGATACAAACGTATTGTGTACGTTGCACGCACTTTGACCCTGCTTATATCTCCCCGAGCTCGCCTGTTGGCATATCATTATCACAGACAGACAGACGGAAAGCAAAGCAACAGAGAGGATGAAAGATAATGTGGATTGTAATGCTCTAGTAGTATTTGTTCGGCTGTGCTCTGTTTCTCACTCACACTCTTGTTTTGGATTTGTGTGTGTATACCCTGTAGATAAAATTTCATCCAATTTCTCCTCGAGTTTTCCTTTTCCTTTGTCAGTGTTTTGTCTTTGGCTTTTTCTTTCTCTGCGTTGACACAGCCACACACACACACACACACACCACACACACACACACACACACAAACACATGTGCCGGAGCTTCTCCCTCGCTCACATTCAAACATCAAACAAACTGTGGGCTCTTTGCAAACGTATCAGTGCTCACGTCTTGGAAGAGAGAGCAAAAGACTGACCTCAGTGTGTGTGTGCGTGCGTGACTGTGTGTGTGTGTGTGTGTGTGTGTGTGTGTGTGTGTGTGTGTGAGAGAGAGAGAGAGAGAGAGAGAGAGAGAGGAGAGAGAGAGAGAGAGAGAGAGAGAGAGAGAGAGAGATGAATGGATGGATGGGTGGGAGGAGAGGAAGCAAAGGACAAAATGCACAGCTGTGTTTAGCGATGAGGCAGTCTGTATGAGAATTAAAAAAAGCACGGACGGGCCTTAGTTCATGGATGAATGTGAAGGAACAGAACAAATTGAAAAAAAGTTTTCCTTTCATTTTGAAAGGCGTGATTAGGTTATGAAAAAGACTAAGTAGAGAGCAGCTACACCAATTGATAATTTGGGGTGCGTTTGGTAACGTACTCTGACCGCATTCTGCTGAGCGCCGGACCGTTCGGAAATGTTTGAATGCGCTGTTGGGTTATTGCGAGCGTCACACCCTCGGTGATTGGCGGAGGGTACGCTGGTTCCGCTGACTGGAAAGACGCGGCGGCGGGCGGGACGAGCGCGGAAGCGGTTCAAGCGAGATGGGAGGGCTGACGGGGGGGATTTGAACAGCCTCATTGGCCATTCATGGAAATAAACTATTATAATGGTTGTTTGTAAATTCAAAGAATGGGAGTATGCTCTACCTCTCAGAATGCTCACACCCTCAGAGTTATGGCACCGGGTTAAATTTCTGGGTATTCGTGGCATGCAAGTTGACAGTGTAATTGAACATCATCCTTATCTCATAGTGATGTAGGGTTCGATCCCGACCCCGCCTGTGCGGAGTTTGCATGTTCTCCCCATGGCTGCATTGGGTTTCCTCTGGGCACTCCCACATCCCAAAGAACATACAATATTAAATGAACACTAAATTGCCCCTAGGTGCGATTGTGAGTGTGGCTGTTTGTCTGGATGTGCCCTGCGATTGGCTCGCAACCGGTTCCGGGTGTACCCTGCCTCCTGCCTGCTGACAGCTGGGATAGGCTCCAGCACTCCCTGCGACCCTTGTACGAATAAGAGGCAAAGAAAATGGATGGTTAGATAATTCTATACCTATCCCTTAACTATATCACACAATTTTATCAAGATAATTTGCCAACGTGGACTATGTGACTGCAGAACTTGCTGGCCGGGATAAAAACTGTAAAAGACAATGACCGATATTTGTAATTCTTTCACACTTTATCAAAAAGTCAAAGCAGAACTGGCTTAAAAATCTATATAACAGTATCGTGAACGTCGTTAGCTATTTTAATGTATCCTACGACTGCTAGTTACAACAAATCGTAAATCAGCAGGTGGTCAAGTACGGGCACAGCCATCGGTACACTTTCAATCTTTTAAAGAAGAAAATGAGTTATTACAACCTAAGCACATTGATGCACAAGCTGCCGATGGCAATAAGTAAGGAAGAGTCACTCAGCACAAAAACTAACAGGTTAGCCAACTCTGCTCTCATTCGCTGACTCCTACGTCACTTAGAACCCTGACGCCACCTTATAAAGTCACAAACATTTGAAGTCACTACTACTGAATAGGATGTGATGTTGGCGACTTCAAGTGGACAAAAATAATGGTGGCACTTCATCCCATGCATGTTTTGTATTGGTGTTATGCATAAAGCTTTCAAATTCGTACTATACCAACTTTAGTAAATATTATATCACCAGCAGTGTCAAAATTCAGACATGAACACGTTTGTTTCAGAAGGATGCGATCAGAAATATCAATCAAGCTATTATAAACAAATTTGATTAACATCGATAGCCCAATGACATTCAAAATGGCTCTTACAGCATTGTAATGAAAATGTTTGTAAATTGTGTTACTTCCTATGGTACCTCTAAGATTGTCACTCGGACAACTACTTTCATTTTTGCCAGCAAATAAGACAGAGTTGAACATATACCAATATTTACTGTAATTTAGACACCTAGATCGTAAAGCAAGATGTGCTAAAGATTTCCTTCGTAATCCTTTATATCTAATAATGATAGGTCCACGATTGACAGAATGTTTAACTCACCACTTGAATGCCAAAGGTGGTGTACTTTGGGGTAAGAAGAAATGCGTGAGAGAGCATCGTTAATTAGGCGAGCTGGGAGCATTGCTATTTGAGCCACGGGATGGCCGTGATGACTCAAACGCTGTCATCTAGTGACATAATACAATTTGGATGACAAAAAGTACAACGAAAAATACAATATACTGAGCTGCTCTGGAGAATCATTGACAGAATCCGCTCGATTTATCCTCTTCACCAAACAGGTTCCGTTGTATGCATCTGGATTTTATTTTGAAGGAAAATTGCAAAAAAAAGAAAGAAACACAAAGATAAATAAAGATGGAAAAAGAGTAAACATTTTAGGGTACATCAGGGGGCACAATCCCGACACAGGTTTTTGTCATTTGATCTTTTCAGGTCAGTGATTTTAAACTGCATTTCTGCCATTTAGAAGTATCCTAGTGTCTATTGTTTCCAAACATTATAAACTCTTTCAATGTTTCAGCTATTTTTCTTGCATTGATAAGCAACGGCTTGTAATAATAATAATAATGATACAAAATATCAATATACCGGTACCTATTATATGCTTCCATTGTAGATTCCAATGAAGTGGTTTTCCTCGGACCACGTACTGCATGGTCAGTATGTGGTCTTTGACTAACACATGGTGTCATTTATCCTTGATCTACATGCCTTTCCACACTGCTTTTCTCACTCCCCGTGCGAGCCCAAACACAGCCCGTGTTGTTGTTGTTTGTGTGCTATGGCTTTGACCTTTGCTCAGCCAGAACTAATTGGACTCTGGTAGTCAGTGGTGATATGCTGCTGTGACGATGTCACTACGAGAGTTTTTTTTTTTTTTTTCCCCAAGCCTCTACTTAGCCAAGGCTCATAATTTACATTTGGAAAAAAACAAAAAACAAATCACTATTCATCAATAAACAAGTGGTGGTGGTAGGGGCCGGGGGGGCATGCAGTTCACTGAACGAATGACACTTTTTAGAGGACGCTCTATTGGATTAATGGCATTTGACTTCTTTCACAGAACAAATAAAACTCATATCTCAGGGCACCACTCGACTCTTCGATTCTCCTGTCTTGGGGCGGCGGGCAGCAGAGGTTAAGTGCGCGCCCCATAACCGGACGCCTGCCGCTTTGCATGCCTGCACGAGCAGATGTCGTTGTTGTGTCCCTGGAGAAGACAATCAACACGCATTGCCTACAAATGAAAGTGGTTAGATGTCTGCTGGTGGTTGGAGGGGATGTAGGCACAGAATGGCAGCCACACTTCTGTCAGGCTCCCCCTGTGCTCCTGTTTCTACACAAGTAGCTTCCCACCACTTGCTTCTGTCTGTGGACTGAATAGATAATGCACAGTTGCAAAGCGTCTTTGAGTTCCTTCAAAAGCACTATACAAGTCATGTCCATTTTTAAGGTCGTCATGGCAATGAGAGATTACTCTCCTTATTATATCTATATCATTCATGTTATTTTTAAGATGTTTATTATATTATTTTAAACTTGACTAATATAATAATTTTTACTCAGACTTGAACTGAAGAGAGGTTCTCCTTTCAACTTCAAGTGATCAGAGGCAGTAGACATCTGAAGCCTCCAGAGATCTTTGTTGTACTTGTTTCCCAACATTGGTCTGCGGCTATACAGTACTTAAAGTTCCTCAGATTGTCTGTGACGATAAATAGTTGTGGCTCACGTATCAAAAGCATCTCGTACGTTCCCAATATATACAACACAGTCCTTGACAATCGGATGTGATTTCACTGTTCAAGACAAAGTATACAGTTTGTCCCTGTTGTCCTTTTTTTTTTTTTTTTTTTTCAGAAATCACAATGCTAGTGCGCCTCATATTCGACTTTTTTGTTTGTTTGTTTGGAGGTTTACATTATGTGCGTGTCTGTATGAGCATGAAATAAATCAATACGATTCCACACTGTTTGTTCAAAGTACAGAATGTGTGTGCGTGCGTGTTTGAAACGCTCTCTCTGATTTTCTTTTGGAATATCGATTTGAAGGACTACAATTGTTTGATCTCGGATCTTTAATAATGTCTTTTTACACTGTACTGTTTTGCCATTCAGTTTATGATGTAAAATCTTCTGGTTTGGCGATAATCCCCATTTTTTTCCCCACTCACAACATCAAAGATCGTCTGACTATGTATTATTATGGGAAAACATATTGCACATTTCTATGTATTTGACATGACAGTCCATATTTGCCTGTGTTGTTCATTTCACACATTGTACTTGTTTTAAAGTAAATATTTGGGGTTTCTACCAACATAAAACAAAATACATAATATAATGGTTTTGTGCAATGTGAGATATCATGGACTGAAATAAGGTTGCAAAAGTAATGAGGAATTTGGATTGAGGCAGTACATTTGATCATTTTCATTCAATTAAATTTACATTTTTAATGTGGCTTTGCCTTTATAAACCATTACTTCAAATGTATGCGAATTACATTCATTGTGGTCCTTCAAGGGAACTTACAACTTAACTTCTTAACTCCTGAAATTCTTGAACCCAAGCTCCTGTTTTCTATTTTGCTTTCAATTGAATCTCGTGCCTTCGCCATGAAATATTGAAACCTTCTATTTAATGACTCAACATTTTTAAATCCACAGACTGAGATAGGCATACGTACCGCAATACTGAATAAAACATTTTCAAAACAAAATACACTGTCATGTGCTGGTGAACACGGTCAGAAGGGCAGCACTGTCTACATTTAAACTTTGTAATGTTAATTTCATGTTTGTTGTCGTTGGATGAGTGACAGAATAATGCACGGCGTGTTACATGTAACAACATTCCTGTCCTGTTCTTAAGGTCCTCTTGGAGAGAAGAGCGATGAAGACTTCACTCTTTCTCCTCTTCATCCTTGCCCTGCTGGCCTCAGGAACCAGCGATGATGTCAAGTACATCGCCAAGAGGAACTCTGGTAGGAATCATGCTTTTTATTGGTTCTTGCCCTCAGATGCGCTGCAACGTCTTTTGGCTCAGGTGTTTTGTTTGTGGCTTGTTCCACTTAATTCAATCATTGGGAAAACCCTTCAGTGTCCTACATTTCCCTTTTCTTTTTCATCATACTTCTAGTTACCGTGATTATCTCTCATTCTACTCCCTTTTTTCCCTCTTCACTTCTCTCGCCTCTTTATCTTTGAGGTGTCTCTTGACTTGAAACCATGGCGATGGTGCTGTTTGAGTCAGACATTTTTCAACAATTTCCGCTTTGCTTTCTCTCTCTCTCTCTCTCTTACACACACACACACACACACACACACACACACACACACACACACACATAAAAGTTTAAACTTCTTCATTTTTCACTTAGAATTGTAAGAACAAACCTATAGCACTGCAGCTGTCAGTGATTCTGACGTAAAGGTAATTTGTTCAACGAGAAGCGAATATTTGTTTGTGGGTTTGATTTGTTATGTCCCGCTGTTCAAATGGTGGAATGGCATAATTTAGCCTCACAGTCAATATTGTGTCAAATAAAAATAGTAAAAAAGAAAAAAGAATATTTTGACAAGTGGACAAGAGAGCTGTGATATCAAATTTGCTCAATCCTCGTTGTGACAGCCTTCAGTGGGCATGTTATAAAGGGAAACCACATACAGTAAACGTATAACAGATAAGGGTGTAACTGTACACTATAAATCGCAGTTCAATCCATATGGTAACTTTTGGTAGTACAGTAAAGGAACAAACTGATTGTTTCCTTGAAACAGGAGCAGATTTTCTGACATTTAAAATGAAACAACAGCATACATCTTTTACATTGAAGTAAGTGCATCGTCAACAGATTTTGAAATCTTTTTACACAAATGCAACAGGAACATTTTTAACAAATGTGTGATTTATTATGTTATAAATAGCATATCTTGTATCGCTTGAGCTGCACCTGGCTGCATAAATCCTTGCAAAATAGGTACAATATTACTGTGGATTTTTTTTTTTTTTTTTAACCATATGGCCAGCCATGACATTTGCTAGCAAGAAGCTGAGCTGCACTGTGGTGGCTTACATACTAGTCTGTCTAGAGTCTGAAGCTGTTACACTTCTTATTCTATCCTGTGCAGGGAACTCTAATACTAGGAAATGCCTCATCATATATAATTTCCCGACCATTTGGTTATCAATTGTATGTCAAGTTTTGAACAGAAGTTTTAAAAAAAAAAGCTTTTGGAAAATGATGTGTGGGGTTTGACACAAATGTAATTTGACAGTTTCCCCCTCCCCCCCCTTTGATCTACTTACTGCTAGTATACTGGTATTTGTTAGGTAGCATACACTACTACGTAATCATTGCAGTATTGCTTTACTGTTGTACACCCTTGCTGAGCCTAAAAAAAATAAAATAATAAAAGCATAGAAAATGATTCTCTAATTATGGTAATGCTGGACACGCAATTAAATCAATCTAGTTAAAATTGATTCCCCTTTAATTTAAGCGAGTCTAAAAATTGAAAAATGGTGCTTGTTAAACAGAGCGTTTCACAATCATGCTGAACACACACATGCACAAGACGCACAATTTGACACTGACAAAACACTTGTGTCCCACACAATTAAATGCAATCCAGAGCATTACATGTAGCAATAATGTGAATATGTCTTTGAGAGTATCTTTCTAAACTGAGTATTACTGTGTTTGTGAAGGCAATATACTCATGATTCCGAGAGAGCCGTTGGAGTTTTTGACACTTTCATGCGCCATTTACTATTCCAGCTTGTAAAATGCGCTCATCTCACTTGCCTTCTCGACAGTGATGTCAGGGTTTAAAGCCAGGATCGTAGTAGAGCTTCCTGCAGAACTTAATGACATAGTGCGGACACAATTAAAATTAAATTTGAGTCGATTTTTCTGCTCCGTTTGAAAAACACGCAGTACAGTGCATATCGAGTACAGTGAAACCCCTATTTCCGAACGCTTCAATTGTCAAAGTATTCCATTTACGTACTACAGAACGCAGTGTGCGAACATTTCATTCATCCAATTTGTGCCGGGCGGTGTCCCCATTGTGAGGGGGCTTTAGTTTTATATTTTGTTCTATGTGTGCGACCTTTTACTAAAAGTGAGACTTTGATCAAGGCTGGAACCAATGTTTCCTCTAATTTTTTCCTGTCTAAGCAAACACACTGAGGCCGTGAGCGCCCCCTTTGACCACTGTGAGCAACATCAGAAGTACGCACCGTGGTCAATTGGTGTCATCCATTGAAGTTATATGGCTAATTAAAAGGTTCAGATTACATTCCCATCAGAACATTTTTGCAAACTTACACTGAAAATGTCAACAAACAAAAAAAAAATACATTACAATACAAATCCATACCCACCCAATTATTAACTATAAATTTGAAATGTCGCTTCCGACTTTTTCATTTTTTTCTAAACCCACAATGATATCCCCGTCTGTTTTTCTTGGTGTAAAACTGAATTATTGCTTGCAGAATATCTTTCGCAATGCATGCTGAAAGCCGAATAATATTCCCAAACAGTTTTAAGGTTAATGTTAGCTTGCCTCCAATATTTAAAATACAGAATTAGCTTTTTGGCAATGTATCGTTTGTGCTTTCATCCTCGATCAGGCTGTGCCATGGTGGAATTTCTGCACTTTCTACTTTGGCTTCAGACCATACCTTTTTTACTCAAAAAGAGAAAATCTCATCAAGTTTTATCACTTTTTCTTCTATTATTTACATATCCCGGTGTTTGTAATTATGAGTATACCCCTTTAAAATGGAGGGGGGCGGTGTTAGGTAAACTAGGAATTAGAGTTTGTGGCCTGGTGTGGCTGAGCAGCAGCTCTTTGTGAGAGGCAGTGTGCTGCTGTGTTAAAAAAAAAAAAAAAAATATATATATATATATATATATATATATATATATATGTCAGGCTGGATCTGTTTTCCTTTTCATTGAGAATGTGCAACACGTGCACAAATGCGCAGTTGCGCAGCTTAGAGGGAACATTGCCTGGAACCAATTTTCTATGTTTACATTACTTCACCTGGTAATATTATGTTGTATTTCCAAACTTTCCCATTAACAACAAATCCTTGTTCAAGAACCAATTATTGTTGTAAATCAATGTTCCACTGTACTCCACCTGCTACATTTATACTATACTTCTCCTTTAGTCAACATGGTGTGTTGCATGTTTTTCTCCTTTCCCGTGTTTGTGCTAGTTGTGCTTGTGTAGCGGTCTCGCACACTCAGAAAATGAAACGGCTGTGTAGGTGGTGAGCTGCTCGAATTATTTTGGTATTGTCAATACGTGTTCACGTATGATCACAGGCACACCTGTACGTTCTGAATCCTCCCTTTCAAATTTTGTGCGTGTACATGTGCGTCAGGGCCAGGGGTGTGTACTTTCCCTATTTGCTTGTGTGTGTGTGTGTGTGTGTGTGCACGTTGTGCACAAAGCAATTATGTGATCAGAGCAGAGCCAAGCGGATATTTACGTGGGCGACTGCTACATGCCGCCAAAGATAGGCTGCAAGATCTCTTCTCGCTCGCTGATTCTGCGTCCTTAGCCGGACACCATGTGGACAGGAACTACAATTTCCTTGTGTCAATTTCTCTGCTCTGCTTTGATGCAGCGACTGCTGCAGCTAAAAGGGGGAGACACCATGATAAAGAATAGGAAACGTGGAGGGTGGAGGTGTTGGCGCGGAGGAGTAGAGACATTTAGAAGACGATAACGCTGCACAATCTATGATCAAAATATCCAACTCCCTTGTTTGTACATATTTTATTGTCATCTGCAAACAAAACCACTCTCCCTGCAATGGGACACTGAAGGTAAGCTACTGTATCCATTGTCATTACTGTGTTGAAATGACAAGACTTTTTTTTTTTTTTTTTTGGTTATAAGGCTTTCATTGTGTCCACCTATGGCCGTCACTACCAACTATACTCCATCATGGCTTCATCTTTCCCACAAAATTCCCCTAGTCGTCGTGGTCAAGGCCATACCTTAACAGTTTCATCACTCGAGACAAAAGCAATAGATTATCTGAGAAGTTGAACAGAGATAAGATAAGACTTTTATCTTGATCCCAGCAAGGACAATGCGTTCAACCACTCACTAGAATGACACTGCAAACATCTACCAAGGCTTAAAAATTCTAAACACGTCCATCTGAAACGTATCAGCAGGTACAGTCCACCGCAGACTTTCTCATTGCCCATCAGTCCAGTACACCTTTTTCAAAAATGAATAATATTTCAATATTTCTTGAGCAATGTTCCCTGTCTCTAAAAAGTTTATCTTAGAATGAAGTTTATCCACAGATGTACAAAATTGTAAAATTACATCAGTTTGCTTCAATGAAATGTATCTATTTGTGCAAAAAAACTACACATGAATCCACAGCACAATATTGGTCTGTCATAAGTATTATTAAGGTCTCTCTTTTTTTTTTCCTTCTTTTTAGATGAAAAGGCGGCATGGTGGCTCAGCTGGAAAGCATTGGCCTCACAGTTCTGAGGTCCCGGGTTCAATCCCGTCCCCGTCTGTGTGTAGTTTGCATGTTTTCCCCGTGCCTCCGTGGGTTTTCTCCGGGCACTCCGGTCTCCTTCCACATCCCAAAAACATGCAAAACTAATTGGACACTCTAAATTGCCCATAGGTGTAATTGTGAGTGTGACTGTTTCTATCTATGTGCCCTGCGATTGGCTGGCGACCAGTTCAGGGTTGACCCCGCCTCGTGCCCGTTGACAGCTGGGATAGGCTCCAGCACTCCCCGCGACCCTTGTGAGGATAAGCGGCTAAGAAATTGGATGGAATAATGCATATATGAAAAGCTGTGAGACCTAAGCCTTTCTACCCCTCACATGTAATTGGTGAGAGTGGTCCATTTAATTTGTGTAGAATATAAAATAGTCATAAAATGTTTAAAATGGCAATGGACTGAAGTCGCCCCAAGGGTTATGCTAACCATAAGAGAATATCTGTCATATCATAGCAGCAAGTGTGCATGTGTGTGTTTGTGGGAAGTTGCCCACCCACCAATCGCCACACACAGCACATTTGTTGGCTCTCTGAGGGAAAGATGACGGGCTGTTTGTGCGAAGTGGGTGTTCGTCAGCTCACCACGGAAATAAAAGAACGGTCCTGCTTACTAACCAGCTGTTTTGCAGGGTGATGATCTGCGACGTGTTTTGCAAAAAAAAAAAAAAAGAAATTTGTCGAGCTGTACAAGAACATGTTTAAAGTCCCAAGTAGTATGTGGGTGGTATAATAGAGGGGTGACTACAGAGAGCTATCAAGATTTTTTTTCTCCTTCAAGTTATTTAAAGAAGTAAATAATACTGTGCAACATTTCAACAATAATCCAATTAACAACTTTGACTTTCGAATATGATACGTAATCCAATCAAAACCTCTGGTCTCATTGCTCCAAGAACGTGCAAGCCCTTCTCAGCACCATTTTGTTCCTCTCACTTTCTGTCACCATCTCTCTTTTTGGCTTGTCTCCACGTCTGTGTGGAGTTCCAAGGTTATATTAAAGATTCATCCCTTCTCTTGTACTGCATTCAAATATTGATAAAAGCTGACGCGGCGTTGACTCCGTACACCAAGGGATTCTACCCCCCTCCCCCACATACACAGTAAGAAGAGTTCCACCTCTGCTCTAAGACACAAAAAAATATGTAAATATGCATTACAATAAAACTTGAAAAAGAAACCAAACAGAAAACCTTAAAAATCCATCAATTTTCTTAGCTGCCTATGCTCTCAGGGTTCGTGGGAATGGTGGAGCAAATCCCAGCAATCATCGGGCAGGAGGCGGGGTACACCTTGAACTAGTTGCCAGCTAATCGCAGGGCACATCGAGACAAACAGCTGCACACACAATCACACCTAGGGGCAATCTAGAGTGTCCAATTAATGTTGCATGTTTTGGGATGTGGGAGGAAATCGGAGTGCCTGGAGAAAACCCACGCAGGCACGGAGAGAACATACAAATTCCACACAGGCGGGGCTGGGATTGACCCCGGGTCCTCAGAAGTGTGACGTCAACACTTTACAGCCGCTCCTCCGTGCCGCCAAACATTTAGTTGATAAGGAAACACCAGGTAACAAAGAACTGACCAATTCAAAAACACGACAGTACTTCCTAGACATGATGTGGCTTTGATGTGCCAGACCTGAAAAGCGCTCACTGGACAAAAAAGTTGTGTAGGCCATTGATGAGAACTTCTGAGTAGATTTCATCTCTACAAATGACCTATAACAGTTCAGACCCCTCCTTGCCAACCAGCGACAGAAATACAAAACTGTCTATTTACTAATTAGCCGACCACGTTGAGGCTAATTGCTCAGAAGCAGGTTATCTACCTTCAATGCATTGACCTAAATGACTAATGCAGTACTACCGGAAATATTACTTTACATTTAAATTAACCTATCATTTTTATTTTAATAGTTCGTATATTGGTTGAAGGGTGCTGAGGATGGAGCTGCCAGGCAAAAGAGTGAGAGGGAGACCAAAGAAAAGGTTGATGGATGTGGTGAGGGAGGACATGAAGACCGTGGGTATTAGTGAGGCAGATGCACGACAGATAGGCTTAGATGGAAAAAGATGACGCGCTTGGCGTCCCCTAATCGAGACAAGCTGAAAAGAAAAGAAGAAGAAGTATAGATATATTAAAGCCACTGTTGAGAAGAAAGGGAGAAGATATGGCTAAGTGTCAGAGTGGCTGACAAGCGAAAGCGAGAAAATACAACACTAACACATGCTGTAGCCAGTGTGTAATTAAGTTCTGCACTATGTCACTATTGCTCTGTACAACTGGTAATTTAACTTGGCCTGAGCCAGGAGAGCAGACATGGGAAGGATGAGGCTGGAGGTGGCAACGTACAAGAACAGGAGCAGCAAAAGAAATTAGCAGAAGCTGTTGGAGACAGGAGTGCGTTCGCAGATAAAAAGAACAACTGAGGCGGACCATTTAACTCAAACTTATTCATCATTTCCCGCGACATCATCGTGCCGTGCAATCTGAGACACTCAAATTAAATCATTAGACAATAACTGAACAAAGTACTGGCAGAAAAGTACTTTGAAAGGTCAAGGCAATTAATGAATTACATCAAAATCAAGCAGGCTCGCAGTGTTAGCTGAACAGCTTGATGTTAGTGACTGTATCTCCACTTTGGAATATGTTCTCTCCTGCAGGCATGAGGAAGGTGTCTGAGCTGCCATTGTCAAGCACGGTCGAGCTTTGTGCGACTGAACTTTGCGCTTTGCTGCCAAACATGACAAAACTGGGATAGTGCTCCCGTATGTCACGAGAAAGAGGAAGTCAAGCTAACATTGTTCCAGGTCACCGATGTACTGCCGTGGGCGCTCTGCCCTCTTTTTCTTGGGTCAGCAGGCATTTCTTATAATATGTCCAAGTACCAACCTTCCTTCAAATACTTGAAATCATATATTTTTTTTCTCTAACGGCAACAGTACATCATCACAAAAAATTTTGCAACATCCATTCATCAATTATCTACTGCTTTTCCGGGTGAGGTCGCTTCAGCAGGATGCCCAGACTTCCCTTTCCCCAGCCACTTCTTCCAGCTCTTTGGGAGGGATCCCGAAGCGTCATAGTCACTTCAGCGTGTCCTGGGTCTTCCTCGTAGTCTCTTTCCGGTGGGACATGCCCGGAACATCTCACCAGGGAGGCATTCAGGAGGAATTAGATGCCCCAGCCACCTCCTCTGGCTCCTCTCAATGCAGAGGAGCAGCGGCTCGACACTGAGCCCCTCTTGGATGACCGAGCTTCTCACCCTATCTCTAAGGGAGAGCCCTGACACCCTGCTGAGGAAACTCATTTCGGCTGTTTGTATCCGGGATCTTGTTCTTTCAGTCATGACCCACAGCTCATGCCCATAGGTGAGGGTAGGAATGTAGATTGACTGGTAAATTGAAAACTTTGCCTTTCGACTTCGCTTTCTCTTTACCACAAGGGACCGTTACAATGTCTGCATCACTGCAGACACTGCACCGATCCGTCTGTCGATCTCCTGCTCCATTTTTCCCTCACTCGTGAACAAGACCCCAAGATATTTGGGGAAGGATCTCATCCACCATCTGGAGACGGCACGCCACCCTTTTCCAACTGAGGACCATAGTCTCGGATTTGGAGGTGCTAATTCTCATCCCAGCCGACTCACACTCAGCTGTGAATTTTGCAACATTTTACGCATTTCCCTTCAAGGACCAAACATTTTGATCATTATTAATGTATTTTAAAATGAATGCAAAAACAATGATAGAGTGGGGAAAAAACAAATAGACAGAAGCGAATACTAGTACAAAAAAAAAAGATTGCTTCAAGGCGAGAGGTTGAGGTTAAATAAAAGCGAATCTCTGAGTGACTTGGAGATAGGGAAGAGTAAATGGCTTTTCAATTTGCAAAGCTCTTGGGACAGCGGGTAGAGAGAGAAATTATGGGGTGTAGCTTAAAAAGAGTGAGTGTGAAGTGAAACTGATGAACCCACCGTTCAGTCTTGGACATTGTGTGCGCGAGTGTGAGTGTGTGTGTTGGTGGGGAGGGGGGGTTGCGGGAGAACAGAAGAGGGTGGTAAGCATGTTGCAGAGATATGCCACAGTTAGCTTGAATGGCCCAGTGCACCAGTAGGACTGTATGTGTGTGTTGTGGGCGGAAATAAATTCTACAATATTTGACTGAAGGGCAATTAAAGGATAGTGTTTGTCTATCTGTTAAGGGGATGGTTAGTGTGAACCCACATTGGTGTGTAGCGAAAATGTAAATACCCGTGAATAATCTGGGCCCAGATGTGTCCATTCATTAACTTGTTATTGGCACTAAAGTTAAACTGAATGAAACAACCCTCCGTATATTAAAATCATTGCAGAGATGTACTTGGTGGTGATGCCACAAGTTCGTTTTTCCATGGTAATGTAGTTGCTAAGTAACCGACGGAGTTGCAAAATTAGCCAGTCGTCATTATTCTTTAACTCCGCTTATGTTTATGTTCCCGGTAGTCACGAAACTTTTGACACATGATATAGGAAAACCTCTGGTGAAGTTCCAGAAAATGAAGAAAAAGTCATTTTGATGAATTCAGAAACAGAATCATCTTTATTGGTGAACTACTGTATCTTAAGTACTCACAAAGAATATGTATCCGGTAGTTGGACCTTCTCTAATAAGCCGCTGTGACAAAGTAAATATTTAGGACAGGCAAAACACGTACAGAGCGACACTGAGCAATGTAAGGGTACCAGCGGGGGGGGGGGGGGGGGGGGATGGAACAAAATAGGGGTAAAAAAAAGAAATCAACCCTGTGTTAGATGAGCCCATCGTATTTAGTGATGATTTACAGCACGCGCATCTCTCTACATGACGGAAGCAAGTTCTGCCGTCAGGCACACTGCGTGACACCCGGATGGTGCAAGAAAGAACTGTGGCTGATTTCGTCCTGAATTCCAATTGGTTCAGTTCACTCTCTCTTCTAAATAAGGGCGAAAGCAGTGTCTAATGTGCCTGATGGCCAGTCCTCCCTTGGGTACTAATATTGTGCTAATGCTGATACAATAACAATTATGCAGATGATTCGGCAAGCATTTCAAGCTAACTATATTCCGATAATTCTGTTCTGACGGTTGTGCAAATGTTTCCGAGAGCCCCGAAGCACACAAGTGGCCAGTAGTGATTAACAATAGTTATGCAAATAACAGAGCGACTAAGCTACAAAAATTTAGTGCGGTAATAATGTCACAACAGAAATGTACAAATTTGACAAAAGAATTAAAAAAATTCTCCGTGTTACTATGGAATTAGAAGTTAACTGTGCAAGATGTTGATGCAAATGGGGAAGAAACTGCTGGAATGTCTGTTGGTTGTGCATTGTTGTAATTGTGTTAATCTGACTTGACTGACTGCTGTAACGTTGATTTTATATTTATGACTTCCTCCCTGAATGTACCTGTATGTGTGGGTTATGCTATTTCTTTTATGCTACTGATGCTTTATGGACTTCCAACATTTAAACCGAACGATGACTCAGTGAGGTGTTCTGCCTACACGACCGCCCCCCTCCCCCCACACACTATAAATGATTCTATTAGTCTCTTATTGGTCACATGAATGTAAATGAGAAATACTTTTTTCCATTTTGAGTCAGTTATTTGCTGAACTTTAATAATTATCCGGATCATCGAGCTGACTTGAATCAGTTGACAGTGTACTGAGATGCGTATCGTGTTGGCCTCAGTTATGGAAATGCATATCCTTGGCGCCTGGTCTAATGTTTTACTCAGAATTTCCCGTCTATGCCCTTCCACTCTTTATCCCCCTACTTTTCCACCTCTTCATTTCCAATTGAACTTGACAGAAAATCATTAACTGCATAATGAAAAGCAGCAGAGCAGTAATATATACCATCACTGTCTATTACAGCTCTTTAGCCTTAAGCCCTGAATGGTAATGGATCCATGTTACATTCTGTTAAAGTGTTGGGGCGCTGATGCAAACTGGTCACTGGTTGACTTGTTTTTTGTTTTTTTTCAATGCAAGACAAAGCATCAAATGTTTCATCAAGTATTTTACAAGTACATATAATTCACAATGTATAAGGCCATGATCGTGTTTGTAAATGGTTGGATAAATGTACACGTGATTATCGACTCACCATTCTATTTAATGACTCTGAATTATGTTTAACTTTATAATTTAAGGAGGTCCTCCTGAGATGATTGAAAATGCGCATTCTGAGTTCTGGACTATTGTGATGGGACCTGACACACCAACAAAAAGCTGACATATTGCATTCTTATCTGCTCCAAAGCTCCTTGGATACGATCTGACAGCCGCCTCATAGAGTGGTTGAAATTGAAACTATTTGAATTGAAATTCTTCATACCAGTAGTCAGGATTATGCTTAGCCATTTCTGTCACCTTTCGGGTCAAGGGTAGTCTGCTTAGAATGCATTAATGCCAAGATACCCGCAAATAATGTTTGCATTATTGTTTACAGGAGAAATCCAGTGCATTGCTTGAACAGTGTATCCAATAGGTCATGTATTATGTACCCTATTTTGACAATGTGATTCTAAATCCTCTCTCATTTACTAGTGTATTGAGAAGATTTTTGTGGACAGTTACGAATGTTCATGGGCGCTGCCATTTTCCCGAGTCCTATGGTGAACGTGGGCGTATGTGATGTGTACTGTATTACATGGGACACCATGTATGCCCAGCGCCGATTTCTTGGATTTATCCTCATCTGATGAAGAAATAGCAGTATCGGTTGATTGGGAAGATGGAGGAATACTTCCATACAGATTTGAACCTGTAGCTGTAATTAATGATGTATATTCGGATGGTGCGTAAACAAAGGCCCCCGGAAGCTCCGGGCCAGCAGCCGCGGATGGTTCTTTGGACTGGAATGACGTGGAGCCTGACAAGCGAGCTCCGGTGGCGGAGGCCTTCAGCCGAGCTTCGGCGTCCGGGGCTAACGGCTTTTGCAGCATGGAAGCTCTGCTCATGGTCCGCCGCTGCCCGCTTCGTTAGCACCAGACGTCGAAGCTGGGCTAAAGGTCTCCGCCACCACCAAAGCTCGGCTAAAGGCCTCTGCCGCCTGAAAACTGGGCTCGCAGCCCACCGATGGAGCTCGCTCGTCAGACTCCGTGTGATTCCCGTCCGAAGAACCATCCATGGCTGCCAGCCCGGAGCTCCCGGGGGGGCACCTATGCCACACGTAGGCCTCCGAGTAGTCATTCGCCTGAAGAACCATCCGAATATTCAACATTATTTACAGCCACAGGTTCAAATCTCTATGTGAAGTATTCCTCTGTCTTCCCGGTCAACCGATACTGCTATTTTTTCATCAGATGAGGTTAAAGCCGAGAAATCATCACTGGGCATAATAGTGTCCCATGTAATCCAGCGTTTGGAATGGCACCGTACACGTCACTTACGCCAACGTAGATCATATGACTCGCGAAAATGGCAGCGCCCCTTTAAATTCCCAATTGTCGATAAAAAATCTTCTCAAAGCACTATTAAATGAGAGGATTTAAGATCACATTGTAAAAATAAAGTACATATTGCATGATCTATTGGATACACTGTTAATGCAAGCACTGGATTTCCCCTTTAAGTTCCTTAAACAGTTGTGGGAAAAGCAGTGTTCACGTATGTTGGGCAATACAAGGCACTAAAAAACAATGCAAGACATAACGAAGCTTGTATCTAAATATTAACTTACACGCAACAATTGTTAGTTTTAAGTTCAAAATATCTCAACTTTAAAAAATGCGTGACTGTAGAATGATGTTTAGACCATTAGCATTGCACTTCTGTCTCATTTGTGCTCTCCGTGTTTTTCCTTGATTATTTCTCTTAAGAATCACAATGGAAAGCAAGCAAACACCAAATTTCTGGGCTCCAAACTTAATGCACTCACAAATTAAATATGTTTATTTTGTTTTGGGAGGGGAATTCATTTCTGCCTGTCAGCAAATGTTTAGCATTTTTTGGTCCACCACATGACTATTGGCTAAATCAACTGTGCTGTGAGTCATGAATCCTAATGAAGAGAAACAGAATTAATATCAGTGAAAGTATTTTTCTTTTCTATCCATTTTACTTGAAAAAAAACACTTAGAAATCATCTTAGCAACTGATTCTAAGCTGCTTGGCAGATGAGCGTGAGAAACTTGTACTGATCATCGAGAAAAGACTGATTGACTGGAAAGAATTATGACGTTCAATCTACCCAAGTACCAAATTCAGTCCAATTATATCTTTTCTGCCAAACTATATACCCCAATCTAATTAGCATCACATATTCTTTCAGAAATTGGATTATTTTCCTCTCTTTGTGTTTACTTGACATAAACTGATTATTTACTTTTAGGATGAATGATAAACTAGAGAGGAGAAAAAAAAGTTTATTTCTCCCCCCATGGCTCACTTGGTCTCTTGTCTGCCTGTGTAATGAGGTTTTCTCTAATTACATTTTAATGGACTGGGAACTACTTTTAAGCAGTCTCCTCTTACCCCTTCTGAGTTTCTCTCCTCTTATATTTCAGCTTATATTAAAAACTCGAGGTGCAGACAAACTGAAAGTCTTGATTGAGGAGAATCAATTTTATCAGGACAGGAGGATGACATATTCATGAACATGGGATGGATTTTCAAGACATACTGTTGTTCAAGTCACACAGATTTGGATTGTTTCTGCCTATGCGGGGACGGTTTGACTATGGGTCGTGCATCCTCAGATGTCTAAAAATCAGATATGAATCAAATATCTGACAATGTGACTTCAGTTTATGCAAACATATTGAATGAAGACTTGAAGTCACCCAGCAGAATGAGGGACTGCTCAACACCACCCATTGCCAGGACTAAAATAAATAAATACTCCAAGCTGCTCTTTTTTGCATGGACTCAAACAACAGTCAGGGGTGAACACCAACGTACGGTGGTTTGGGGTTCAAACCTCAGCCTCACTGTGTGGGATTTGCTTCTTTGCCCCTCAATAGTGGAGGTTTTTCACTGGATACTCCAGCATCCTTACACATTCCAGAAACAGATATGTAGCTAGCTAAGGATAGAAATCAAGTGAAGTGTGAATGGTGCTTTGTCTACAGTATAGAGCTTGTGTACGTGACATCACCATTTTCACGCCGTCTATATTGCTGGTCAAAAAGAGCTGCTCGACAGTGTAGGGGACATTGAACCAGAGCAGAATATTCACAATGCCCGAGACTTGTTGTGCTGTTGTTTTTTTACAACAGACGAGACAGTTATTCAAAGAGGTCACTCTGTAGAATACCTGCTGAAAAGACCAAAAAATATCGATGGATTTCGTCAATTAAACGTGATGGATGGTGCCCAACCAAAATACGCACACAACTGTGTAGCAATCACTTAATTTCAGGGAGGAATTATTCTTCTAAATCTCAAATTCCCAAGAAGTATTTATAATGCCAAGTTGGCTCATTTGAGAACAATGCCTTAAAAAAAAAAAAAAAAAAAAAAACGCCAGGGAGTCGTTTCCATCGTGCACGAAGCGTATTGCGGCCACACGTTAAACTTCAGTAAACCACTCCCTGACAGATTTTTTTTTTAAATTATTACTTTTTTTTTTAATACGCATTATTTTCAAATGAGTCCAATGCATATTTAAAAAAAGAAAATAAACCATTGGTCATACAGAGGTTTACGTAGGTTAATGTGTGGCTGCATCACTCTTCCGTGTACGGGGGCTGAAGCCTATCCCAGCGGTTTATTTTCCTTTTTTAAATAGGCATTGGACTCATTTGAGAACAATGCGTATTATAAAAAAAAAAAAGAAAAAGTCTGTCATGGAGAGGTTTACCGAAGTCCATCTGGCCACAACGTGCTTCCATTTACTAGGAGCTGACTCGCTGTCTTTTTTCCCTCCCTAATCATAGTTAATGAATACGAGTTTGTGTAAAACCAGAATCATGTATTTAAATGTTATTTGTATTGAGAAAATCTGAGTGGCTCCATCACTTTGTGGGATTTATTCTTGATTGAGAACAGTTCCAGCAATGAAGTATTTGTATGCGTCCAGATTTTTCTATGCTTTCAAACTCTTCCGTGTAAATCTCGAGGACTTACTCACCAGATCCATGTGTAGATGCAGTTGTCCAAAAGAAGCGGAAGCGGGTTTACAGTCCAATTTCTTATTGGCGAAAACATCGACTTTGGCATTAAATATGTGTCCTCTATGCCAAGTGTCTCTCATTTTTCCACGTACCTTTGTTTATTATCACCTTCTAAATGTTTAAGTTTATCGGACAAAACTCTGGGCATCGTGCTATAAGACATAGTTTCGCGTCGTCTCCAACTAATTTAGCATTGAAGAATAATTTATCTCACCAGCACTTGCAGCCGGCATGATTTCCTGACGTAGGTGCACAAGCTCTATAGGTGCTCTCAAATAGTCTAAATTGTAGCCTGCTTCTCATTAAAAGTCAGCTGGGATCGGTTCCCAGGTGAGCTCACCTGACAGATGTTTGTTGGACAAGCTCTCGAGAAAATGCACGGATGGATATTAACAACTCCAGACGGCGGCATCTTCTTCAGAAATTACATAGCAGTCTTGACAGCTGCTGTTGCAAAGGAAAAACGTCAACGAAAGAGGAAAATCAAGGTGTGAAATGTTGCTTAATACATCACATCGTGTCATAGTAATCCTCGTGCACCATGCAAATATGACGCACTCGTGGCTGTGAGCAACATTGGAGGTGACATCAGCGTAATTTTGATTTCATGCTTCAAAAGTCGTCAGCCTTCCGTGGCCATGAATCAAGATAGCGAATGTGACGTAACGGCTGCATCATTGCATGTGTGATTTTTCCAGGAATGCTGCATGATGTCATTTCTACATCATGTCTTTTTTTTTTATCTCTTTTTGAGAGGAAAAAGTCAGGTATGTGTCAACAGTGAATGCTTTATATTAGAAGCACCAATGTGACCCAGATGGCCCAAGTGATTTAATGTCTTTGCATGGTGATATTTTTTCCAGGCCGAATTCATACTGCAGGTTTTTAATAACTAATCCCCTCTTCCTGCTCCTTAGTTGCTGACTATTGTTAATTTCCTTTTATTTCTCTGACCCACATCCAATGTCAGATTTCAACGCCGGTAACTTTGAAATCACTCAACCGACAAAGCATTGCGTCGGCTGCTCAGTGTACAATGAATTCAACTTTAGGGATCCCCACGTGCTCTCAGATGAGATCCCGCAAAGTGCATTTTACTTGCCAACCTAGCATCCATTGTCGAGTCGCCCCCTGAGCTTTTTATCTCGCTGTTGAATAAAAAATTCAGGACTCAACTCTCCGAGACTGCGCATATCATAAAAGGCAGTGAACAAATTGCAGATACAACAGTTTGTCAGCTTTTAAGACGTCCACAGAATGGAGGTGGGTTTGATTATCTTAATTAGATACTTCGGGGAAAAGAATAGTCTGAAACGCTTCGCAGCTATTAGCTGGTATCGATTTAGTGAGTGGGAGTGTAAAAAGGAGGAAGGTAGTAAAGGAGAGAGGGAGAGGGTGGGGGATTATTACCATAATAAACTTGTATTGTTGCATGAATGAAACAAAAGACATTTGTGAAGGGATAGTGAGGAAAACACTTAGGTAAATTATTAATTAGGAGAGAGCTATGAAGGGCTAAACGGCTCCTTGGTTCAAGCATTTTGTACTTTTGGAATAGCGTACAATAGCTTTCCAAATTCCTTTCTATAGTAAAGCAACAGGTTCAGATTATGTGTTCTCTTACGGTACAACATGTCTTTCTTCAGGTTCCGCTCATTTTTGTGCGGTTAATTCAATTATGGACTGGGTTCACAATGGATATCTGGCTCCAGAAGCTCTCCTAATGAGGTTTTTGTCGACAATTACGTCCCCTGACGTTTTTTTTGATAACCTTTCAACCGTGCTTTTAGTAGACAAATAGATCAAAACGGCTACTCTGGCAGTGAGCATTATCTAGTTTTTAAGAATCCATGTTCGGATTAACGGTTGCCAATTCATGTGGTGGGCCGGGTCAAAGAGACCTGATAAAGAGTAGGCGTGTGTATTGGAGCGGCTCAGTTCTGGTTCTGCGCGCGTGTGTGTGTGTGTGTGTGTGTGTGTGCGTGTGTGTATGTCAAGGTGACTCTCTGGGGGTTAATAACTAGTGACCCGCAGAAGAGAGTATGTTGGGGGGCTCTAACTACACACTGGCATAGACATTTTTATGAATACACAAAGTTATACACAAAGTCTCACTTCATTCCCTGATTCTAAATGACTCCTAAAGTCGCCTAAAACAGTTGTGACCCCCACCAAATTGATTTTGTTCCCAGAAAAAGATTAGCACATAACTTCGGGGACTGAGTGTACGTGTGATAACCTCATCACAACGGGAGCCATTTGAAAAAAATATTCGCTGACCTTCAAGTTTTCCCCCTTACTTTCCTTCTCTAATTTTGAAATTCAGTCTGATTTATTTTGCCATTTCGCTCCAAACTGGGAACCTATTATGCTGGTTAGTTCAGCCCCCGAAAACTCTCTGGACAGCGAAAGTAGAAACAGGGTGACAAACTCATTTTCCATGGAGAGCCACGGTGAGGTCCTGGTTTTCCTCAGGGGTCTGTTATGGCTATCAAAATCATACAAGTGTTAAATCACTTCATCATATTATTACATTATTACATATTATTACATCATTATTACAAATACACTATTGCGTCTGCAATTCATTTTTGTGTAATTTTTAATAAATGGCAGGACGGTGACTGAATAGTTGACAGATTTGCCTCACAGGTCTGAGGTTGGTTGTTAGAATCCTGTATGGAGGTAACATGAGCTTCACGGTCTTCAGACTGTAGTCTTTGCATTGTTTACCTCACAGAGCATACGAGCCCTTTGTTGGGGCACTGACAAAGCTCCACGGCCCCATCTTTGCCTCATTTTGTCGAAGGGTTCCACTTTCTCGCATTCCACCTTTGTGGCTGTTTTTCCTCCGGACTCTCATTTTGTTTCCACGAGAGAGCCTGGTGGGTGACGCAGGTTTTCAGCGAGTGTGTGCAATTCAGCCTCAATTTCTGAGAATTAGTTCAGCAGGTATTATTTTCGCCAGAGTTGTTCATTGCTGATTCTGTTTGGGCAGTATGTTTACGGGGAGTATTTTGTGTAACCTCTGTCATTTGTTTTGTAGTAATGGCGAAGAACGCGTACGATATGAGAGTTGAAAATATATTGTCGCTAGTAATTTGTTTTTGAGGATGAGTCATCTATTTAATCGAGCTTTTGTCTTTCGGTTCCCAACTCTAGAAAAAACTTTTCAGTGGTATTCACAATCGACTATGACCACGGTGCTAGAAACAATGATTCTGTACTATACTGTAAACGAACCCTTATTTCTGTGCATATAACGAGCTAGTGAATGGGCCTCATGACTTTTCAATGAGCGATAACCGTGAGGTGTCACACTTGTGAATTACAATTATGAGTGTTATTAGAAGGGTGAAAAATGTCTTGATTTAGAATGAGAGCAAAATACAGCCTTGTTTTATTTATGGGAAGGGTATTTTCACCCTTCTTCGAGATGACTAGGCAAATAAATATTTTTGTCAAGCAACTTTTTAGTAGTTTCGTCTTTCTGGTGGTGCACGTGACCCGAGAGATGTGACATATTTAGATTACAATGTTTGGACTATTATAATGTGACTATTATAAACGCTTTCTCTCTTTGGAGCAGTCATCTTTTCATTTGAAATATGTAATGTAATCCACTTCCTGCAGTGTGTGAAAGCTGTACTCCACAAAGTGGGTCAGAAAACTGCACAATACTGGTTCCGAAACGAGTACATATTTCTCCTAAACTAAATCGAAGCCGTTTATACCAGAACTCCTCTGAGTTTGGCAGGTAACGCAAAGTTAAAACATTGCACAAGATGCAGCAGTGTTGCGACTCTGCAATTTTCCCGAGGTGAGTGGGCAGGTCCTGGAATATTAATTGACAGTTCTACATCACACAGTCTGTGATTTCAAATTCTGACGTTTGCAAGCAGTTCTGGTGTTCCAAACCACCAAACCACATAACGTCGCACCACAGACTCATCTGATCTATGATAAAGAAAAAAAAATGAAGAAAGTGGATTTACATGAAATGGAGGACCTTTAAATTAACTTTTTTAGAAAGTGAAACTAACCTCCAAGCAAAAAAAAAAAAAAAAAAAAAGTGGAAAGACAGCTAGTAGATTGAACCATAAATGCAAATGAGAAGTACGATATTAAAAAGAGTTGTAAACACAGATACCACACTATTTGTAGCTCTGTTTGAGTGAGTATGCATTTGGACAGGGCAAGGTTGTGCACTGTTAGTAGTGTATAATACACGCACACACACAAGACAAACAATGCAATTAGGTACATGCCGAAGTACAAGCATTTTTTCTTCGACAGCTTCAGAGTCAATTTAATACTGAAAATAGCTGCAGGTTATAAAGCTAAAACACTGACCTCTGCTATTGCTTGTGCATTTAAAAGAAGGCACTCCTGTGTGCACTTCACGGGTTTTGCCCCACAGCCCAACTGAATTTTGGAGAAGCACTCAGCCTGATATGTGTGAAGTCTTGTGTTTCACAGCAAAATGTTAGAAAATATTCCTGTTACAATCCTGTCAATTTTAGAATCTAACAATGAAAGCACAGACGACGCTCTTTTAGCCTCTATTTTCTCTTCTCCTTCCTCGTTCCGCTTTTAAAATGCTGGAAAACATAGCTATATTTTATAAATAACCTTGAGTAAATACATTTCATTTAATCGGGCTTTAATTTCTCTTTTAGGTGTTGTTTGTGTCAGGCAGCAAAATCTTCTCATAATACCTGTATAATTGAACAGGTCGTGACAGTTTACTGCAGTTTAGGAGAGAACATGCAGGACTTAATGGCGTTTTGTGACCTGGCCTCAGGCACCTTCATCCTATAAACAAAGAACACGTCTACGATTGAGTATGTGAATGTCTCCAGAAGAAGGTCAACATTGAATACATTCAATATTTTATTCAAAAAAATATATATCAAAATTCTGGTCGGATCATCTTCATTTTCTTGTTGAAATTATACATAGTCCGTTTCATTTTAAAGTAAATATAAAGACATTTATATTTAACTAACCACTCACTTTACAAACTTCTCTCAGACAGACATGAACATTTTCTCACATTTCTAAACACTCAAAATTAAAATATTTGTAGATTGAAAAAAACTACTGTATTATAGAATGAAACCTAAGATGAAAACCTGTTTTAGGCCAAAACATTTATTTGAGAAATAAATATATAAACATCCCTCTATCCATTTTCTTCCGCTTTATCCAGGACCTTGTATAAACATTTTCCTATAGAAAAAAAAATATGATTGCTTTGAGAGAGTGACTAATTCTGAACTGTCACATCGTCAGTTGAAAGCAGTTGTGTACATTTGTGTAACAGCATAATATTACAGTATTTTTTTAATTCTGTAGGTTATAGCTGACATTAATGGTGTAAAAAGTTAAAACTGTTTCATTTTGATTTCCTTTTTTAGATCACAAAAATCTTGTATTTGAACAGGGGTGTGTAGACTTTATATACCCAGGTTATTCCAACTAATACCTTTACCTGTATATGGTTTCTCTCAGCATTTTCCTCATGTATCTGCAAGGACTATCAGTTAAATATATTTGTAGTCAGTTTGCCTGCTGACATACTACAACTTCCAATTTCTTCTCAAGAATACTTCTAATACACACAAACACCTTAACCCATTTTGCCTGTATGGGGTAAAGCTTTATTGGATTTATTCTTTTTATACATTGTACGGTTTCACTTCACCAGGAACAAATGTAAGCACGCGGCAGTTGCTTGTTCCTATTAAACGAAGTGTCATACAAAAGAGGTTCGGGTATCGAGACGACACACACAAGTCCAGGAACATCAATGAAAGGCAATCGGCTTGCGCGACAGAATTGCCACTCTAGTACATGTAGCCATTAAAATAGTATTTGTGTCCTGTATCACCAAGTCAATAGCACCAACGCGAGGAACATTTGAATGAACCTGAAATTGGATGAGGATCCACACTTAGACTAAATGGCTAACATTGGCTAAAAATTGACACCTTGAAGCTCAAATCTCACCCGACGGACAGTCTGTTTTTTCCATCATCGACTCTACTGCACTAAAGTGCTGCGTGATTTCGAAATGTATCCTCTAGTGGTGGCCAGTAAGACTGTGTCACATACAAGTCGAAGACTTTTGTTTGAGAGACACATAAAGTGAGCGAGAAGAATACATACTTTGTCCTTTTAGCTGAACGAAAATGTCAACACTGGTAAAATAACAAAGGCTTGCAGGGGCAGAAAGATGGATCTGAAAGCAGGAGAGAAAAATGAAAAAAACATTTATGATGCAAACTGCCCACACACACACACACACACACACATGTTCAAACAACTATAGGAGCATTTTGTTGTGGTGACACCTGGTGCGCGCCTGACCTATAAATCTTAAGGACAGAAGGAAAAAAAGCATTGACGTGGCATTTGCCCCTCACTCAAGTGACGGAGAGGGAGTGGAGTAAAGACACGATGTAAAAAAAAAAAAAAAAAAAACACATTTAGGAATTGAGAAAAGTGGTCAAAAAGGACGAGACAACTGAATTTTCCGGTTTATTCATTCTGAAAAGATATTATGCTGTCAGCGAAATGTGGTAAAAAAAGCAAAATCCTGAGTGCTCATAAAGCAGCTTCATAGGTGCACAGTGTCTCTTTCTCTCTCTCTCTCTCTCTCTCTCTCTCTCTCTCTCTCTCTCTCTCTCTCTCTCTCTCTCCGTGCTTAAAAGGAAATGTACCGTACCTGCCCCTCAACAGAAGTGCGAAATAATAAAATGAACCAATTAAATGCCTCAGCTTTTAAAACTATCAAAACAAAGAGCCAGAACTTTAACAGACCGTTGTTAAATATTTTGAAAAGCACACAAGTGATTAAGCACTTTTTAAGCTTTTTTTTTTTTTTGTAGCATTTACTGGTCATTTTGATTTGGTAATGTTTCTTTGCTACATTCTGCTGACTTGAAACAAATGATTTAGTATGGTGGTGGCCATATTCTGAACACTATTTAGTTTTTTTGTCATGCCGCACACCTCTCTGTCCATCCATATATTTTACAAACAAGGCAAATATTTTTCTGAGACGGAACAGGATTACTGAGGTCTGGATTAATGTAATCTTGTAGCTGGTTACACAAAGCCCTGCCTCAATAAACGGCACAATACTCAAGTACAAACACTTTGCAGAATCCTGTACACAATACTAAAACAAAAAGTCCAAGAACATGCTGGCAATTACCCATAAGCCCCACCACACGTCCGCACTACACGCCCGCACCACTCCCCCTGACGTCCAAAGAAAGTGGGACCATCCACCAGCATCACCTATCAAGGCACGTACATACATATTCTTTGCCTGCTTCTTTGGCACGCAGACAGGAAAATACACCGGACCTTGTTAGCGCAGTGTTGAACATCGACGAATAATGGTGTTCGGCTCGACTCAAAACTTTGTAAGTATTTGGACTGCTTCATTCATCGTTGGACGAAAGTGGTGCAATGTTAGTTTGAAGCCATCAAAATGCAGCAGAAATGATTCACTTCTGTAACGTACTGATTGGTGAGAGCTGGAGCTTGAAAGGCGAACCTCATCAGGCACGACATCACTTTCGCTTGTGTTCTCCCTTAGGCTCAATTAGATCTTCAAACTGGAGGCAGATGTTGCGGCAGACATATTGGGGGGAGTGAAGAGGCCAGAAGACACAGATGATAAGGGAGGTGATGCATGGTCACCTGTCAATGTCAGGGGCAAAAGGCTGAAAATGAAATACTTCCTTTCCCTCAGTCATCGTATATCACGGTCTGGACTTCCGGAACATTTTATTGAACCAATATTTTTATCATTATTGGTCTCTGAATGTATGCAGGGGGCTCATTTTGTACTTTCTGCCAGAATTTCCAGGGTAAACAGTCAAACAAATGGTGAAAATACTTTCATCAATTAGAATTTGGCCAATATTTTACATAGTAAACTTAAAATCCATGTTTATTTATTACTCACAGGACATTAAGGCTCATGAAAATAATTCCCGTCTTTTTTTTTAAACCAGTTTCGATATTTGGGAACATTGTCTCTTATACAATGTTACCTGGAGGCAATTTAAGTTTCGGTGTCTTGCTCAAGGACACGTTAACAGCAGACAGGATACGACTTGTCAACCCTTCAGTCAGTAGACAATCTAGCAACTGAACCACAGCCGCCCATTCACATATTTAACCTTATATCAGGTTAGTGTGGATAGTGAAAAACCAAAAAGTTAAATAAAAAATAGTTTGTGCTCATGCACCAAAACAGTACATAATTATAAAAATGGATTACAGTACTCGGAAATTCATTCTTTGTATCAGAATGTTTTAGCGGTGGAACAGTGGCGTGACTGGTTAGTGTTAGCCTCACAGTTCTGAGGACCAAGGTTCAAATCCCAGCCCCACCTGTGTGTGCATTTGCATGCTCTCCCCGTGCCTGCGTGGGTTTTCTCCGGGCACTCCGGTTTCCTCCCACATCCCAAAAACATGCATTCATTGGAGACTCTAAATTGTCCCTAGGTGTAATTATGAGTACGACTGGTAGTTTGTCTATCAAGTTCAGGGTGTAACCCGAAGAGAGCTGGGATAAGCTGCAGTACTCCCGCGACCCTTGTGAGGATAGGGGACTTGGTAAATGGATGGAGAATGTTTTAGCCAAAACACTGAACATTGACACTGTAGTCAGCCAGAGTTGCAAATATGAATGTAAATGCAAGTAAGAATGTAAATTTATTAATGTCGTTTCACTGTTGTTCCTGTACACTATGTTGCGTGTTTTTGTTTGCACATTAAGGACAAAAGTCCTGTTTTTGTTTTAGTTTGTCATAAAAAAAAAAAAAAAAAACAAATTCAAGTAACCTGTTTTTCCTCTTGTTGTTGCAATTGTAGAGTAAAAACTGCAGCTGGTTACTAGTTTGCCATGAATGGGTTCCAACAATGGGGGGATTTCCACGCCAACTTGAAATATTTAAATATGATAAATATGTCAAAATGTATAAAAAGTCAATAATAAAAGAGTCTTTTTCAATGCACTTTACTGTCAGTCTACGTGACGTTCAGACTTCAATTTCACCTCCTCACATCCATTAAAGCAGTGACATTCTAAAGCTGTGCAATATACTGCTCACATAAATTAAGAAGACGCCTCGCAATAAAGAACTCAAATCAATATACTGTGTGTAAATAAGCCTACCAAAGGAATACACAGTATACATGACTAAATACTGCATACATTTCAGAGCTAATGATATCAGCAGCAACATTCCATCACCAGTATTATATATAACAAATTACATTGGAGGTTAATTTACAATAAACATTCAAATCTCAATTTAAAGACGTGATATCTGTAATGACTTTTCTCAAGACAAATGCTCCAATCGCTAATTTGAGGCGCCCCCAAGGCGACAAACTGTATCTTTAGCATTTCAGTGACAGCATCTTCGTCTTGGCTTTTTGGCTACCATAGCAGATATAACTGGAGTAGAGGGAGGAATTTAGGTAATGTAATTATAGTGACAACATCCACTTGGGGGAGGTCTGGGAGGATGAATAGTTTAACACACATCTGGCTTTTAAATGAGAGGCAGAAAGCGCTAATCAGGATCATAACGCCTAAATAGAATCATGTGCTTGTTGTTACTATGGTAATGCAAATTTAAACATTAACAAAGTCATCAGATTTCCTTGGGACTTAATTAAGCGTAACCCCGAACAGCCATAACTTGGTGAGATCAATCGCAAATATATATATTTTACAAGTCATACGAAAAGGAGGAAGACCAATTATTCAGCATATCTGAAATACTCTGGCTGCACATACAGTATGTAAACCTGCACTACCTGCAAAAACACTCAAAATCATTAACCTTCCAGATTCATAGTTAATAGATCTGTTCAAGGAGAGGAAATGCAATCATTTCAACTTGTGTGTTTGTCAGATATATGCAGGTTTTGCCTCTCCCTTTATTTGACCACAGAACAGCAACCTTCGACATTTGACATATGAGAAAAAGTAAACTGTAAAAGCAATTTAAATGTGTGAATTTGTGCGTTCACATTTTATTCCAGAATATATACACGTGTCAAATGTGATTGCGTGCTAATGCGTTTTGCGGAAGCTGCATTTAATATCTTCAAGTCGCTGTGATATAAAACCGTAAGCAACACAAAAGAATAATCAAACACATGACATGCAGTGACAAAAAGTCAAATAAGAATCAAGCTGCTTAAAAGATGACACACGTCCGTTCGTGCATGTGCCCGCGCGTGATTGGACGACTGACTCTAAGACTCGTTAGTGCTTGTTATGGCTGAAAATGAAAGCTTATCAAAAAGTAGGCGTATATGTGTCAGTGTCAAGCAAGTTGAGCTATCAGGACCAATAAAAGGATTATCACTTCCTTCCCAGCGGAGAGTATAATGTGTTTTTGCACCTACAAACTAATAGGATTCTTGCTATTTGCAGGATTGCGTATGTGTGCGTGCGTGTGTTTGTGTGCATGGACATGTTGAACTGAAACACAAAAGTTGGCCAGGAGCCCGGCGGATCTTTGCAGAGACCCGGATCGAGCTTCCACTCTCAGTGGGTTCGAAAGCCTTTCTGTGCACATAACACCCACACAAATACACGTACAGCTCGCACGTGTGCATTTGCGCATCCAACACCGTGGGAGGAAAAGCTTGCGTCATTTTTTTTTTTTCATCCGTTCGTACGGATATCAAAACACACTTCGATCGCTGCACATTAGCAAACGTTTCTGCGTGACGCAATTGTGGTTCTACAAAGTCTACTGGATGTTTTCCATCGTCAAGCAAGAAAGATGTGCAAGTATTTTTGTGTGGCAAAACATAACACAAAATAATTGCACTTTAACACCATGATGACGTGGGATTGTGGCTTTGAGGGTAAATCTAGTCTTGTATAACTGTCAGAATATTTCATTACATTTTCAGATCTGTCTATTGTTATATTACAAGACTATTTCTGATCAATTACTAATTAAATATTACTTTCACATTGCAGTTGACATACTGTATCTCTATCATAGAGTGAGCTGTCTAAAACAAGTAAAATAAAAACAAATCCACATTTTTACAGATGCGCAAAACTCACAATTTGTAAATAAAGTAACAATAATTAAAATACTCTCTTGAGAGTACAGTGCTAAATTTCTATAACAAATAAATGCTGACTTCATCGCACAGGTTTGTAGTAGAACTTCTTCTTTTCTTCCAGCTTCTCTCGTTAGGGGTCGTCACAGCGTGTCATATTTTTCATTCTAAGCCTATCTCGTGCATCTTCCTCTCTAACACCCACAGTCCTCATGTCCTCCCTCACAAGATCCATCAACCTTTTTTTTGGTCTTCCTCTCATTCTTTTGCCTGGCAGCTCCATCCTCAGCACCCTTCTACCAATATACTCACTCCATCGTCTCTGAACATGTCCAAACCATCGAAGTCCGCTCCCTTGAACCTTGTCTCCAAAACATCCAATTTTGGCTGTCACGCTAATGAGCTCAATTCTAATCCTATCCAGCCTGTTCACACCAAGCAAGAACCTCAAAATCTTCATTTCTGCTACCTCCAGTTCTGATTCCTGCAGTCTCTAATCTGTACATCACGGCCGGCCTCACCACTGTTTTATAAACTTTGTCCTCTTCTGTCACATAGAATACCAGACACCTTCCGCCAAATTTTCCATCCCGCTTGGACCCGTTTCTTCACTTCCTTACCACACTCACCATTGCTCTGTATTGGTGACCCCAAGTATTTGAAGTCATCCACCCTCGCTATCTCTTCTCCCTGGAGCTTCACTCTTCCTCCTCCGCCCCTCTCATTCACACACAGATATTCTGTTTTGCTTCGGCTAATCTTCATTCCTATCCTTTCCAATCTGTACCTCCGTCTTTCTAATTGTTCCTCTGCCTGCTCCCTGCTTTCACTGCACATTACAATATCTGCGACCATCATGGTCCAAGGGAATTCCAATCTAACCTCGTCTGTCAGCCTCGACATTACTTCCGCAAACAGGAAGGGGCTCAGTGCGGAACCCTGATGCACTCGCACCTCCAACTTAAATTCCTCTGACACACCTACGGCACATCTCACCACTGTTCTGCTTCCCTCATACATGTCCTGTACTGTTCTGACATATTTCTCCGCCACACCAGACTTGCTCATGCAATACCACAGTTCTTCTCTTGGTATTCTGTCACAGGCTTTCTCTAGGTCTAGAAAAACACAATGTAGTTCCTTCTGACCTTCTCTGTACTCTTCCACAAGTATCCTCAAGCCAAATAATGCATCTGTGGTACTCTTTCTAGGGATGAAACCATACAGTTGGTCGCAGATACTTCTGTCCTGAGTCTAGCCTCCACTATTCTTTCCCATAACTTCATTGTGTGGTTCATCATCTTTCATCCGTAATAGAACAAATCTACAAAAAAAAAAAAAAAAATCCTCATACAACATTGCACAAGACCAGCATGAGCGTTTCCCCGTGGGGGTTGACAGAGGTGGGAGTAAGTCATATGTGCAAGTCTCAAATCATAACCTTCAAGTCTCAAAGCATTTTTTTCCTTGCCTTTGGGATACTCTAATATGAATAACCTACTGTTGTATTAACATGATGAATATTGATTGAGAACAAGGGATGGGTCGAGTTTTATTTATTTTTTTAATTTTTTACTTCTTCCTAGACCTTTTCTTCTTCTTCTTTTCCTTTCGGCTTGTCCCGTTAGGGGTCGCCACAGCGTGTCATCTTTTGCCATCTTAGCCTATCTCCTGCATCTTCCTCTCGAACCCCAACTGCCCTCATGTCTTCCCTCACCACATCCATAAACCTTCTCTTTGGTCTTCCTCTCGCTCTTTTGCCTGGGAGCGCCATCCTCAGCATCCTTCTACCACCAATATACTCACTCTCTCGCCTCTGAACATGTCCAAACCATCGAAGTCTGCTCTCTCGAATCTTGTCTCCAAAACATCCAGCTTTGGCTGTCCCTCTAATGAGCTCATTTCTAATCCTATCCAACCTGGTCACTCCGAGCGAGAACCTCAACATCTTCATTTCTGCCACCTCCAGTTCAGCTTCCTGTCGTTTCTTCAGTGCCACCGTCTCTAATCCGTACATCATGGCCGGACTCACCACTGTTTTGTAAACTTTGCCCTTCATCCTAGCAGACACTCTTCTGTCACATAACACACCAGACACCTTTCGCCAGCTGTTCCAACCTGCTTGGACCCGTTTCTTCACTTCCTGACCACACTCTCCATTGCTCTGTATTGTTGACCCCAAGTATTTGAAGTCGTCCACCCTCGCTATCTCTCTCCCTGTAGCCTCAATCTTCCCCCTCCACTTTTCTCATTCACGCACATATATTCTGTTTTACTTCGACTAATCTTCATTCCTCTCCTTTCCAGTGCATGTCTCCATCTTTCCAATTGTTCCTCTGCATGCTCCCTGCTTTCACTGCATATGACAATATCATCTGCGAACATCATGGTCCAAGGGGATTCCAGTCTAACCTCATCTGTCAGCCTATCCATTACCACTGCAAACAGGAAGGGGCTCAGAGCTGATCCCTGATGCAGTCCCACCTCCACCTTAAATTCCTCTGTCACACCTAAGGCACACCTCACCATTGTTCTGCTGCCATCATACATGTCCTGTACTATTTTAACATACTTCTCTGCCACACCAGACTTACGCATGCAGTCCCACAGTTCCTCTCTTGGTACTCTGTCATAGGCTTTCTCTAGATCCACAAAGACACAATGTAGCTCCTTCTGACCTTCTCTGTACTTTTCCACGAGCATCCTCAAGGCAAATAATGCATCTGTGGTACTCTTTCTAGGCATGAAACCATACTGTTGCTCGCAGATACTTACTTCTGTCCTGAGTCTAGCCTCCACTACTCTTTCCCATAACTTCATTGTGTGGCTCATCAACTTTATCCTCTATAGTTCCCACAGCTCTGAACATCCCCTTTGTTCTTAAAAATGGGAACTAGAACACTTTTCCTCCATTCTTCAGGCATCTTTTCGCCCGCTAGTATTCTGTTGAATAAGTTGGTCAAAAACTCCACAGCCATCTCTCCAATTGCTTCCATACCTCTACCGGTATGTCATCAGGACCAACTGCCTTTCCATTTTTCATCCTTTGTAGTGCCTTTCTGACTTCCCCCTTAGTAATCATTTCCACTTCCTGGTCCTTCACTCTTGCCTCTTCAACTCTTCCTTCTCTCTCATTTTCTTCATTCATCAACTTCTCAAAGTATTCTTTCCATCTATTTAGTACACTACCGGCACCAGTCAACACATTTCCATCTCTATCCTTAATCACCCTTACCTGCTGCACATCCTTCCCATCTCTATCCCTCTGTCTGGCCAACCTGTAGAGATCCTTTTCTCCTTCTTTCGTGTCCAACCTGGTGTACATGTCTTCATATGCCTCTTGTTTAGCCTTTGCCACCTCTACCTTTGCCCTACCTCGCATCTCGATGTACTCCTTTCGCCTCTCCTCAGTCCTCTCAGTATCCCATTCTTCTTCGCTAATCTCTTTCCTTGTATGACTCCCTGTATTTTGGGTTTCCACCACCAAGTCTCCTTCTCCCCTTTCCTACCAGATGACACACCAAGTACTCTCCTGCCTGTCTCTCTGATCACCTTGGCTGTCGTCGTCCAGTCTTCCGGGAGCTTCGGTTGTCCATCGAGAGCCTGTCTCACCTCTTTCCGGAAGGCCGCACGACATTCTTCCTTTCTCAGCTTCCACCACATGGTTCTCTGCTCTACCTTTGTCTTCTTAATCTTCCTACCCACCACCAGAATCATCCTACATACTACCATCCTATGCTGTCGAGCTACACTCTCCCCTACCACTACTTTACAGTCAGTAACCTCCTTCAGATTACATCGTCTGCACAAAATATAATCTACTACCTGCGTGGTTCTACCTCCGCTCTTGTAGGTCACTATATGTTCCTCCCTCTTCTGGAAATAAGTGTTCACTACAGCCATCTCCATCCTTTTTGCAAAGTCCACCACCATCTGCCCTTCAAAGTTCCTTTCCTGGATGCCGTACTTACCCATCACTTCTTCATCGCCCCTGTTTCCTTTACCAATATGTCCATTACAATCTGCACCAATCACAACTCTCTCGCTGTCTGGGATGCTCAGAACTACTTCATCTAGTTCCTTCCAGAATTTCTCTTTCAACTCAAGGTCACATCCTACCTGTGGTGCATAGCCGCTAACCACATTATACATAACACCCTCAATTTCAAATTTTAGTCTCATCACTCGATCTGATACTCTTTTTACCTCCAAGACATTCTTAGCCAGCTCTTCCTTTAAAATAACCCCTACTCCATTTCTCTTCCCATCTACTCCGTGGTAGAATAATTTAAACCCTGCTCCCAAACTTCTAGCCTTACTACCTTTCCACCTGCTCTCTTGGATGCACAGAATATCAACCTTTCTCCTAATCATCATGTCAACCACTCCTGTGCTTTTCCTGTCATAGTCCCAACATTCAAAGTCCCTACACTCAGTTGTAGGCTCTGTACATTCCTCTTTTTCTTCTGACGCTGGATCCGTTTTCCTCCTCTCTTTGTCTTCGACCCACAGTAGCTGAATTTCCACCGACGCCCTGTAGGTTAGCAGTGCGGGGGCGGGCGTTGTTAACCCGGGCCACGACGATCCGGTATGGGATTCTTTAGATGAACGCTCATATTTGTTTGGCACAGTTTTTTCGCCGGATGCCCTTCCTGACGCAACCCTCTGCATTTATCCGGGCTTGGGACCGGCCTACAGATTGCACTGGTTTGTGCCCCCATAGGGCTGCATTTTCCTAGACCTTTTGAAAATGTAAATTTCTAAGCAGACATTTATTGATGTTTTTTATTTTCTTTTGTAATCATTATACATACATGTAATTGTTTCTATGTTCACTAAAAATCAATCAATCAATCATAAAAATAATTGGGCACATTGTTTGACCCCCTGCACACGCCCTCAAGGAAAGGGACAAAACAAAAAGCTGTTCATACCCCAAAAAGTTTTCAGGTTTAATCACAAATATAGCACCAGCATCAATGCATGCAACAAAAAAATGTAAAAAGTCAAAACAGGAAAAGATGCAGCACGTTCACTGCTAAATATTTAAAAATGTATACATATATTAATAATGTCACTCAATTCAGATCTTAAGAAAGACTAACAACACAGTTCTGCTGAAGACAACGTTTTGGAAAGTCTTCACTCTTGCCGTAATCTCCTAAAGGTTGTTTTTAAGACGAAAATGCACATTTGCACGTGGACAAAAGTCCAAAATTCAAAGGAAAATCTGCCCAAAAAACAGAAGCATTTCTGAGAGCTGTTAGCCTGGACCTCAACAAACACTTTTTGTTCCTTCTGTTTTCCATCTCTATTTACAATTACTAGCTAACACAGTTAGATTATGCTGATCGGCTTTCATGTCATAATTCGACCCGATCAATGACATCATCGAATGGCTCTGCACAAGTCATTTAACGCCACGTCTTCATCAGGCATGAATCCAGAAGCTAGTTTATTTTTTTGTCACGCGTCTTGTGGCACAGTACTGTAACGATCTGACGGCCAATAATTTTTTTTTCAATCTTTTTAAATTTTTAAAAAAAAAATTACATCGAGTAAGCATGCCATTAACAGTTTTCATTAAAGTAGTTTTACTACAGTATTTTAGCGCTCATTATTTCTGTCGATTTGCCCTAAACTTTTATCAGTGGCTAACCCTTGAATGCCCCCGAGAGGTCATTGATATTTTAACGTCGGTGTAAATGCTGGAGAATAATTTTGAAGCTACAGTACTCAGTATACAGTCCACAAGTATACCCAATAAATGTTTTACAGTATGTATGTATGTATGTACACAAAATTAACAAGTCATAAATAGTCGGCTTCCTCAATCTTGCGATCGGATCGATGAGGTGTTATTGTTTTATTTAAAGTTGTTAATTGGTGATCGGCCCCAAAAATCCTGATCCTGCAAAGTCTAGTTTTCACTTGTCACATTTTACACCCTACACATTCACAACTATCCAAATAAGGTGCAGGAAACATCTTTCTCTTTTGAAGACTTATACTCATATATTTACTGTACTGTATATATGCACAGATGCGCACATTGTGTCACTGTTTATTTTAAACTCCACGTCCATGGAATCAGTCATAGGGAGTTGAGTGTGTGTGTTTAGGTGTGTGTTTGTGTGTGTGTTCACATATAGAAGTCTCTTATCTCAGGAACAGGTGCACCAATTACAGCACCTCTCCATCTTAGTCCCACTTTCCATTTTTGTCTATACCTTTTCCTGCATGTTGTCCTTTAAGGACACTTCCTAATCATTCACATGTATGTCCTTTGAAAGAGAAAGAAGGTGCCCTATTGGGTCATTGATTGATCGATCGATAAATCTTTTATTTATGCTGTGAGGGAAATTAATTAGAAATTTTAAGATGTGATTCAAATGGAAAAAAATGAAAGGATATTGACATGGTGGGATGCTGGGAGACTGCTGAGCACATCTCCCTCAGAATTCTGAAGACCGGGGTTTAGATCCCGGGCCTGTCTCTGTGGCGTTTGCATCTTCCCCCCGTGCTTGGATGGCTTTTCTCCAGGCAATTAGGTTTCCTCCCACATCCCAAAAACATGCAATATGAATACTCTAATTAGCCTGTCGGTGTGACCGACTATTTGTTTGAATGTGCCCTGTGATTGGCTGTTCTGTCCAGTTAAGGGTGAACCCCGCCTCCTGCTCATAAAGAGCTGGGATAGGCTCCAGCACATGTGCTTCCCTAGTGAGGATAAGCGAATAGTGAATGGATGGATGAATATTAACATTTGGTTTAAATAGAGATAAAGTATAAGAATAGAAAAAAAAATCAATGAAACATTGTTATCATTATAAAGTTATTTTTTAAATTACAGCCTTGTATTACGGAGAGAAATTGGGTTTCTATGAAATTGTCCAACATTGCGGGGATACAAATGAGGTGGTTTGCGCTTTGGTAGGTGTGCACTTTGCTAAATGCCATTTTGTTTCATTTGTGTCGTTACTGAACAGAGAAATCCTAATCAGCTAATTTATATTTGATTTGACTTTTCCACCTCTCAAGAAGCATTGTTGTGCATTCCTGCAGTTCAACTCATTATTAGAAAATCACGTTTACAAATGTAACATGTATTTAATCCTCCTCTAACAGGATGAACAACAGCATTTTAATGACTTGATAATTTTGAATTGCAATTGGAGACAGAATGCTGTTAGAGATTAAAATTTCAATGTATCATAATTGACTTTATATTATCATATAAATCATTTCACTTTCATTCCTCGCTGTTTTCCGCTTGTGCTTGAAGGTTAATTGATGGAATGAAATACAGATGTTACCGATTTTGTGTTAGAGGATTTACTGGGTTCATCGCTTCAATGTAGATGGTTGGATTAATGGCGTAATTTATTGATCATTTACTACAGTTGACACAAGCAGTAAGGGCGTGCATTTGAAGAGGCCCAATAAGCCTCGCTTGTCAATACAAGCTAGCAATGGAAAGTTTTTAGAAGACATTTACAGTCTTTCAATGAAGGGTTTTCCATCCAGCCATCCATTTTCTTCACCGCTTGTTCTCACAAGGGTCACAGGGAGTGCTGGAGCCTATCCCAGCTGTCAATGGGCAGGAGAACTGGTTGCCAGCCAATCGTAGGGCACATTGAGACAAACAGCCACACGCAATTTAGACTTTCCAATTAATCCATCCATTTTCTTAGCTGCTTATCCTCACAAGGGTTGCGTGGGAGTGCTGGAACCAATCGTAGATGTCAACGGGCAGGTGGTGGCATACACCCTGAACTGGTTACAAGCCAATTGCAGGGCACATAGAGACAAACAGCCATACTCACAATCACACCTATGGGCAATTTAGAGTGTCCAGTTAATGTTGCATGTTTTTGGGATGTGGGAGCTAAACCGGAGTGCCTGGAGAAAACCCATGCAGGCACGGGGAAAACATGCAAACTCCACATAGGCGGGTCTGGGATTGAACTCGGGACCTCAGACTGTGAGGCCAACGCTTTCCAACTGAACCACTGTGCCGGAACAAGAGAAGTCAAGTTGATTAACTGCATGCAGCCCTTAATCACCAAAAAGTCTGTTGGGGCTTCATAGGCCAATAGTTGACAAAGATCAGCAATGTCCCCTGATCTTAAACGGGTAAGGAAAAACTCAGCACCCTAATAAAGAAACCTTGAGAAATAACCACAGATGAATGGATCACTCTTACAGGAAAACCGTACTCAAATGGACACCCAGTGGGCAACATTTATTACATAGTAAATTTGTAAACAGCATAAAACTCAAATTAAGAAATGAAGCACCCCCCAGGTAGATGCCCTCTGGAAACTGGTTCTGCAGGACCCGTTTGGTCGATGCTCATAGTCTTCTAGCCATCCATTTCCAGACTGCTGCCCTTTCCTCCTCTCTAGATCGCTGCTGTCTTTCATCAAAGGTCAGATTGAATAAGTGCGGGTGATAAATGAAGTGCAGTAATAAAGCGACCAGGAAGTAAATATCTGTCTGCGTGTTTACTGTCAGGGCCGAGTTAGAAGAAAACAGAAAGAAAGCCGGTGAGATTGGCATTTTCATTTTCTTACTGACGCTCGCACGTCTGTAATGCACAATAAACATGCGTGCACGTGCGCACGCATGCGGGTGCAGTCACATACACACGGGCACCCTCAATCACAGAGAGATATGGCATTTAGCAGCCATTGTCTTTTATAAGGAGAGTAAATCCACTTCATGGACTGGGATGTAATAGCGAGCGATGTTAGTTTGTCATCCAAATGTCAGCTGTTGAAATGTAATATGCAAATGTTCCAGAAGTTCTCATTCACTTGGTTCTATCGCACTTCAAGACATCATCGCCAAGCCAGAGATGCTTGGATGCTCGCGAAAGGACACCAGTCGGGCGTCCACTGTATACCTGACCCCTCTCAACCCGCTCATGGGAAAGCGTGACGAATCAAAACGGGTAAACCGCGACAGGACCGCGCAGACGAAGAGGGTCACAAATCAAAGCCTTCCGACGTGGGGACGGAGGGTCAGAGCATGTTACAAATCAAACCTACTCCAACGTGCGCATGCCAGCTCACGCAAAGCCTCAAATCACTCTGTTTCATGTGACGCGTGTCCACGACGTCAAAAGAGCGGGTGCGGCTGACATCAAAAAGACAAAACTGGGCAAGATCAGTCCCTCCTTGGCTATTTACAGGTTTGCTATGTGCAACATTGATCTAAGGGTTTCATTGCAGATGTGTGTGCCATGTAAGTATCCATTTGTATACAGTAACCGTTTGACCATGTGTATTGGTAGTCCAATCGGGAGGCAGCCATGTATAACCAGAGAATAACTGCCTGAGAGATTCTCAGATCCAGCAGCATCCGTGACAGAGACAGGAACTGTTTGCCGAAATTCCCAACCGTTCTTCGAGATCTCCCCCCTCCCCCTTGTGATTGCTCCGGATCCTCCCCGCGCGACCTTGTTTAAGTGTGAGTTCACCTGTGAAATGTCTTGTTGGATTGCGACAGCATGCTTGACAAGCTTCACGGCGAGAGATGGCGAGTGTGGAGCTGATGACCTCTCCCTGGCTCCACGTCAATCCCAGATGCTTCGTCACACGGAGGAATTGTGTCCCGCAACTAAATGATGCATGAAGATGGAAAATGCAAAGGAGAGATTGGAACAAGTTTGGAAGTATCTAAAGAAATATATATCATTATTTAATGATTACATATATGATTCAAATTATCACTGACGATGGAGTAGTATAGCCTGTGCCACGACACTCAGTCAATGGAGCTCTCCAGGACCGGTCCCAAGCCTAGATAAATATTAAGTCAGTAAGGTCAGCTGCCAATAAAGAAATAAAACATTCGCACTCACATTCATATCAATGGATAATTTAGTGTCTTTAACAAACCAACGGTGCATGTTTTTGGGATGTGGGAGGAAACTGGATTACCCCGGGAAAAACCACACTGGTGCAGGGAGGACATGGAAAGTTCACACAGGGAAAAGCCGGATTTGAAGGCAGTTCCTCAGAAGTCTGAGCCGTATTTCTTAACCAGTCTTCACTGTGCCGTCTGAGGCCTATTCTTAATAGAAAATACACAGTTGTACAGTACACTAGTACTGCATCAGCACAAGACTTGCAGTACATTAGGTTTCTGTATGGATATGTTCTGATTAATCCCGTTATAATAAAGCCCATAGCGTAATAACGCTCCATAAAATAATTAAATTTCAGAACCTATTACATATAACGTGTGTGTTTGTGTGTAAAACCAAATGAGGAAAAGATATGAAGACCCAACCCTGGTTATTGGTCAGTTATTACGCTATCACCCCATTACATTCATAACGTAGTAAATGTCCCCATTTTAAAATATAATAGGCCCATAATATTATTTAATATTATGTTATGAGCTCAGTTATTACATTTTCTATACTTAGATATTCACTTTTTTATTCATTCATTTATTTGTTTGTTGACCTGGCCATCTGTAACAATGAACCCACCACATAATAGGTTATTACATGGTAGGTTCAGGACATTTACTTATTATTGTTATTGGGCAACTTTTATGTTATAGGTCTATTTCATTTTAAAAAAGGGGATATTTTTTTACATCACAATCCATTATTACGTTAAGGGTTTCTACAAATAGTCAACTATGATTTTGACTTTGGTCGAAAGATTAATTTAAACACTAACTTTCAATTTTTTCCCTCTTTTTGAACCCAAAATACAGCTTAGATCATGAGTTAATAAGAGAGAAAATGTCATGTTAAAAAAAATGCATTACTCAGTGAAGTTCTGCAGAGTTTGACAGCATCTTTTGTAAACATTTTTTCATCGCACAAAATAAAAATATTGAAGCTTTTAATCAGTTACCCGGTATCCTAAAAAAATCCCGTAAAGACTCAAACTTTATTTTTATAGATTTTGAGGATAACAGGTGGGCCTACAGAAGGCATGTGAATCACACCTACACTAGGTCAGGGAAAAAAAAAAAAAAACTTCTCACTTTGTTTTTTTTTTAAAAAAAAAAAAGAAGGGCTAGATTTTAGGATTTGTCACAAGTGTGGAAGCATTGGTGCAGGAAGGTGTCATCATTTGCAGAGCAGCCACCAAAAGTGCTGGTGTGGAAAAGTTTTAAACACTTTAACTGAAGGTTTAGCTATGAATGAGCTATGAACCCAAATATATATTAAAAAACACTGTACTAGTGTACTCCCATGTTAGTCAAGTACAGTCATAGTCAGATATGTTGTCAGTAAATAAAATGGAAGCGATCGAGACTAAACACACCAATGGAAAATATTTAGGGTGGTTTGACACAACATGACTCAAGACAGCAATCACATTTTTTAATTTCTTGTTTTGCTGTCATCTGGCACAATTTGGATTATGGCAGATGGTAATCAGTTACGAGGAAAATTTCTACACTTGTTTTCATGAATAGTGCATCTAATGAAATGCAGGAATAAAGTGTTTTTGTCACCTTGATCCAAAACTTCCACATAATCATAGCAAAATTATTATTATCATTGCCCATCGTCAAGTCCATCAAAAAAACATGACACATTTTTGGCCTTCTGACTGAAAAATCAAGCAAAATATCAGCTGGGTCAAAAGGACCTGGAATCCGCAGATTACCTATTTTGTTTCAGACCTAGGAAATTACAGTATATAAAAAAATATGTATGGGAAAGGGAACGTAATACAAGGACCAATGAGACAACAAATCATACTTGAACAATTCGTGGGTGGAATAAAGGGACATGATTGGTGGAGGCACGAGAAGCAGGTGAGAGGAAGGAAGACCATGAAAAGATAAAACTCGTAATGTGATACAACCATCTGTTTTCTTCGCCACTTATCCTCACAAGGGTCACGGGAGTGCTAGAGCCTATCCCGGCTGTCATCGGGCAGGAGGCAGAGTACACCCTGAAATGGTTTTAAGCCAATACCAGGGCACATGGAGACAGACAAGAGTCGCACTCACAATCACATTGGGGGCAATTTACAGTCTCAGTCAAACACCTCGGTAACAAGAGGATGCCATTTCATTCAATTCAGGAATATTAACTAAATTTTACCATGCACAATCACAGTCTGACACTCCAACATAGTCCAGCGTGTGTAAATCACACCTGCATTGTTAACTGTTAAATTGTTAGCAATATCTCCAGTGTCCTTTGCACACAGTGATTGTTTACATATAATATGCCACAAACACCCCCGCAGCAGGCGCCTGTAACTTGTCACGCTGCCTCCCACACATATGCCACACTCCCGTCAAACCCAGTGTGCATCACAGTAAGCACACGGGATGAAAACACAGCTGTATTCTTGTGCATGTGAGTTCCAGCGGAGAAAACAGCGGATTTATTTTATTTTGTTTCCACATTCCCGCGCATGTTGCGTTCTTCCCAAACCATTAAACAGTTGCTCTTGAACACTTGGAAAGCTGACATTTTGATCAACATTTTTTGTTATCGTTAGATTGGGGCGATAAACCTCCCTAATTTGTGTTCTTGAACAACAGCATGCCTTTATTTGTAGATCATGATTACCTTGTACAAGTCCTGTATCTTATTGCTAACATGCAATAGGGAATACCACAAATGAGCTAACAGAAATGAGCATTGTTATTGCAGTAATTGTAAACCACCAAACAACCATTATTTGAACACAAACATGGCAGGAACACAACTAAAATAAAGCATACAACAGTACTAACAGGCTTACATTCCCTCTGCTCTGTGAAAACACACGACTGCTGTTTTTTTTTTTTTTTTTTAATTACTAATAGTCCACTTCTTGAGACTAAAATCAACTCTACCCACATCACACTACTACCAAAATCAGGCTACGTAAAATACAACAGCCGGTGGAGCACAATATGTACAGTGAAGAAAATAAGTATTTGAACACCCTCCTATAGTGCAAGTTCGTCCACTTAAAAATCATGGAGGGGTCTAAAATGGTGCATGTCCACTTTGAGAGAGAGAATCTAAAAAGAAAAATCCAGAAATCACAATGTATGATCTTACGGAGCCACTCCTTGGTTTTTCTGGCTGTGTGTCTTGGGTCATTGGCATGTTGAAAGACGCAGCCAAGGCCCATTTTCAATGCTCTGACCGAGGGAAAGAGGTTCTTCCTCAAAATCTTATAGTACATGGCTGGGGGAGACCCTCTCCTTAATATAGTGCAGTCGTCCTATCCCATGTGCAGAAAAACACCCCCAAAGCATCATGCCTCCACCCCCATGCTTCACAGTAGGGATGGTGTTCTTGGGATGGAACTCATCATTCCTTTTCCTCCAAACATAGTTAGTGGAATTATGACCAAAAAGTTCAATTTTGGTCTTATCTGACCACAAAACTTCTTCCTCTGTACCATCCAAATGATCATTGGGAAACTTAAGACAGGTCTTGACATGTGCTGGTTTAAGCAGGATACCCTTCCTTGCCATGCATGATTTCAAACCATGACGTCTTAATGTATTACCAAAAGTGACCTTGGAAATGGTGGTCTCAGCTCTTTTCAGGTCATTGACCAAGTCCTGTCGTGCAGTCCTGGGCTGATTCCTCACCTTTCTCAGGATCATTGAGACCCCACGAGGTGATATCTTGCATGGGGCTCCACTCCGATTGAGATTGACCGTCATGTTTAGATTCTTCCATTTTCTCATGATTACTCCAGCAGTGGACGTTTTTTCACCAAGCTCCTTGGGAATTTCTCCGTAGCCCTTTCCAGCTGTGTGTAATTGTACAATTTTGTCTCCGGTGTCTTTGAACAGCTCTTTGGTCTTGGCCATGTTACAAGTTTGAGTTTTACTGATTGCATGGGGTGGACAGGTGTCTTTATGCAGCTGATGACCTCACACAGGTGCATCTGATTCAGGATAATACATGGAGTGGAGGTGGACTTTTAAAGGCGGACTAACAGGCCTTTGAGGGTCAGAATTCTAGCTGACAGACAGGTGTTCATATACTTATTTGCAGCGGTATCACACAAATCAATAAAAAAATCATACATTGTGATTTCTGGATTTTTCTTTTTAGATTATCTTTCTCAAAGTGGGAATGCACCTATGATGAAAATTACAGATCCCTCCATGATTTCTAAGTGGGAGAACTTGCAATATAGCAGGGTGTTCAAATACTTATTTTCTTCACTGTCTAATATGTGCAGAGTATGGAAATGTTTTTTTTTTTAATTATTATTTAGTGGATATGGCTTTGTGCATGCTATTGACTACATTTTGATGGTGCTTTTAGCTTGAAATGTTTCGGTTGGCTATTTTGTCTACTTTGGCATAACAACAAATGTCCCCTGTAGCTTTCACATGCATATTCAAATGTTTTTAAGTGTTAAAAGCGCAACTAGAGAAAATAGAAATGCTTTGACACTATCAACGTTCTCCTGCTTCCTGAGAGGCACGCATTCCCAGGGGTGCCCTGCTGTCCTCCCTCAGTCATTCATGTTCAGAATACTGAACACCACCAACAGCGACTCCTCTCAAAGTGATACAGCGCCAGCAGCGGGCCAATTCTAGGTCAGTCCAAACTGCTGAGTCCTTCAGTCTATCAGGCTGAGGGATCGCAGACGCCCCCAGAAGTCACCCCTGCTTGCAAAGGGTAAATGTCACATAATATGGTTTATTCTCGCTCAAAATATTCGAATACTTGCTCTCTATATTCTGTACCACTTTATTTGAATTTGTCTAAGTGTGATAACGGTGACAAAACTGTTTCTCACACAATTTCTTTAATCAACCAGTTTTTCTTTAAGGGACATTCAAACAGTTGTTCCTGAACTTCATTCATGAGCCAAAGCAGTGTTTCTCACTGAAATGAATGGGAATACAATTAATCCATTCTTGCTTCAGAACAAATTTATGTTAACCTTGTTTTGTTTTCTCTCTCTGAAGTTAATAATACATAAAATACAAAATAGAAGTCATTGAAAAAACTTCACATTAAATTGGTACAAAATCACTGTGCAGTACCTTTATGCCTTTTTGCATATAGTAATTTTACCTTGATAATGCTATCACCAGTGAACCATTGGACGCATCATTACTTGGAGCTCAGTGCCTCAGTTGAGTATTTTGGACATTTTTTTTGATTCCCGCTCCAGCTACTCTGGGGCCTTCCATGGGCTTATCTGGAGTTCTGCTACGAGTGACGACATCCCGTTTATTTGGTCTGACGAGATGCTTGTCCGAAACAATTATCTTTTTGCTTTTCGCCCATGTAAAGCGTCTTTGAGTGTTTAGAAAAGCGGTACACGAATTTGATTAATTATTGATACTATTACAATAGTAGAACAGATGATAGATTTCATCAAACCACGGACACTCCAGTATTTTCATGTTTTGCTATGATTTTTTTCCCCCTCAATTGTAATGGTAATATTATAAGGCTTCCAAATAACTACCAAAAAGAGATTTCAGTTTCTTCGAAGCCATATCAAGGGCTAATTTAAAGAAAAAAAAAAAAAAAAACTTATGCCTTTGGGCGATTGTTTACCAGCGCAAGAAAAAGCACAATGGACCCTTTCTCATTTAACCCTCTCTAGACCAAATAAAATTTTGCAGAGAGAAAAATCTGATACTTTCAGGAAATGATACTCTAGACTTCAAATTTTCAATTATATTAAACCTGTTGCAAATTTGCAACCCCTGCCCGGAAAGGGTTAAGCAAAGACTGTTCGCGAACCGAAGTACAATGCAGGAACTGAATAAAGGGGTCTTTGAATGTCGTTTGGAAACAACAAGTGACGTTCTATTGAATATACAAAGAGCGTGTTTATATCTAGCGATTACTATAAAATGCTGCTACATTATAATCAGCATTGCAGTCCATCCATGCAGTTTCTGTTTTTCTGATTAAGATTGCAGGTTGGAGCATTTCCCAACAGAATATGGGCGAGCGCCAGACTTAACTCTGGGCTGGTAGTCAGTCAATCACAGTGAACAAGGAGACAGACAACCATTCACAAACACACTCACTCTTACTGTCACAAATTAGGAATTGATTCCACACAGGCTGGATGTGTACCGCCTTACTACTATATCACTGCGCTTTATGGTCCTAAATTAAATGTAACTCCTCATTTACTCAAGGTAAGAACTTATCTATATATTCAAATTCAAATTCATTTCTGAGGGACGTTTAGTTTGTGATTTGCTTTGAAAGTATCCAGTAGATGCAGACATGTGCTGATGACATGATGATATGCTGATACGTTTTGTGATATTTTCCTCATTTATTTGGCATTTTCGCTTGGAAATTGTAGTTTCTAGCCTTCCTTGTTGTATCTGCTGTAATTAGATAGTAGGGCAGTTTTTATTAATCTATTTTGCACTACATTTGCAACATCCCTTTTTCTGTAGAAAGCGTTTTTTCGTCTAATTTGTCAATCACCTGTAATATTTTGAATGAGTGGCGCACCCCATATGTGCTCCTTATTATTAACGACACAGCTGTGAGAGTCGAATTAGCATGTCTCGTCTTCCTGTTTGCATCTTGCCCATTCCATCTTTGTCTCTCTACCTTCATCTCTTTCAATCGACTGCCCGTCCTTCTCCTCCCTTCCATTTCTCTTAGTCTCCTCTCTCCACCCTGCTGTTTGCTAAAGATGACTGCGATATGATGGAGTATTTCCTGTCATGATTATGAATTAGTCTCTCCGTACAGCCTCTAACACACACGGCTGCAACCGCATACACAAGCGTGGGTACACATCTCAATAGGCCCATGAATCATAGCAAGGTCTCTTGAGTCAGTTGAACAGTGATATCATTGATCTCAGTCAGCTTTCAATGAGGAGACTGGTACACAGAGCGACCATGACACACTCATAAAAGAAGACAAAATGTTGTTTCGCTACTTTTTCATTGCAGTGGCATTATTGATATTGTCGTGGCTCAGAGGCACCAACCAATTAGGTAGGCTACATACCACAGTAGCTCCTGTTTTACTGTCAGATATATTTTTTTTAAATTTCCAATTTCTCCTCCAACAGCAATTTTATACAAACAAACAACAAAAATCATTCATGATTCATTTCTGTCTATTAAGCTCCCCACCGCTAAACTGCAGCAATCACCCCAACAACCACGGGGACTTGTGGTTGAGCAGATGCTTGAGTTCTTTTTTTTTTTCCTTTTTTTTTAACAGCTCTCATCAAAAGAGCATGCCACTTGCTGCTATGGCACAGTTCAGCGTCCTCAATCATAAGCGGCCCATAGGCCATTGAAAACACAGCGTGACGGCCATATCTTCCAGGGTGTTTGAAAGGCAAACTAGGAGCAAACAAGGGTTAACAGCAACATGCATGTGAACAGCGCCGGCGGCAAACAGGAAGTCAGATAGACGCACTAACGAAATTACTCTAAAATCAACCTAGACGGATTTCAAATTACAAACACAAATTAATTTCACGACCTAACCCATGTTCTGTATTAAAAGCAGAACGCATACTACAAAGACAGAAAAAAAATGATACCATCTTGTGGGTGACTGCTCTCAATCCAGATTTCTCACTGTGCTGTTATTTTAAGTGTAACATTGATATAAATAGGGAAGTAAGGATGTCGGATTATATAAAATGTGATTCTCGATTAATCGGTAATTATTACAACAGGAAAGCTCTTCTTGCTCCTCTCGATGCTGCGGATCAGTGCCAGTGCCAGTCCAGTCCCTCCTGGATGATAAAGCTTCACACCCTCTCTCTACAGGAGAGACAGGAAACCCTGTTGAGAAAACTAATTTCGACCGCTTACATCCATGATCTTGTTCTTTGGGCCATGACCCACAGCTTGTGATCATAGGTGATAGCAGGAATTCATATCGACCAGTAAATTGGGAGCTTCAAATTTCAGCTCACCTCCTTCAAATTGACAGCCTGATACAGAATCCACATTACTGAAGACATTGCAAAACCTGTCACTCTCCTGTTCTTTTTTTCCCTTACTTGTGAACAGATCCTAATATACTTGAACTCCTCCACCTGAGGCAGGATAACTTTCATGACCCGGCGATGGCACTGCAACCTTTTCTGACTGGGGTACCATGGTCTCAGATTTGGAGGCACTGATTCTCATCATAACCAATTCACACTCTGCTGCAAACTGCTCCAATGAGAGTTGAAGTTTGCGGCCTGATGTAAACAACAGAACAACATCTATAAAAAGCACGCCAGCAAAATTGAAGTCACCAAACCGAAGACCCTCCATGCTGCACCTAAAAATCCTGTCCATAAAGGTTATGAAAAGACTAGGTGACAAAGAGCAGCGTTGATGGTGTTCAACCCCTACTGGAAACATATACGACTTACTACCGACAATGCAGACCGAACTGTGACGCCAGTCTTACAGGGACAAAATAGCCCTTATTAGGGGCTCTGGTACCCCATACTCCCGGACCACTCTCCACAGCGCTTCCTGGAGGACATGGTTGCATGCCTTCACCAAAAGGCACAAAACATATGTTGACTGCTAGGGCAAACTCTGATGCACCATTAAAGACCCAGTTTAGTGTGTAGAGCTGGTCCACAGTTCCACAGCCAGGGCGACATTCCAACTGCTCCTCCTGAATCTGAGATTCAACTTCCTGTCGGTCCCTCTTCTGGATGGATACCCTCTTCAAAAAGGGGGACTAAGGTGGGCGACTCTAGAGGCACTTAATGCCCACACAGTGTTACAGAAGTGTGTCAACCAGGACATCTGAAGCCTTCTGGAACTCTAGACAGATCTCATCCACCCCCTGGGCCCTGCCACTGAGGATTTTTTTTTTTAATCGCTTCGGTAACCTCAACCCAAGAGACAGACACCATTGCAGAGTTTCCAGACTCTTTCCTCTGACTCTGTTTCCTCAAGGTAAGGTGTGTTGGTGAAATTAAGGGGGTCTTTGAAGGATTTTCTCCACCAATTTACAACATCCCGATTTGAGGTCAGAAGTTCCCCATTTACAGTTTACACTGTGTTAATGGTGCACTGTTTCCCCCTCCTGAGTGGACCTGAGCATCTTCAAAGCCTTCAGGAAGGCATTCTCCATGGCCTAACTGAACTCCTACTACAGCCAAGTTTTTTGCCTCACCAACCAGGTTCTGCTTAGGCAGCTGGCAACCATCAGCGGCCTCAGGAGTCCAACAGGCAAAAAATGGCCGACAGCATAATGGGATTTCTTACCGCTGGTGTCCACCAACGGATTCAATGATTGACACCATGGCAGGCACTGACAATCTTACGGCCGCAGCTCCATTCGACTGCCTCAAGAGTAAAAATTATATAATATGAAAAAAAAAACAAAAATGTTAGACCGGGTCTAAATAAGACCTAAACAGAAGGTTGCAGTAAAGTAGTATTATATTATGTAGTATTATATCACAGTGATGCTCATGCAAACATGCCTTAATAGAGATGACTGCAATAATTAGGCTATGATGGAAAAGAGAGGGGGGGGGGGTTAGTAACCTAAATGTTGTTAAATGTTTTTCTTTGTCTTGATTTGTTTTGGATTTTTATGAAACAAAAAAAATCAAATTCCAAATAAAACTCAGACAGGATCATTTGTAGGAAAAATGCTTTGTTCTGAAGATTCAGCAGAAAATTTCTCTCTGCTACATGGACAACTTGTCATTAGTGAAAAATGAAAAAAATGAGATTAAATCATCCTCTAAGTTCAACAAAGTGGCACTAATGGAGGGTTTATTAGTCCGAGTGGAGGCCAGTGTGGGACAAGTGATGGACGGAGGGGTTAGCGTGCTGCAGCATGGTACAATATGACTAACCCTGTGTGAGGGGACCCTTACTTTACTCTCATTTCTACAAGATAACAAATATCCATCTACTTCTTCTCATAATATTTTTTTATTGTAATCATCTGAGAAAAGAGGAGATAAAATCAAGACAGCGATGACCAGTACATGAAATTCATTTGTCATGACCATTTTATTGAAAGGAAATAATTTTGTAATTTGTGTCGCAAGTCATGTCAGGTTTAAAGAAATCTTCCAAGCTAATATTAGCTAAAAACACTGAATCTAAAAGCCACAGCACAACAGTTTCAGTCATGCGTAGCATGGTAGCCAAAACATGCAAAGCCTTTGGCATGCAAGAAGCTGCAACACACATCTGTTTTTTTAAATTTTTTGATGAGGAGGACTCATTTAAGGAAATCTGTATTATGTTTATTAACATGCATTACATATGTATGCATAGAAAGTAAATACATGTATCACTATACTGCATGATCTAAAAAGAGAAAAAATTGCAAATATACAGTTGTTTTGTGATTGGTGTAAAAATCCCATTGTTTTTGCTTCAAATAAGGTTAATATGATAAAATAGAATAAAATAGGGCCACTACATGTTTGAATCACATCATTACAATCTAAATTAAATCACCCAGCCATGACGAAAAGTAGCACAAATGTGTTTTCCTAAACAACACACACACACAGATGTGTTCCGTCACTTTGCTGATGGTACTATTTTCAGCATGACCTAGCAACCGGCTCTCTTCACACATATCGGTCTCGCGCCGCACACTCCAGTCTTTTGGTGTCAAAAATGCTCACAGTAGAGTTGTTTGATTGAGTGAGCTCGCACCTCAAGTCAGAGGACTCTTAAGGAAATATTTAACTATATTAATTTAGTTTGATATTAAATATACAAAACAAAGGGATGACATCACACTCATGCGACTACCAGCTGTTGACCTGTGATTTGATTGTGTGGCCTGACAAAGAGTTGATAAAGAGGTTGTGGATAAAAAAAAAACAAAAAAACCACACTAAAAAATACTCATAAAAGGCTATGTTAACACTGCAAGTTAATTCCAATTTTCTTCATTTTTTTTTACCCTAATGTGACTGTCAAATTTTTTTTCGTGTTAATTTAAGCATTACATTTTCAATATTTTCAAATCTGACGTTGAAATTGCCATAAATGCATTGCAACTGAGACATGCGTGCAGGGCAATATTTAAGCTTTAAACACACCGCACCTTGTGTTTGTAAGCATGTGCAACATGATGTCATGTTTCATGCGCGTGCATGTCACTGCATTCACGGTAAAATTCAGTTGAGAGCCGTCATGTAGAGTGGATCGCAAAAGTTGACTTCTCCTAGGCAACTCCCAAGAAATCAATCAATACAGTCTCGAATAATATGACTCCCAATTTGCACGAAAACGCACACAAACCCTAAACACAGTCCTAAATATTTTGCCATAGCAGTCAGTGTTAATACCAAACATTTAGGATTTTGATAGACAGCTAAAAATGACCAATTTTTTATTGTGATTGATTAATTCTGAACACAGCCACATCACAGTTACAAGCGGGTCTACACACATGTTCAACCATATCGCACTTGTTTAGTTTTACTTCCCCTCTCAGAGGATAAAAACAATTCTATCAAGCTGTACAGGTTCTTAATAAAAGAAGTCCAGAAATGATTTATCTTTCTCGTTTTTTTAACGTGACATTTTAGCAGGGCTGTATATACCTTTTAGATCCACTGTATCTACAGACCTTATCCTACCATCTGTGCCTCACTGGTTCTTCAATGGAACATCCTACAGCTCCGTCTGCAAGATCTCAAAATCTTTGGGCCTGTATAAAATAATCCTTCCAATGTGCAATATTTTCCAGTCATTTTATTGTGATGAAAACTGGTTTCTGCCTAATATTTGGGTCCATCAACTTGGCTCCTTATTAATACAAAAGGACAATTGGTGTGACTGTCAACAAAAAGGCCAACGAGCCAGAAATTGGTGGTCATTTCACCTCTGAGCCAGTCAACATCGAAGAGCCCCCTTGGTTGGTTTCCATAGTAACAGTCTTTCAAAGGGAGCTATCAATCGAGTGTAACTCTACCAGCCTGAATAGAGAACTTGGGATGAGAAGGGAACCCATCTAGAGCCACACAAAAGTCCTCATTTTCTAAACATTGGATTGGCACTCAGCCACATTTACAAATGCATACCTTCCTCTTTTCTCCCTTTGTAGTGTAACTGAACACTCCAAGAGGAGAGTGGCAGAAATGGTGTCTGTTGCAAAAGAATACAAATATGTCACTCAGAGATAATAAACACTTCAGTATGTTGTGAGTCGCAGGGCACTTACCCACCGCATGCACTAGCATACACGATTAGAAGTGTGGTGTACGGTACATGGTCTGATCTTGGTATAAGGGGAAACATTGATTAGAAACTTGACAAAACCAGTGAATATCTCCAAACTGTTTTACATATTTGGGTTTCCATTGTATGTAATTCCTGGGTGTAACATTTTTGTTGGGCTTTCTCTTGAAGAGATCTTTCTACCTTCAAAATACTCCAACCAAGTTCACACTGGCTTCTCATTAAAGTACCATATTTTCCAGACTATAAGTCGCATTTTTTTTTTCCAGGCTTTCGCCGGGGGTGCGACTTATTCTCCAGAGCGACTTGTATGTGAAATGATTGACAGATTATTACATCCATCTATCCATTTTTCAAGTAGCTTATCTGTTATTTTCACATCGACAACCATAAGAGTGCGCGCTACACCCGTGTAGCTGCTGATGGATGGAGAGCACAGCTTCCGGGTGAATCAGCCACGCAACTTTTCGGGAAATCATTGGATGGCTCAACAAAGTATGGGCTTCCGTGACACCAAAACCATCCAGTCAGGATTCACAAAGGCTGGAATAGGCTAGTTGTAACTGCCACTGACGATGAGTGTGACATAAGCGACGTAGGGAGAGGAAGTGCCGCATCTTCTAACACCGGAATTAGCGGAGTTGATGAAAAGTGACACTGAGAATGAAGATTTCATTGGATTTTAGTTCGTGGGTATTTGGAGTGACACGGATGGTTTTGGTAAACTGCTTAGTATCTTATGTATGCTACAGTTATCAGTATAACTCTTAATGTTATGTTAACATACCAGGCATGTTCTCACTTGTGTCATGTAACGTAAGCATGCCGTTCAGCCTGTTGTTGTCTCTATTGTATTTTTATTTTAAATTATTCATTTAAATTTTATGTCTTTTCTTGGTGTTGGATCTTATCAAGTAAATTTCCCCCAAAATTTGACTTATACTCCAGTGCGACTTATATATGAAGAGTTTGTTTTCAAAATGAGACATATCCGTTTTTTTCATTTTGAGAAAAGGGCTTGGTATTGAAGTGAAAACAATAAACTCAATTTATGTTTCTAACTATTGGGGGATGGAAAGAGATGTTAAAAAGTAACTAAACACCATACTACAAAAAAATATTGACTTTAATCTTCACCGAGTTTTTTTGATGACAAATTTCATTTTTTCTCCAAAATGAGACATATCCAAACATTCTATTCTTGGCAAAGTGAGACATATCCAAATTTCTACTTAAACCTTCAGGAGCAGCTGTATTTTTTTAAAAAAATCTGTTGTTTTTGATAGGCAATCATGAAAACAATTTGCCTTTCAACATTTCAAGCATTTTAAAATAATATTTAAGACCATGACCACCACATTTAGAGAGTTAGGTATCAGAAATAAGGGTCAGTCACCAGTCACAATTTTCACAATTAGCTCACTAATGTCAGATGTTGAAAAAGGAGATGGAAAAAATTGTAATTTCTTTTAAAAAGGTGTTTTTCAGTTATTTAGAAACTGTTTGTTTGTTCAGTATGAGACCTCTCTGTAGAACTCTCTTGGGCAATATTATCTGGAATACGCGTTAGAGAATCAACTTCAAACCTGTTCTGTTCAGTCATCATTTTGGAAGCTTATGGGACATGGCAAATGTAGCGAAGGGGGGCGGAGTTTAAGATTGGCTGTCGGAAAGGTCCATTGGTCGTTATCTTGGATGGCTCCGGTATACCCGTGACTCCCTTAAGAATGAGCAGTATAGAAAAAGGATGGATGGACAAAATTTTCTCAAAAAATGTTTGTCGAATTAATCTGTGGTTCAGTGATGTTGTTGTGCTTTATTTATACAGCCAGAAAGTGTTAAGCATCCAGTCCTAAGGGGCCTTTTGGAGCAAACACGGTCCACATTTAAAATATAAATCTCTGTCATCCATCACATTCAACTTCATCTGTCATCTTGACATTTACAGTTAGCAGAAAAGACCGCATTAAAAAAAGGCACACATTAAATGCATGTGGAATTATGTTTAAGTAACTACACAGCATTTATTAAACTATTCAAACACTCAATGCAAACTTAAACACAAAGAGGCAACGCATTATGCTGAGATTTAAAGGAGTTGTGAAATAGGCCTTGTTGAAGAGTGATAAGTGCTTCATGCAGCACCTGCTTGCACTTGCTGCATTACGACAACAACAATCAAGACATTGAAAATGCTACATTTGGTCACAATATTAGCCAAAATTAGGATACAATATATGCCGTTATCCTGGTTTTCCCTGAGATTGACTGGAAAATTCCAGGAAACAATTATTTGACAAAAGTGTTTGCGTGTTTCTGTGTGTGTGTGTGTGTGTGTGTGTGTGTGTGTGTGTGTGTGTGTCCTGCAGTGTTGCCAGCTGTTTGGGGCCTTCACTTTAATCCTGCAACCTAAACAGTGCGGATGCTTGTGTGACTGTCTTCCAAATCGGACAAAATATCTTCGACTGTACTCACCGTACATCAAATTCATCTCCATCTCCTGGTGAACAATAACGTGTCAGCGTGTAAACATCTATCACACAGAAAAGCAGTTTTCTTTCATATTGGACATAAAGCAGGATATAGCTTCTGTTAAGAGTTTTGAGGATGTGTCAGTGCATCTCAGAATCAAAATAATCTCTTTTAGAAAAGTTAACAATATTTGGTGTCACTGTATAGCAGACTGAGCACTTTTATGTGGAAGGGACACACAGTATTTGATGTTTAAAATGAACACAGGAACACGAGGTAATGAAACAGTAGTAAGAGAAATCAAGATTATGAATTGTATTTATAAACAAACTTCCATCCATCATCTTCGGCTTGTCCGAGTCGCGTCGCGGGGGAAGCAGGTTAAGTAAAGAAGCCCAGCAATTGTGATAGAACAGGGGTGTGTAAATTTTTGCCAAAGTATCAATACTCCAGGCACAACAGTATTGATAATGACCCAGCGGAGCTGTCACAGGGAAAATCGACTGTTCTCCAAAAGTACTGAAACGGTAAAGCCAATATCTTTATTATTGCACTAGGATGAAAATATTTAGGTTGGACATCAAAAGAGGAATTGGGAAATCAACAGCAAATAATAATCAGCTTTTTTCCCAGTTGGTGACAGAAACGTGCTAGCTTTTAAGAAAGACCCAAACTTTTTTTTTTTTTTTTTTGGTGAAATTGCCTTCGTACAACGACCAGAGTAGGAGTGGAGGTAATGAACATGAAGAAAAGTGCAGGTACTACAATGGACGATGCAAGCCACTAAATAAGAAAAATATAAAGGTTCATCTGGAATTTAGGGAGCCTAAATTAATTTTTGATTAGGTTTTATGGACTAATGTGGCAAAGATGACCCTTAAACAAAGTGCTGGAAAGGGTACGGTTTATAGAAAGACCGGATCTGCTCTAATGTAAAATGTATCTCACAAAAGAGGAGTATTGGCAAATATAAAAGTCAAAATGGAATTTATTGTGGGGAAAATGGCAAAGCAGTATAGATACTGTATCTTCGATGACAGTATGTCAAAATAAAAATAACATAACACGACATGCTAGAGATAGTTTGTCGCACGTGTTCACTTTACAAGCTCTAATCCAATTGCATTTATGCCTCTGTCAATAAATTGTTCAGTTTAGCATGGCCTATACCTTCTACTGCGTTTTATTTCCCACTTAAGCATCACCACAGTTTAGCTGTTACGGCACATGCGCATATTTCCTGATTTTTGGAGGGTAATAAAGACATTTCATCAATCCATCAATTAATGGGATAAACAGCTTGATTAAAAAACAAAACAATAATAATAGTTTAACCTGTTTGATGGTCTTTCTGCAGTCAGGGCCAAGTTCCTCCTGAGCAAAAGAAGGTGAACTAAATTGTTAAGGGGAAAGAATACATGAACCAATAGCGGCAGTTGTGCTCAAAGCATGGAAGAATTATTGTCTAACAGTTGCGAGGGTTTTACGACCAATCACATGAATGTACAATAGGGCCATTGCAATTCCCGATGGAAAGCAAACCCTTCACCAGAAGACTGATCAACTACGCAGACATGATAGGGCAATCCGTCTTAGTGGTGTTGCACAGACATGCACGCGGTCTGGTGGGAGGCTGCTCGACTAGTGGGGACTCTGTCAGGACTGTCTTTGTTGATCAGGATCCAGTTCCACCCCTATCCGCTGACCTCATCATCTTTGTGACAGCCTAAGGCTATCAGAGGACTGTGCTTAGATGGCGTGTTTTGTACTCAGCTTGCGCATGTGCTTGTGTGTATCTGTGGGGAGGGGGGGCAACAAACTGTAATCTGTAATTACGCCAGTATAATTTTTTTTTAAATGGTTCTCCCACCCACGTGTCAATTTATTATTTATTACATCAGGCTGCTGATGACAGTCGTATTGCTTTGCACTGCATATTGGCCTAATTATTAGGAGTCCCTTACATTAAATGAGTGTCACTCAATAGGTGCTTGTCATGCTAAAATAATGAGAGAGGTTGGAAATTGAACTAAGACTTCGCTGTAATCTCATGGTCACATTAGCACGACCGAGGTGGTTGGGTTGGATGCTTGTGCACAGGCTCTCGTTGCAGTTTTTGCGATACTGATAGAGATTGATCATCACTGAATTTTGTTGTAGAGCATACAGGGCTAAGTTAACAGGTTGAAAATTATCTTAGTTGCAATAAAACTTCAACTTTGCCTCTCACCCATTCACTTTTTGATATAAAAGACATTGTTCAGAAAACTGAACAAATTGTATGGTGTCCAACCACCCAGAACTTCTCGTTGTTAATATTAGAGATTCGCACGTAAATCCGTTTGGATTAAGATGGCTGACGAGAAGAAGAAACCTCGTTAAACTGGAACAACCCGAGGCCACGGAGCGGTGTTAAAACCAGCATCTGACCTATTTTTAGTCTTCCAATGTCTTTAGAAGTGAGTAAGTAAAGGCTGGCAAGACAATCTAGACGGGTTGTTTGCGTGGACGCATACTTTCTATTTTTGTGTGGAATAAGAGGCAAGCAGCGTTCTTAATGCAAGCATGGGACAAAGACAAATCTGGGCCTGGTGTACTCCTATGCCTGCAGGCACAGCTTTGATTCAGTGTGAGCCCTTTTCATTTTTCTTCCTCCAATCATATTTGCACTAAGTACCATTATACCAGGCCAAAATACCAATAAATCAAAATATTAATTTGAATTTTGACACTCTTACTGGCGACCGCACTTTCTAAAGACAACTTGACAACCTTTGAAGAAAAAAATATGACAACATATATTGTGCATATCAAATTATTCGACCACCTGTCATAAAAAGCTGTAGCATACAATGGGTGGTAGTCTGATAAAACATTTATTAACCACTGTATACGCTCGTTCTCTTTTCTGTGTCAAAGTGACAAAGCTAAAACAATGAATAAAGGAACTATAACTTTACAGGTACGATAATAACTTTTTCTCTTGGAGGAGTTCCTTGTTATTACAGTTTTGCGACCAGATTATGTTCTGCGTAATCTCAAAATTAATGAAAAGCCTAACATGCTTTCCCCATCATTCAACTTGAAATTAGAATAATGCAATTAGGGTGATTAATGTGGCTGGATGTTAGATGATTATTATCTGGGGCTGCAAGCACAAAAACAATCTTGTCAATATGCACCCCACACAGACCATGTTAGAAACAAGACTAACTCAGAAAATAGAATAATGTGGTTTTGGCCTCCAATTTACATACATGAATAACATTATGACAGCAAAACAACATTTTTAAAACATGTCTCACGTTGCTGTTCCCCGGTGAACTGAAAATGCTCAGAATAATGCAGGAACATGTGTTGCTTCCGATATTGCGGGCCATTGCATTTTTATGAGATTGTTCTTGTGTAAATATGCCCTTAGTTTGGGAAATGTGCACACAATTGTAATGCTTCATCAATAACCGAGTGCAAATATTCGTTTCCCGTCAGTTAGTTCTTGGGGACCACTGTGGAAATATTCTTGGATGGAGTCTCACACATCCAGGCCCAACAGAAGTACTGCTAAACTATGAATTCCCCGGAGTTTCCTTTGTTTGCACAAGCTTCTACAACTGTGCCCAGACATAGACCCAATCCCCCCCGATACAATAACTTCTTCTCTATTCCCTCCTATCCCAATATGTGTTTCCCCAAAACACAGAGTCGAGTAAAACTGTCAAATCCCAGTGATGTAGGGCTGTGTAGGGCAGACTGGTGAAGCCCTTTAGACAAACACACACACACACACACACTCAGAGTGCAGCGGTAAGCGGGTATTTGACAGTAGACCTTCAGGGAGATAGAAGAGCTGCTACTGCCCTAGGAGAGGGTGGTGAGTTAGGAATAGCCAAGCAAGGAAATCAAGAAGGGAACCGGGCCGGAGGGGAAATCAGATGAATCACAGACCTCTCAAAACCTGAGTCCAGATGAATCACTTACTCAGTATTAGTCAGACATTAAATCTGGTGTGAAAACGTTTATTTTCTCTCAAGTATATTGTAATTGTCACTCTCTTGAGAAGTGGGTTATGCAGTTCTGGAGTTATTTTATCACATTCAAGACATAAAAAAGCTCATCAGTAAGCCTTCTAACTTCTAACAGTGACAAATCGCAACGCTCCATCAAGCCCATATGCTGAAATTCCTCCACTTAGTGCATCAGTCTCTGGAGCATTTCTCCCTCCTGGATGTGGCCACACTAGTTGAGTGTGCTGGCAGCTGTCTCGGTAAAATTCTGTGAAGATTTCTCGCGTCAGGACCAGTGGCAGCGTGAATCAACGTCAGAAAAATTAGCCTTTACAACAACTGTAAACTGTTCGGGACAGAGACAGACAGACAGAGACAGGTGTCTGTCGAAAAACACAATTGACTCCCACACAGAATAACTTCAAGGGAATTTAAGATGTTTCTTTTTTTATCACAGTTCCATACAGTTCTGGGGTGAATAAATAACATGTCTGGGACAGCAGATGTTTTAAAGCCTTGCTGGAATGACGCCGTTGTGAGGCGGCGCTCCCATTTCATGCTGCTGTTTACCTCGACTGCGGAGGCTGCACGAGCCCCGAGTGTTTAAGGTGAGTGAATTGCTCTTGCCAACTTGGTGACTTCTTAGTGAGTGTTTTGACCTTTTTTTTTTTTTTTTTTAAGGACTTAAAGCAGTGATTGTTTTTTTTTTTTCTCTCTTTTTTCCCTGGATATACTCACCGCTGTAAACATGCAGTGGACTACATTGTCTGGGAACTGTAAACTCCACTGAATCATATATTGTGTTTTTAAATATTTTACTTCTCTTTTTGTGACTTTATAAAGTGAGGGAACTATTTTTGTCTGTATTCTGTGAGTCCCTTCACATGTTAGCAGGAATATGAAGGATTATAATGACAAAGGACAGTACAATGTTTGTTGGTATTTCCGTCGTGGTTTAAGAGGTGACAGAAAAAAATATGGAGCAAGCTAGTTCGATAATTGTTACGTGTGAATTTAGACCAACGTCACCTTTGTTCAAACCAGCAAAATGCGACAAGGCAGTTGTATTGCGTTTCTGACAATTTAATTGCACAAACATCAACACACAAACATGATAAAATAGGTGATACAAAATAGGCGTTCAATAACAGGCTAGTTGAGCCACAATGGCGAATAGTCACCAAGGTTGAACGAGTGTTCCCAAACAAGCAAATGTTCATCCCAGCGGGTATTCCAAGTTAGCAAAAGTTCCAGGCGGTCCAAAAACGAAAGGTGGCAGGCGTCCGTGTAATAATGTTCCAAGCAGCGTAGTTTCCCAGAACAGCGGTGAAGTCGTAACAAGAAGCCCTGTTGTCCGTCTTTCTCGTCCTTATATAGGTAATCCTTGAAACATTTTAGGCTTCTGCATCACAAAGAGTTCGTGTCACACGGACCCAAGAGCATTAGAGGAAACCGCGTCATTATAACGACTTAAAAGTATGAAAGGAAACAGTGTCACAAAGATATGCATTATAACAACTTAACCATAATAGGAAAATAAAGATAACAGAGAATAAAAATACACATACACACATAACATAATGGAGAATGATGTAAGGTTTTAATTATAGACAGATGTGGGGTGGCAGGGAAGTTCCATTGAATCTGAAACAGTAAATAGAGCAATTAATTTTTTTCTTGATGCATTGTTTTTTCTTTATTTAGACAAATCTCTAATGGGCCTGAATACGCCTCCTCTCTACAAGTATTTTTTTTTCCTCTTTTCTCTGAGCTTGGTACATAACTCAAATCTAAATCAACCACAAACAAAATACTTGTGCCAAGCATGCATAGGAACATTGACTTCTTCAGAACAATTTAAGTTTTTCTGTGGAACAAGTGCTTAAGGAGCCAAAGCAACATTTTAAGACGGATGAAAGAAATAAATCCAAGTGCAAAGTTGCTCTTGTGTAAAGGTCATCTGTCACCTCTAGGGCCATTCGGATGAAGCTAGTTCTCTCGTTATAGTTCAGAAAAAAAACTCTTTCAGTGTTAAAAGTCACCAACAAACAAACAAGTCTGTTAGTACTCCAGTAAGTGATACACAATATTTCATGTAGGCAACCAATGACGCGGTGTATTTGAAAGGGGAAGAAAAACACAAATCCCCAAATGTTTACATTTGCATTGGTGTCATGTCCTGTCTGACATTGCGCTGGTCATCCATTCTCCTCGCTGCCATCAAGCATGACATCACACACATGGAAGAATAGAGAGGGCAATAGGGTCCAACAGACAGGACACAGAAATTCGTTGGTTCAAGGGGGGGTGGCTGTGTGTGAGAGTGCATATGGCACAACCTTTGTTTTCTGCCCTCCATGTGTGTGTCCTGAATATTAATGCAAATAATGGCCTTGTTTCAATGCCGATCATCCTATTCGTGTTATTTGGGAAATAATGCAAGAGGGCAGCACAGTAGATCAGGTGGAACGCGTTGACCTCACACTTCTGAGGTCCCGGATTCAATCCCAGACCCACCTGTGTGGAGTTTGCATGTTCTCCAGTTTCCTCCCACATCCCAAAAACATCTAACATTAATTAGACATTCTAAATTTCCCGTAGGTGTGATTGTGAGTGCGACTTTTGTCTGTCTCTACGTGCCCTGCGATTGGCTGGCGACCAATTCAGGGTGTACCCTGCTTCATGCTCATTGACAGCTGGGATAGGCTCCAGCACTCCGGCGACCCTTGTGAGGATAAGTGGCTAAGAAAATGGATGGATAGATCTAAATAATGCAAGCTGTATCAACAATAGCATTTGTGTTTTGAAGAACATGTAGCCCTGCATTTCTTATTGTTAATAATTACTTTAATGGCACAATGTTTAGATGTTGAGACCCTCGAGCAGTGGTGTCAAACTCAAATTCAAAGAGCGCCAAAATTTTAAATGGAAGAAAGCCGCGGGTCAGGGTTGAACAAATTAACTTTTTAATACAGACCCAAACACGTGTGTAACACTTGCAATACTGGCGGGCTAGCTCTAATATTAATTTTAAATTGCCTTGCGGGCCAAATATAATTACACCTCGGGCCAAATTTGGCCAGCGGGCCAGAGTTTGACACCTGTGCCCTAGCGTTAATATGTCTTACTTGCAAAGTATCATCAGAGACAAAAAGCGGGTTTTGCTGTCAATCTTTTATTTGTGGTTTTATTAAAATAGTATAGATATCTAAAAAAAAAAAAAAGAATCATTAAAAGAAACTTGCATTCATGTATTGACTTTTCTATTATAGTACTGTTGCGTTGTATTAACTAATCTTGTTCATTGAGAAACTGTATTACATTATTTTCATCAAGTTAAATCCTTCTGGCTTATGGTATTCATACAGATACAGAATTATATTACTTACAAATAGTATCATGAGCTGTTGGCTCTTTAGAGCGCTCTGATTGGTGACGACTACAAGGTCGGCTCCAGCACGTGTCCTAAAACTGGCAGGAAGAAGATTCATACTGTAGATTAGAAATTATTTTGTCCCCCAACTCCCACCCCAGCTGACTATGCCCAGTGGGTCAGTCTTGTCTGGTAATGACACTTCTGTGGACAAAGACCATTTCACACTTTACAGTCAGTGAACACGACGTGCATGTTGAAGTGTGGGAGGCAAACCCGAACAGGCACAAGCAGGAAATACAATTGACAGAAGAAGGTTACACCAACATTCAAATCCATCAGGCAGATGTGCTAACCGCTGCTTCACTGTACTGCTAGAAACGGGTTTGGACTGTTAATTAAAGTAGATTTTAATCTTCATTGAAAGAGGAGAAAATGATGGACGCTTTATGTCATCTGTCGATTTCAAATTAAGCCATAAGTCATTCTTCCCCTCTGCGTTTTCCCTTTTGTCTTTACCACGCAGCATTGTGAGACTTTTATCCTCAAGGACTTTATAGGTCCATAAACCCTGTCCCCATAACGTCAAACTCGCACGAGCACACAAACATAAACAGGTCCGCGGCGTACATTTTTCCCCGTCTTTATGGTGCTATTCGGCACTGTGTCTGATGTCTGTGAGTGATGGAGGACTTGCCTCAGAGTGAGTAGTCAGTCAAACTGCTGTGTTGTTTTGACTCGGTACTTCTAAAGGCATTACTACGATTTTCGATTTCAGAAAACAGTGTGAGGTTGGAAAAAAAAAACATTCTTTTGTTTCAGCACAAGGTTTAATGTGCACATACCAGTAGCAACATTAAATACATCCCTACAATCTAATCAGAATCGATACAACAGAATGGGCAAAATGGGTATTATTTTTTTTTTTACAAAAGTAATTTTTCAGTATCAATGATATCCTCTAGCGCTCAGGAGTCAAACCTATTTCAGCTTCCAGTCCACATTCACCCCAAATGGGTCACATGAAGCACACGAGTACATTTGCAGCTTAAAAAAGTTGCAAATAACAATTCCCAACGTTTCCCTTTCTTTTGTTGCAAATAGTTACAATTACATTCAGAAAATATTCACATTGATTATCTTGCAAAAGTTGTGAGTCATATGTGCAATCTGAAATTCTTAATTGCAATTTCAACAATAGTATAAATCCGCGAGTCAGCCTGCCCTACCTTTGTAAATGTTGACATAAAAATACATAAGTATCTTGAAATCTTTCTACACAAGCTATTTATTTTTACAGGTCTGTAGAACAGAGGTGGGCGCCACGGTGGCTCAGATGGTAAAGAGTTGGCCTCACAGTTGTGAGGTCCCGGGTTCAATCCCGGACCCGTCTGTGTGGGGTTTGCACGTTCTCCCCGTGGCTGCGTGGGTTTCCTCCGGGCACTCCAGTTTCTTCCCACATTCCAAAAACATGCAACATTAATTGGACAATTGCCCCTAGATGTGATTGTGAGTGCAGCTGTTTGTCTCAATTTGCATGCTATTGGCTGGCAAACAGTTCAGGGTGTACCCTGCCTCCTGCTTGCTGACAGCTGCCATAGGCTCCAGAACTCCCTGCGACCTTTGTGAGGATAAGCGGCAAAAAAAATGTCAAACAGAGATTCTACAGCATTTTATATTAGTTGGCTCCTGAAACTTTGCGTTGGTTAGCCTTATATAAGTGCATCAACATCATTGAAGAGTCGTCACTGTGCACTCCAGTGGGGAAAAAAAAATGCAATTGTTTTTATTAAAAACGAGCAGCAGGGCATGTTCTCCATACCCTCAGGCCAGATCGCACCTCTTGGCGGGCCGGTTCTTGGCCGAGGTCTGTACGTTAGACACCCCTGCCTAGGAGTTGCCATGTCGCTGAGTGTTTTTTCTCCAGTTGAACTGGTGATTCCCACATGCCAATAATCGCCATTTGTGCGGGAGTGTTGCAAGTTCAAGCACAGAATACTTTTCTGGGCCCAGCACGCTTGGAAGAGGTCGATTTTAGCACATAATGTATTGGATGTATACAGTAAATGTGATGTCGCACATATATGAGTGTAGCTCAGTGTGAGTGTGGGCCACTGGGGCGCAGCGACAGACGGCCATTGCCCCAGTGTGAGTGTACCCTAAGACTGGCCATGTATAAAAGCAAAAACCTAAGAAAAAAAACCCTCAATCATTCTAGACCCTTGCACTTTGTTCTCTCCGGTTTTCACTTTTTGTCCACGTCTCGTCCATTCACCCATTAGCACCCTCGTGTTCAAAACAACCTTCCAGCTATTTCCAGGAGAGTGACACAAGACAAAAGTGTTACATAAAACGCATATTTATAGCACTTGCAGGCCAATGCACACACACACACACCACACACACACACACGAGACTACTTAACAAAAAAAACATCCATCAGGAGCGCTGTACAAACTTAATTTGCGGTGAGAACTATCAAAATGGTTTATGTCATAAAGTCAAACAAATTATGTTTTATTCAGATGTTTTTTAGGAGGTAAGATTAAAAAAAACACTGAAAGGGAAACGGAAAATTACCTGCAGGCCTACTTAAAGTTAGTCAATGTTAAATGACTGCTGAAAGCAGTCCAGTTATTTGAGATTTATGTTTGTTGGTTTTGTTCTCCAAAAACTACCAAAGAAATGCATGGCGGCAAAGATATTTTGTGTTGTTTGTGTTCTCCTTTTGCACAATGTTTACTCTTTTCCCTTCATCGGCTAAAACACTTAATAAATGGCCGTTCCTAGAGAGAAATACTTTGACTTGTCATATATGATTTACAAGATAAAAATCATACGTGCCGATCGTACCTGCTCATTCACCAGCGCATCAGCAGCAATTTGGAGTTGAAAAGTTGTTTTTTTTAAAGGCTGTCATAGCGAATTACATATTAAGGCTCTGTGCCTCATGTTTAATGCACAAAAAGGTGTTTATGGGGGTCAAGGAAGAGAGGGGTCTTCTCTGCAAACCGCAAAGATAGACAGACGTGTTCTTACTCATCAAATTATCAGCGGCCGCACTGGATGAGAAAATGCAAGTCTTTCATTTTAAGTGATGTGACATTCAAACTGCCACCAGTGAGCACATCCGTACACAAAAAGCAGTAATATTGGGAGATAAAGCCCCAAAGGTTTGTCACGGAACCACGGTAACATGGATTCTTTAAAATGTGTTGTTTTTTTTGTTTTTTTTTTAAGTAGTTACTGTTTATAACAAACGTTATCTCATGACTCTCCATATGGACCAGGTCTAGATGTGGAAAGAAAGTACACTTTGGCAACTAAGTCAAGGAAAAGCTTTTTTCGATCATACAGAACTGAGTTATGTTTACAGCAGCTATCTCCGTCATAATTACTAATAAGAACTACAATGGGAAAAGAGAAACCCGCCAGTCACGTGCTAGAAACAAACGGCTAGACAAGGTCAATACGGTACATAGAAATATGGCTGAACCAATAGTAGTGGGATACTAATTGCAATAGACGTCTATGACCCATCAATGGCGATTGTTTTCTCTCTCTCTCTCTCTCTCTCTCTCCCTCTCTCTCTCTCGTGCAAACTAGTGAGCAAGTCTGGCGAATTTAGTACAGTCATGATAGCTCCTAGTCCTGGTGATACATCAAGCATCAACATTCTGGAGAACTCGGGTAGTCTTGACAGACTTGTTGCTGTAACTCTTTCCTATTTCAGTTGGTGATGTCCTTCACCAGGTTTGTGTGGTTTTCATTTTGTCAAATCTGGGCCTGTTTCGAGTGGACAATTATAAGGTTGTTTGCGTACTGTAGGTCATCGTCTGTGTCATTATTCTAATTGCCACTACATAATGACGTTCAAATTAGTTTGTGTTTGCGCAATGGAATCTATGAAGTGGTTCTGCCCAGCTGTTTGAAATCATTTGCCACGGCGAATGATTTTGATGGTCTAATTAAAGCCACAATGTGAAGAGAAAATAGGCTTTGCCCTGCTCCTTCCACTTGTTAGCTTATTGTAAAACACCGGTGTCAAACACAAGGCTTTGGGGCCAGATCTCACCCGCCACATTCTTTTAATGTGGCACGTGAAAGCAAATCATGTGCAACCACTTCATGCTTCCTGCTTAAGTACCCCAAATGTCCACAGTTTTCTTCATATTTTAAAATGTTAAAATACTGAAAGGATGTTTTCTTCCTCAAACAAATGGTATGAAGGGCTAATGGTATGATGATTGAACCCCTTACAATCTAGATGGACGTCGTCTTTTCCTTTTGGCTTGTCCTGTTTGGGTGCGCCTCAGCGTGTCATCTTTTTTCATCTAAGCCTATCTTGTGCATCTTCCTCTCTAACAACCACTGTCCTCATGTCCTCCTTCACAACATCCATCAACCTTTTCTTTGGTCTTCCTTTCGCTCTTTTGCCTGGCAGCTCCATCCTCAGCACCAATATACTCACTCTCTCGCCTGTGGACATGTCCAAACCATCGAAGTCTGCTCTCTGGAATCTTGTCTCCAAAACATCCAACTTTGGCTGTCCCTCTAATGATCTCATTTGTAATCCTGTCCAACCTGCTCACTCTGAGTGAGAACCTCAGCATCTTCATCTCTGGTACCTCCAGTTCTGCTTCCTGTTGTTTCTTCAGTGCCACCGTCTCTAATCCGTACATCATGGCCGCCCTCACCACTGTTTTATAAACTTTGCCCTTCACCCTAGCGGAGACTCTTCTGTCACATAGAACACCAGACACCTTCCACCAACTGTTCCATCCTGCTTGGATCCGTTTCTTCATTTCCTTACTTCTGCCAATTTTCATTTCTCTCCTTTCCAGTGCGTGCCTCCATTTTTCTTATTGTTCCTCCGCCTGCTCTCTGCTTTCTCTGCAGATCACAATATCATTATAGTCCAAGGGGATTCCAGTCTAACCTCATTTGTCAGCCTATCCATTTCCACCACAAAGAGGAAGGGGCTCAGCGTGGATCCCTGATGCAGTCCCACCTCTAACTTAAATTCTTCTGACACACCTAGGGCACATCTCACCGCTGTTTTGCTGCTCTCATAATTGTCCTGTACTTTTCTAACATATTATACAGTATGTTATATCTATATATATTATATCTAACACACCAGATTTGCGCATGCAGTTCCACAGTTCCTCTCTTGGTACTCAGTCAGAGGCTTTCTCTAGGTCCATAAAGACACAATGTAGCTAGAATCTAGATAGAGTATATGTTGTTTTGATCCCTTATGATAAGTTATTTGACCCCACGCTGACACGTTTGCGTTTTAGGACACTGAAACATGCAACATGTGAATTACTTGTGTTTTTCCTTGAACTTTATCACCATGTCTGTGTATTTACTTAAGCACATCAAAAGTGATCAAGCTATTGTGGTGCTGGCCACATTTCATTTGCATATATTAGCAATGCAAATCTCACAGCCTTTACGGCAACATTAGGCAATTTAATTTGTTTCTAAATGTAATATCTCTTTTCCTGCACTCTATCTCTCTCCCTACCTTCCCTTCATTTTCATTTCTCAATTTGCATCCATCAGTTTGTTTAGATAATCGGATCATTGTTTTAATTTCCAACTTCCCGAATGAATTTACCCAGTCTTTGTTGTTGTTTCCTTTACACATGGCTTCCCTCTGGGTTTTCATTTCCTTCCTATTGCTTGCTGATACTGTTCCGCGCTTACATTTATGAGCTTATTTATATAATTAACCTATCTGGATTGTTTTGTCTTAACACCGTTTGGAGACTTCCCTCCAAGATGCTTTGCGACTGTTGTCTCACAGCTATTCTCTTCATTTTTTTTCTCTGCATGTTGTCTCAATTATATCAAACAACCCAGTGATTAATCTGGAGCTTTATGAAAATCTGTATGAATTCAGGATCAAATAAGTACACATGTTATGTGCAATACTCAACATTAATTTCTGTTCCACATATATTTTTTCTTTAAATTGTGTTCTATGGAAACTTTTATTTTGGTAAGTTCCGAAATGACTATTTTTAATACCATACATGCGCTTTCAGTGACATTTAATGCAGTTATCCATTTTCATTTTATATAAAGATTCACTTTGTAGTGCATTGGTTATTCAGTCACTTACATTTGAAAAATGTTCACGTGTGGTTAGTCATGCCTCCAGATATAAAGTTACGGGTGTGGTCCAGCAGTCATGCCCGCAGATATACATTTGCGAGTGTGTGTTCTGTTTGTAATTGTGTGTACCCCTTAAGACCGCAGGGGGGCGATCTCAGGTAAACTAGGAAGTTGATGTATTGTAAGTATTTTTTGTATGTTGTAAAGATTGATTGATATATTATTGTTAATGAAGTTTCATTTTAATGGGAAAAAGTTATATTTGTAAAATGGGATACAAGTTTGAGCAAAGAAGAAATTAAACTTGTAAATCATTGTATGACTTTACACCGTGAACAGTTTTCGATCGTTGCGTTCAACCCACCCAAAAGGGATGACCCACTCATTTGGGTACCGGCCCACTATTTGAGAATCACCAGTCAGAATGTTTTCTAATACTTTTGCTCTTCTAAAACTTTCTATAACAATATAAACATTTATTGTACGATATACTACTCAGGTGGATATAAGATTTTGTTGTAAGCACCTGGAAATGAAACATTGATCTGTTCTCACATTTAATTTCTGATGTCAATTTAAAAAAAAAAAATAAAAAAAAAATTGCCTCACTGCTGCAATTCTTTTAAAGAGGAGATTGCAGTCTTTCTAATGATATAATGATGGTAATTTATGATGCTACTTGGATTATTGTCTCTTTGGATTGATTTAAAATACACATTTAAAGTTCATTGAAGGGCGTCTACAAATTTGATGTGTCTAAATCAGAAATCTCGATAGGTCTCGATTTGTTACAGAACACTGCATGCGTGCTTTTGAGGTACCAGGAAGGACTTAACAAGCAGCTATTAGTTTTTATTGCAATACCTTTGGGACTTTCTGTTTAAGGTGTGTAATAAAGTGAAGCTCTGAGGCAGTCCGTTTCGCGCCGTCCTTGTGCTCGCAGCTTTTCATCCTGAAACCGTGAGATAGTTTTCTGTTGAAAAGAAAAGCCTCGACATTGTGTTTACTGATATTCAAAAATGGGAATATTTTGCACTAAAATGACCCCTTTCATCAATCTTAACCATGTTTAATTGACAAATCAAAGCCAATGATTCTTCCTGGTCCTGTGAATTTCGACTAATCCAATATATGCACAACTTGGTCAAAACGTGTAAAAGTACTTCCTCCTCACTTTGGCGAATGGAGATGCTTCAACGCACCCGTAGGAACTTTAAACATCGTCTTTTTTTTAAACACAAGATGTCGCCACAGAGCTACCAAAAATGACAATAGAGGGTGTTCAGGCTTTGTGCATGTTTACATGTATTATTTCGCGTCATGAATCCAAGTTATGGTGGCTAGCTTTGCGTAAACACGCAGTCAGCTACCCCAGTTTTCGTGCTGGTCACGTGACGACCCCATAGAATGGATAAAAAATATAAGATGCTGAATCAAAATGAAGGTCAGTGATGGTGTAGTGGTACACACGCCTGACTTGGGTGCAGGCAGCGTGGCATCGATTCCTGTTCAGTGATGGTGTGATGGCCTTGCGACTGACCAGGTGACCAGTTCAGGGTGTAGTTTGCCTTTCGCCTGAAGCTGGCTGGGTTAGGCTGCAGCTCTCCCATGACTCTAGTGAGGATAAATGGCTTAGATAATGGATAATGGATGGATGAATCAAAATGAAATAATATTTAAATTGACAACAGATAAACCAGTCACTCACATTTGAAAAAAGTACGGGTGTGGTCAGTCATGCCCACAGATATAAAGTTAAAGGTGCGCTCCACCAGTCATGCCCTCAGATATAAAATTGCAGGTGTGTGTTCTGTTTGTAATTATGAGTGTACCCCTTTAAGAGCGGAGGGGGTGGTGTCAGGTAAACTTGGAAGTAGAAGTAGGCTGAGCGGCAGCTTGTTGTTAAAGACCATGTGCTTCCGTGTTAAAAAAATAAAAATAAAGACGTCAGGCTGTGGTTCACTGCGCTGGACCAGTTTTCATATGGGCCGAGAATGTGCGACAAGTGCACAGTTGCGCATCTTAGAGAGAACATTGGTCAAGATGACACCAAATAAGCAACGTCTTTTTATATCAATGTATTTCGACTCGTAACAAATTTTACGCACGTGATTTTTCGTGCTCGACTGTGCAGATTTGTGAATGCGCGGGCGCATACGTGCCCGTCAAATCACAGTGACTGGGTAAAAACCTTTAATTTGTCCCAGTTGTGTCACTTTTTTCACAGCAAAACACTGCAAAGACATTTTAGACGAGAGACTTAATGCAATTTATTGTAGCAAATACTGTTCTGATACAGTAGGAGAGGTTATATTCAGTACTTGCACGTGAATAAAAAGTGTTGGTGAAAGCAAAAACCAATAAGTAGCACTGATCAAGTAAGCTAATATATACTGTACACCAGCACTTCATTGATCAATAGTACGTCAAGACGATTCCCAATTACAGTGGTAAGTGAAGTTTGTTAGAAAATTCTAGATATCGTTTCCGCTCAAAGCCGTAATCTGAATGCGGCATTGATTCTGAAGTAACTTTAATGAGAACAGTGCTATTGATTATTTAATAACCATGACCGTACTCAAGGGAGGAATATATCGATTGTGCATACATTGAAGGAGGAAAAAAAGACCAAAGAGTGTCACCTGGAGGAGTCCGCGGATGAGAAATGAAAGTAAAATTAATGGATTCAATTTGGGTGGATTAAAAAATCCATGAGAGCACGGATTAGTGTTAAAGAGAACTGTACAGTCATTTGAGAAAATCACCAATTTGAATATCCAATAGCATCAAAATAATTTTCCAGAAGCAGAACATGGATCACTCATGTGAATTAAATTTTTTAATCGATTGGATATCACTTTGTTTGCTACTTGTCATTAGTTAAAACTAAATGAAAGAAAAATAATTATCTTGGTTTTTGTGTCAAAATGAACTGTTTGGTTGTCAATATCTGTCCACTAACATTACAACATTATATAGAGATAAATTGTTAAAATAAAACAAAAACAAACAACAATAATTCACTCATCACTGAAGGGAAAACCCAGGAGGAAAACGTGTTTAATTGACATTTTACATTGTCGTTATGAGCATTCAGCACAGTAAAGACGTCAAGTGTTAACAAAATTGAAAGGAAAATAAATAAAAAAAAAAGTGCCATTATTCTTTTTGGATACTTTGGATGCTTCTATATACTTAAAAGGCAAAACTAAAACCTTATTCATTTCATGCTACTTACCAAACTAAATGAGTACAACTTCAGCTCTCGCAGCTCAACCAGCAAATGGCATTTAAAACAAAACATTGATTTTTCGAACTGTGTCTTTTTGACAAGGAAACATGTTTATCTTACAAAAACGTGCTTCATCTTGACCTCTGTTTAAGAAACGAGTCCTCACAGAGCAATCTGTGCATCATTTGGAACTTGTGTTTCATTTTTCACTCTCACTGGCTCATTTCCAGAAAGCAGAGAACCAGAAACTTGAGTATGAACACAACCCATGTCCAGAAAGTTAAAAGCGGTTCAACATTTCTCTTTCCCAATGGACTCCAAACAAACGGTGTACTGCCAGAGGAAAACATCCGCACATACACTCACAACTGCAAACCTGATGTTGCCCTTTGCTTCTTTTTTTTTTTTTTTATTTTAATTACCTTTCTATTTTTGTTACTTCCAGCAAACACACTGTATCACAGATGTGCATCAAAAGGTAACTTACCCAAAAGATATTGCAACAGGGTACAATAATTTATATAAAACTCCACCATCAAACATCACCTTTCGCCTAAAATGACATCCCTACTAATGATTTGGATTTGGAATCGCAGAATAATTTACGGTACCACGGTATTTTTTACCAACATCCACGATAATCTAACGGTACAGCAAATCATCTAAACATGCATTACAATATCTTTTTGAATGAAATGAAAACTTCAAATAAACCATATTTCCATAGCAATTGCCTGCCGTGGCTGATTAATTCTTTGAATATATTGCCATTTTTGCACACTGAGTCATAATTGTCACTTTTCTGTGTTCGTTTCTCTCCCTATCATATTTTCCACTCTCCTTCCCTTCTCTTTTGATTCAGAGCGAAATCATGTGCCATTCCTGTCAATACGATCGCAGCCCACGCTCAACACTATATATAGCACTGTTAACGTCTTCCCACAAGCCCCCCCACCGCCCCCCGCCCGACTGCTTCTTATCCTCTACCTCCTCCACCTCTCCGATTCGGCTTGCCGTCACTAACGTTCCAAACCAAAGTGCTCACGAGAAGGCGATAAATAGAGGAAGAGTTTTGAAGAACAGACAAAAGGCTGCAAAGAGAAAAAGATTGGGTGGGACAAGAGAAGAGAAGAAAGGCGAGAAATGGGAAAATATCTCCCTTCTACTCAGAAAGCTGGTTCGATTCTAATAAGTCAAGTCGCTCGCTGTTCACAATTAACTTGACTGCTGAATGAAGCGACTCAGATGTTCTCTAACATTCCTGAAAATGAAAAAAATTGATATGTGAACTGATGGGTTGAAAAAAGTGTCGTATTTAATTCTTCCTAAGCAGATGGCGCAACAGCTTTCCATTTTTTTGTTGTTGTTAAAACGAGAAATAAATCGAGCATGTGTGAATGGAGCAATCACATCCGGAATTTGCCCACGGAGGCGCGGCAGAGACGTGGATTGTAATTTGAATGTTAATCATAAATGACCACAAATGCATTTGTAATGTAACCGCAAGTCAACATTGATCGAAATCTCTTCACGGTTACCAGAGAAATGTGTTGCTTACAAGGTGGAGCAAATAACCCACAGAGCCATTTTGCAGCTATATTTACATAAATCATAGTGTGTGCAGTTGAGGTAGGAAAACAAATACAAAGAAAAATTGACCGCCAATCTTTTCAAAATGAAAACTTACTATAATATTGACACATCTACGCAAAATATCCAAACTGGGTTTACCACCCCAACAAAAACTGGGCTTCCCTTAAATTAGTTGTTACCTGTATTTTACCTATATATACATCTAAATCATTAAAATATACAGAACCATATTTTTTCACCACTAGTACATGAACCCCATGTGAGAGAATTTGTAGTCACATTGCTGCAAAATTTCTGTTCAGAACAATTTCTATATTTAATGCGAATGCACACTCAATAATGGATGCAGAACTTGTCCGCCTTTGTTTGTTTGTGCATGAACGCACGTCATTGAATTATGTACCTATATAGGAACAACACCATTTTACAGATTCTTTTATGCGTTGTTCTAGCCCAAATATGACTAGCAGCTGCAAATATGTGCTTGGTCTTCTGGTCCAAACTCTCAAGTTGTCCCGTATCAGCAACAGTATGTGTTGTGGACTACCCAAAGTCTAACATTGTTCTTTGGTGATGGTCAACAATCAATTTTATAGTTAATGCTCACCATTAACATATTAAATATGATAAGGTAAAAGTACATTAGACTTAAAAACTTTATGGTGAGTTTCAGATAAATAATATGAATTCAATCGCAGGGTTTAGTCTCCAATTACACTTCATGTTTTTGGAACGTGGGAGGAAACCGGGTAACCCCAGAAAACCCACGCAGGGTCATTACATTGTAGGTAACGTACAGCTTTGTGTGGACTTGTTCTGGAAGGGATAGCGAGGGTGGATGACTTCAAATCCTTGGGGTCAACAATACAGAGCAATGGTGAGTGTGGTAAAGAAGTGAAGAAACGGGTCCAAGCAGGGTGGAACAGTTGGCGGAAGGTGTCTGCTGTTCTATGTGACAGAAGAGTCTCTGCTAGGATGAAGTGAAAAGTTTATAAAACAGTGGTGAGGCCGGCCACGATGTACGGATTATAGACTGTGGCACTGAAGAAACAACAGGAAGCAGAACTTGAGGTAGCAGAAATGAAGATGCTGAGGTTCTCGCTCGGAGTGAGCGGGTTGGATAGGATTAGAAATGAGTTCATTAGAGGGGCAGCCAAAGTTTGATGTTTTGGAGACAAAGTTCGAGAGAGGACATCTCCAGAGGTGAGAGAGTGAGTAGATTCGTAGAAGGGTGCTGAGGGTGGAGCTGCAAGGCAAAAGAGTGACAGGAAGACCAAAGACCAAAGAAAAGGTTGATTGATGTTGTGAAGGAGCACATGAGGACAGTGGGTGTTGGAGAGGAAGATGCACAAGATAGGCTTAGATGGTAAAAGATGACATGCTGTGGCGACCCCTAATCAGGACGAACCGAAAGGAAAAGAAGAAGATGTAGTACATGCGATTTTCATCTTTTGCAAAATGGTGATTCCTTAAACACATGCACATGCATGCACACACACACTGACTGATTGTCAAAACTCTCAGAATAAAAGTTCCTGAGTAGTTATAACTGTAAGATGTTTCAAAGTATCAGTAGCCTTTTGTCCTGTCTCTTTGCAGCTATTTCAAGTTTAACAATATAGTTTGTTTTCATCCTCACACTGGAGGATTAGCGTGTGAGCTGTTTTAAGTCCTATATACGACATATTGGATGGTTTAAAACAAGTGCCTCTCAGTGGCATACACACATAGGAGGTGACGCACGCGTGTGTTTTTGAAAACACAATCTTAAGGGCTGCTGCAATATTTCCTGTCTCTTCAAAGGTTGTCTACTCCCCCATACATACAGTATGTGGCGGCACGGTGGCGCAGCTGTAGAGCGTTGTTCTCATAGTTCTGAGGACCGGGGTTCAAATCCTGTCCCCGCCTGTGTGGAGTTTGCATGTTCTCCCCGTGGCTCCGTGAGTCTTCTCCGGGCACTCATGTTTCCTCGCACATCCCAAAAAATGCATTCATTGGAGACTCTAAATGAGACTCTAAAACTTTAAGTGTGATTGTGAGTGCGACTCCTCTTCGTCTCTATGTGCCTTGCGATTGGTTCAGGGTGTAACCTTCCTCCTGCCAGTTGACGGCTGGGATAGGCTCCAGCATTCACGCGACCCTCGTGAGGATAAGAGGCTCAGAAAATGGATGGATGAATGTACAGTATGTGCACCGAGGATATAATACTGAAACTGTCACATCTTAACGGAGTCTCAAGTGTCTCACTAGTTCTGAGCTGCTGCGTACAGAACTGTATAGACAATACACTTTGCGTAGATATAAATAAATGACCGCCTATGTGCGTTTGACCCTATTTAAAATTTCATGTATTGAGGTCTATGAAACATGCATGCGTAGCCATGATTTGAACGTGAGGGGAAGAAAAAAAACAGGTGAAAACATAAAATGCAGATGAATAGTTTTATTCCTGCGCTTTATTCAACAACACTCAATGGAGCTTGAATGATGTTAAGCAATCTTTACACGCTCTTTTTGCATATAATATACAGTGTGTTCATAATTTTATCGGAAACACAAGTAAGCACGTTTCCGTTTCTTTTTTTTTTAAATAAGCGCATACACTACAGTAGGCATGTTTGTTTCCATGCATAAATGAGTGCACAAGCACAACCTTGACGAGATCGGCGTCGCACAGGGCCTGAGTGAGACAGAAGCTGCAATTGTTCCCATTCACACCCAACTTTTCTTTAAAAAAAAAAAAAAAAAAAAAAAGAAAGATTAAAGACTATGTGCAGCAACCAGTGTGCTGTTAGAGATCATGGAGTGGGATATGCTAAATTATCTAATTTCCAGACACCAGTCAGATTTTCTTTTCACCACAAATAGTACAACTCAAACTATATACACCAGTGACAGATTTTGAAAGGAAAAACAATGAAATTCCTCCCACTTGATGGCAGAAGTTACATAATTAAGCTGTATATCCACTTTGTGTGACATTTTTGTTTGGTGTGCTGCGTCATGTAAATGCAAATTATTTACTTTGGCGTAATAAAAGTTGAGAAACATGAACCTAAAACGCTTAATATGATGAAATAGTGATGCCACGTCAAATTATTACATTAAATTCAAATTTGTCAAAGGTATTTATGGAGCCCCTTAAGGGACATTTGTGAAGAAAAAAAACCCAATTTGTTTCTTATTGTGATGAGAAACTTTCTCATTGTAATGAGTAACTAGTCCATTGCATGTGTAAAGATAATTATTCATTTCAGTTTACATGTTTAGGCAGCAATGACAATGCAGGAGATAGTTATTGGACGATAGGACTTTCGAGTAAAGACATTGCTGCTTTAGCAGCAAGTCGTCACCATTATGGTGTGTCTGAGAGACATTTAAAAATAATTTGGAAATCTTTTATACGGATTTCAATGTCTCTTTCGGGGCTCCGCAGCTATTTGCTCTGTGACACCCATTTTTTTTTGTGCCAAAATCTTTTTCATTCACTTCAGTCACTGCATTTATCTTTTTTTTTCTTCTCTTTATACAATAGAGTAATTAACTGCAGCATAAATTCCACTTATGAATTCACACAAACCAAATTCCTTAATAGCCAGCTGGGCTTTTGAGTCTTTTGTACCAAAAATTCAAATATTTTTTTTTTTTGTGCTATAACTTGACTAGGTGGAAACTAGCCAAGTGGTCTGCAAAGCTAAAACAATAATAACAATGATTTATTAGTTTTGGTTGAATATTTTGTGTGTGTGTGTGTGGGGGGGGGGTTTTCTCAGTGTAGCCCTGATGTTGCCCATCTTGCTTTTTTGCGCGATGTTGCACATTATTGTAAAAAACAAACAAAAAAAAAACATACTATTTTCACATTTTTAAATGACTTGTAAAGGAACCATAGATTGAAATGTGACATGTTTGAGGTTTTCTAACACCAGTGAGGAACGTTTTAAGAAAAAATAGCAGAGGATAAAAACATTTCCACTGAGCGTGTAGCCCAAGCGGTATGCCTGGCATCTAAATACGGAAACGTCTCCTGTTCCATAATAATACAGACTGTGTTATTTTAGCATTTACAAATGAGACAGTGTTATTTGTGAGAGGGGGGAAAAAATAAACAGTTGCACTCCGCCTTGAGGTGTGCAGATGACCCAGATAACCTTGTGGCTGCAGGTCAGACACATGATCGTCTGGGAAGGAGCTTTCTTATTCGAGTTCAGGCAGGAAGGAGGAAAACAATAAGCAATGCAATTCATGATGATGTTCTGAAACAGTAACATATCATAATTTTTTAGGTTATCCAGTTCCTTCCCCTGAAAACTGATGTTATTTGGTGCTTGAATTATGAGGGGGTCTTAGCAAAATGTGTCTTCATGTAAGAGAGCCCCCGAACCCACAAGGTTTGAGAACCCCTGTTCTAAACAATCAAATAAGAATGGCTAGAAACAAAGCACCAAGAAATTTCCACTAGGAAAAGCTTTTAGGAGTGTTAATACATAAAGAGCTAATGAACAAGCAAAAAAAAAAAATCCTGCTGTTGTGTGTGAAATGCGCTGTATAAATACATTTGCTTTGCTTTGTAACGCAATGTGAGGCTTGTAAACAGCTTTCTGCGGTTGACACTGTCACTTGTTCTATTCTCTTGTCAAAGTCTCTCTTCGCACCCTCCTTTTGTTCTTTCAAAAGCACCTCAGCATTTCCACATTACAGATTTTCACGCGATAATCACAACATTGTACACTCACACCCGATCTCTGTTTAGTAGTGTGTTAAGCAAAGCAAATTTATTTGTTATGTGCATTTCATACACAATGTGCTTTACGTGATTAAAAGCATCTTATTGAAAACTACTCAATGACAATAGTTATTGCATAAACTCCGAATGGCTGCCCTTGTTGTTGTTGTTGGGAATTCAACTTTGAGTCATTCTTTGTCTTTGCCGTTCTGTTTAAACGGATCATAAAATGAGTACCCAAAGCCATAGTTCAGTTCATTATTAAGTGCCCAGCAGCTAAAAGAAATCTTGCAAGTCCCAATATGGTGTCGCTGTGCCTCATAAGACAAAAGTAACGGGCTGATGCAAGCCACGGTAGGAGGTAATGTTCAATGGAGATGATGATTTTGTGATGCAAGAGATATATTCCTCATGAGTGCATCACAAAAAAGTGCAATGAAGTATTTGCAGGGGACTCTTGGCTATTTTTAACCCTTACCTTGGTACATGTTCTTTTATCATCATCATAAACTGGCACGTCATTAGCTGTAAGAATTCACAGGGTTCTTATTGGCGTACCAGAATGTGTCGCGTTCAAGAGACGAATAGCTACGTTTCTTGCCATAAAAAGGGCTAGTGTGACCACGTATTCAAAATGTTGTTATAAAAGTTGCTGTTATACTATGTCAGCGATCTCATTTTATGAGTTTCCCCGCGTCTGAGAGACAGACTGAAAAATTAGCAGGAATGCAGAAAGGAAGCTCAATCTGAGGCCGAGGACGCAAGCCAGGGAAAAAGAAATGACTGCGACGATTCTATTTTGCCGTCAGCTTGCAATTACGAAACACTTTGCCCAGACAATGCAAACGAGAGCGTATATGGTGCACGTACTGTACGTTAACATGATGTATTGTAAAGGGTACTCACTATTGGAAGCCATGTAGCCATTGAATATGTTAACAAAGCAAAGCAAATGTATTTGTATAGCACATTTCATACACAAGGTAACTCAATGTGCTTTACATGTGTTTAAAGGCATTTGAAAACAAAGAGATAAAACATTTAAAACGTCATAAAAACAATAAAAATGACAAACTAAAGATTTAAAAAAAGACAATTAAAACTGCAAAGCAGTGTTTAAAGAAATGCTGCAGACTTTAAAAAGTAGTATACATGAATCACAATGGCTTGATTTAGTTTACATGTGCTGTTAAAAGACAAAGAAGATGATTGGCTGTCAAAGCAGCGGGCTGACGAGAACAGGTGAAGACAAAGACATGAACATGAGACATGGCAAAGTAAGGAAAATCGAAACGAAACCAAGTCAACTTTAACTTTAGCCAACATTGTTTACACCATTAACTTTGAATTAAGAAAGTTTAGCTCTGTTGTGCAAGTCATGCGCCATGTGGCGAAATTGATTGGCAAGTGTAATTCAGCAGCTTGGTTTGGTGTCTCCATTGAGTGTTGTTGAAAGCACAAATGACTGTTTTAACAGCTTTTGCTTCTCTTGTGCGTTCATTGGGAGGGGCTGTTTGAGTTTGGCGACTTGTCCATGTGCTAAATACACTAAAAGTGAATTGTTGCCTCAACAAAGGCTTCCTTTGTCTTTTAACTGAGGGCACTCGGCCTTTTTTTTTTTAATCTTTCTTCTCCAAACTCTGAGCTTGTCTCCTGCTAGTAGAAGCAAGTCCACACCCGCCGCTAACACTCACCACCGAGTGAGGTAGAAAAAGAGACAATCAGAACCTTTTTCACTTCTATCAGTATCATCACAGCTTTGCTCTTTGGATTGGGAAATCCATGTCGTTGCAAACATTTTGCAGCACTTGTTAATTCACCTGCCAAGCTGCATTTGACAAAGGAAAAATATATATTTTTTAATTTATTTGATGCTAGCAGTGAACTGAAGTTGACCTCCTCTGCGAATTCCAGTACAGCTGTAATGGCATGTGTGCTCCTGTTTGTGCACTCTTCATTGCCTGGATGCATTTAAACGTCTGTGTGTGTGTGTGGTGTGTGTGTGTGTGTGTGTGTGTGTGTGTGTGTGTGTGTGTGTGTGTGTGTGTGTGTGTGTGTGTGTGCGTGTGCGTGCGCGTGCGCTCCAGTTCCCAGGTACAGTGTTTCTCCCCCACCCACCACCCCTCTTTAAATTTACCTAAAGACAGTGACAGTGATCTCACATCGCAGTGTCACTCACATGCACACAAAGACACGCTCGTGGTTGCAGCGCCACATTCTCTCTTCATGGAGTAATGAGGAAGAAATGAAGAGTCAAATTGTGAACGTTGGAAACAAGATGGAGATGAATTGAGGTCTTGCCAAGACGAGAAGGCTATCAAGCGCTTCTTTTCACTGCTGTCTAATCGCATTGGCAAATGCGCGTGGCCTTCCCACCGGTCGCACTGTGGATGCGCTTCAAAGGTACAATACAGGGCGCATTTACATTTTAGCATTTTGTTCCCTACTATTGGTTAACGGTTTGACCCAAAAAAAAATTAAGCTTTGGGACCATTCTATTCCTGCGTCAGGACTCCTTTCAAACTCCTTTCTTGTTAGATCAAATTTAAGCTTTTTACAGTAGATATATGCAGTATACTTGGCTTGCGTCTGTTCCAGTGATAACACTTAATCTCTGTATTATGGCACGATGCCAGAAAAAGAAGATAAAAAGAAAGAGTGCAGTTAGTAGTGATAGTAAAAAGAAACCAGCTCTGGTTACAGATTGACAGACAGTGAGGGATGGTAATGTGACAGCTTCCCAGAGAGCGTGAGAGCAAGCCCCCGTAACTGAGTTCACTTCTTTAATTAGTCATTATTGTGCTCTATCGGCATGAAAAATGGCAGCTTTTTTCAGAGATAAACAAATGAGACCAAGATAAATCATTTCAAAACTTTTTAGACCATTCATGTGACCTCTAACCTGTACAACTCATTTAAAAAGAACTGCAATTTTGACAAATGACTACACTGTACAATTTTTTTTCTTGCGCTCTGAATTCTTACGAGTTTTATTTTCCAATAAGTTGTATGTATTAAAGATCACTGGTGATGTGTGAATTATTCGAAATATGCGAGCAACGGGAATGTGTAGACCGCATGCGCATTTTAGCAGTCCAAAACAGTCTACGTGGGGAGTAAAGTGGAAAAGGGCTTTTATTTTAAATTTGTTCAGCTCACATGGAAAATTGCCGCCGTTCGCAAGTTCTTTGCTGGTTCATGGTAGATGACAGTGAACACATTAGTACTTTTGACATATTTATCCTTTATTTATCTTTTCTTTAGGGGATCTCTGTGCTCTTGTGAGTGTTCTGGTTATTCACATTTTGATTTGTCTTTTGACCTTTTCTAACAACCATCACAAAATGTAGTATTTTGTTTATTATTACCTAATATTATTTATAGCCATGCGATATGCAGTGAAGAAAACAAGTATTTGAACGCCCTGCAAGTTCTCCCTCTTAGAAATCATGGAGGGGTCTGAAATTTTTATCGTAGGTGCTTCCCCACTGTGAGAGAGAATCTATAAAAAAAAAAAAACATAAATCACAGTGTTTTTTTTTTTTTTTAAGGATTTATTTGTGTGATGCAGCTGCCAATAAGTATTTGACCACCTGTCTATCAGCTAGAATTCATACCCTCAAAGACCTGTTAGTCCACCTTTAAAGGTCCACCTCCAATCCATGTGTTGGTGAAAAAAAGTCCACTGTTGGAGCAATCATTAGAATATGGAAGCAGCTAAACATGATGGTCAATCTCATTCAGAGTGGAGCCCTATGCAAGATATAACCTCGTGGGGTCTCAATGATGAAATGACAACAAAATATAAGTAGCGTTGTGTTGGAAAATATAGTATGATGGACGGAGAGGGAGGGGAGGGGCACAAGTGCAGGGGAGACACTTGAAATTTCAAGTTTTGCGCCATTATCCAGCATTTGCGCAAAGAAAATACTGTACATAGCGGTAATTATAAGTCTGCATCGCAATGAACAAGAACTCTTTCTTGACGCTGTACGCAGTGGAGAAAATGTTTCATGGGCCTCTTACCGGTTCAATATTGAGAATAAATGTGTGATCAATAACCAATCTGATTATAATTAATATGGGATAAAGCTTGGAGCAAACTGGCAGATGATTGCACATGCCACTGAATGTCACCGATGACTTTAATAAAAAGAAAAAAACCTGACATCCTTCATCCTACTTTTTTAACTCATTTTTTTCCTCAGAGGACTGTGGAAAGATATTATTCTGGAAATTAAGTTTTGATGAAAATGGGGCTTGTTGAATTGGTTGCTCGGCTACAGTATACAAACAATCCCGGTCACAAATTTCCGCTTTTAAATAAAATGAGAAAATCGTCTGACTCATAAATAACATAATAAACAATATATCTTCTTCTGTTACTTATTGCACCCATTTACATTCTTCTTGCCTCATTAAATCAAACGGAGATGTCAAAAATTCAAGTCTTCAGACTTTTTGTCAAGGTGGATGGTGGGTGGTTCCCCAGTACATTTAAAACAGCTAAAACACCCCAACACACATTTAATCACAGTGCTGATTCAATTGTGAAAATAGTCTGTGCCATACATATTTGCGTACATCATTTTTGTTTTCATGATTGCACTGTATGACTTCTGCTTAGCATTAAGTAAGAGAAAATAATTCCTTTTGAATTTTGTTGCTTTGGTAAATCGTTAAGGGGGACATATTTTTACAAACCAACTTTTTTTTTCTAGTATTTGGGATGTAATATTGTCTTGATCATGGCTCAGTAACCAGGTGAAATATTAATTAAAATTGTCCACGCATTTCTGCGTTGGAGACGCTTTTCTGCCGGGAGGTCTGAAATCGGGTCATCTGACTTTCTCGAGCTTCTCTACGTCACTCGTGAAGATCTCTGCCTTCCCTTTCCATTCCCGAACTAGCACCACCAGCATAACAAGCAAGTGCCTCTTAAACATGGATGCAACCAATCAGAGGAAAAGGGGCAGTCTTAGCTAAAGAATATAATATTACATAGATAGATCCATAAATATAAAATTAGAGTGGATCAAAAGCAATGTGTCAGGGGCATGGCCAAGCCACTGCCTTGGGTGGTGCTGCCAATCAGGGGCAGGGCCAAACCACTCCTCACCGCCTCATAGTCAACGGACCTTGCTTCATATTTTTGGACCTTGCCTGTAGCCTCACGTTTTTGTGCCTCTGCCTTCTCGTACTGCTTAAACCGTGTATGACCTCAGTTTGGAATAAAACCACTCTCAACACAATGCCCTTGCCTCGGAGTCCTGCAATTAGGTCCAACCCCGTGCATCGTGCCCATGACACATATTTTGAAAAAGAAAAACAATAATGCATGTGAAAAGAGTAATGATCTTCCTTTCCTTTTGGCTTGTCCCGATTAGGGGTTGTGACAGCGAGCCATCTTTTTCCATCTAAGCCTATCTCGTGCATCTTTGTGTCTAACACCCACAGTCTTCATGTCCTCCCTCACAACATCAATCCACCTTTTCTTTGGTCTTCTCCTCATTCTTTTCCCTGGCAGCTCCATCCTCAGCACCCTTCTGCCAATATACTCACTCTCTCGCTTCTGGACATGTCCAAATCATCGAAGTCTGCTCTCTCTAACCTTGTCCCCAAAACATCCAACCTTGGCTGTCCTTCTAAGTAGCTCATTTCTAATCCTGTCCAACCTGATCACTCCAAGCGAGAACCTCAAGATCTTCATTTCTGCTACCTCCAATTCCGCTTCCTGTTGTCTCTTCAGTGCCACCGTCTCTAATCCGTACTTCATGGCCAGCCTCACCACTGTTTTATAGACTTTGCCCTTGATACTAGCGGAGATTCATCTGCCACATAAAACACCAGACACCTTCCGCCAACTGTTCCACTCCGCTTGGACCGGTTTCTTCACTTCCTTACCACACTAATGATGAAAGTATTAAATATAAATCTATGTGGTCTTTATCACATATTTCACCTTTCATGGGTCGGTCCAAAAAAATCAAATGAGAAGAAAACGAATCATCTTTATTGTGATGTACATGCGGGTTGTTCTCTGCATTTTACCAAATCACACTTAACACACACACACACACACACACACTTGGTAAAGGAACACACTGGGGGGCTGAGGCGCCCGGGGACCAGTCCAGGGTGTAAGTGTCTTGCTCAAGGACACCACAGCCATGAGTCCAGGGGATGTTGGGTGATGGGCCGGTCGGGGTCTTGAACCTAGCTCCTCTTACGTGTCAGGCAATGATCTTAAACTATGGACCACATTTTTGCCCGAACCCAAAATCACTGAATGGGAAATATTTATTCCTGTGATACCAACCTTGGGAAAAAGAGCCAGTGGAACCCAAGTTTTATTCTTCAGAGTACAATGTTATCGTTTGTTTTTCTCATTATAATACACATTGCAACATTTTTTTTGTTGTTTAAAGGGGGAGGCTGTAAAAGATTATTAATTATAATGATTTTAGATTTGATTGTATTTAATTAAACTCATCTCAAAGCACCACTGTTTCCACTAGTTTTCATCGTCTCAATATAATATTTTACACCGAAATAAGCATAATTAATAAATTCAGCTAATTTATCTAGCTAATGGCTAATTTTTCCACCCGATGATGATATCAGGGAGGCGCTTTTGAGCAAAACTAATTTGATTTTCAGTTGTCAAATATCCATGACACTGGTTTAGTAAGACGTGTTTGATGTGATCCACTGACAGCAAGTTGAGACGGCGGCGCAAAAAACATGTTTTCATTTGTTTGGCTATGTAGTGTAACATGCAGGAAATAGAGTTAAATATAAATTTTCATCTCGGATAGAAAAGAGGTAATCCTGCTGAAACAGAATGCCTTAATACTCAGCTTCTCATTGGACAAAAGCTGGGTGAGACCATGGAACAAGAACCGCGTTCATGACACTGACTCCTCGCTTTATATGTAGCCACCCCCACGTTTTGAGTTTGACTACCGTTGCATAACTGACACTTGTCCAATTGTAGTGTCTCAGAGGAGTCCAACTATACATTAGCTATACAGCGAAGTGCGCCTTGCTGAAGCAGCTGCCACCGTCGAGGGGCCTTCTCCGGCAGGTGACAGAACTGCTGCCCCCCTTAGTCCCTATTCTTATCTGACTGCAATAATGAGCACAAGAGCCCTTCGCAGAGGCACAGTGACTCACACTTGACAGTGTGAGTTTTCCTTTTACTAATAATGAGTTGTGACATCCCAAACTCTGTTTATATCTGCACCATCAGTATTTATAGGATAACGAAGCATCCCAGCTTGTTGAAACTGATGACAGTTGCAGGCCTTTTCTCAACACATGACACCAACTTCTAGTCACAGAATTATCACACAAATAATTGGACGATTGTTTCTTTTCGGTATTGTTTTATGGTATTATAGCTCAAAATAGTGTCACAGACTGATTTGTTCTTTACCATCTTGCAGGGTCCAAAAAAAAAAAAAACAGTTTTTTTGTGAAAATAAGAGATCTCCCCAACTGGTGGAATAACCGATAGCACCTCTGGTATGTGCACATTTTTGTAGCATTCAAAAAAGATTCCATTGTGTGTGTGCCCGGAGAAAACCCACACAGGCAACGGTGAGTACATGACAACTCCACACAGGCGGGGCCGGGATTTGAACCCCGGTGTGACGGTCCAAGAGCTCACGGTGCTGAAAAGTCTCCTTGTGATTAATGCACGTGACTTCTGGCCAGTCTGAAACATCCCCATCCATGCTTCAACATGTGCCATTCGACAACTTGTCGCCGAGTGTTCATGTTCGCCGTGGACGTTTTAGAAACACAAACACAGGGAGCGTACAAAGATGTGTATATCTTTTTCATCATCTTTTGTTTTAAGGTTAGGTTAGGGTTAGGTTATAACGTATGTGAGCTCTCTCTATGTAGAAGAAGGGGACGATGAGAGAGATATGCAAGCGCCCACAAGCGATTGGGGTGCCGTGGTCCCGAAGTGTCCACTTCAAGGCGCAGAGCTGTAATCTAATGCCACAGCCAACTTCTCATCATCCTTTCATGGGGGTCTGCTCGCAGTTCTTTATAGACACAACACACATTATGCACTTCGACCTCCGAACTCAGAGTTTCTTCTTCCGCCATGCCAAAGACTATCAATGCTCCGCTCATGCGTGGCATTTAAAGGGAATGAGATGAGCTGCTTTGATTGGACAGGACTGAAATCTTTTAAATTTGCTTTGGTACGCCGAACCTCAGAATTATCAACAGCGAGTCCAACCCGCCTCCTTGCAGTCATGATCACAGAGCCCAATGAAATGATCTATCACAATACTGAAAAGTAGACCTTGACTGGAAAGAAAAAAAATACATCTTGAGGCCGATGCCTCAACATATTATTGTAATTTTGGATTATGTTGTTCAAGTGAAACTGCAAGGTTGAACACTGGTCATTTAAAATCTTGAGATTGCAATATAATTGAATTCTAATCACTAGAAAGGGTAATTGAAATTGAATTACTGTAATCTGCTCCAGGGTCACCATCATCAAACCTTCAGGTATATTTATGAATGTATTTTATTGTACAGGAAATGTTTTGAGTTAAGACAGCAAAAATGTACAAAAAAAAGATGCTGAAACAATAAATGGTAACAGACAAATTACATGGATTACTGCTAAATGGTTTGTGTCACATTAAGATAATAGAAAGTTTTGTGGTTAACAGGTACATTCTATTCTTGTTTTTATTAATATTGTATTAATCTCAACTGTTTATTTCTTTAGTTTTATTGTATTGAACAGCCAGGAGCAAGTGTGTGATTAGAACTATGTTGCATTAACTTCACAACACTAATTTCCCATCGTAGGGTCATCACACATCATCACACTTTTCTTCTTTGCGGTAAAACCCCCCAAAAAATGTGGAATTTCTTTGCTTGTTCACTGAGCTGAAGTCTTAGACTACACTATGGTTTTGATTGATGTACGTGCTTACAAAACACTGTGATTACGCCACTACAGTACAAAATCCGACAAGATGCAGCTCATTCAAACTGAAACTGAACAGCTCTGACCTGAAAGAGGACAGCAGCAATTTAATTCTAATAATGTTAATTTACAGGGCTACCAACTGTCCTGGCTTGGTGATCCATCCAGACAGGGAGTGAAGAAGTGTGGCCGCCAATCTAGAATAAATTTATGTTCTTATGTTGCCTAAATGACTGCACTTAACTCACACAGCTTTTTATTTTTCCCTTCGATGTATTACAACTAAACAGAAAACATTGCGCTGCAGCACTCAGGTTTTTGTGGACGCAGTCAGCTGCAACGGCAAAATACTTTCTATTTGCTCGAAGGTGATTTTGACATTTAAGGACAAGAACAAAATAGCTTGGAAAACACTTTCACTGAGGCAGAACACATTATCATCTGTGTTTATGATCTCCCCTCTGCAGTAAATGGCAGCAGCTTTCTTTTTTAAAGATTGGCTTTAACCTTCCGAGCAGCAGAAGTAGATTATCATCATGGTCGTCCCTCGTAATGACAATTAGTGCTCTCAATGATATCATATTAATACGACAGTGTAAAGTCTAATTCGGGGGATTTTTGTTTTTTTACATCTTAATACATTTTTTTTAAATGATACATATTCCTGATACAGCATGCATTCACACTAAAACTACAAAAAATAAATAAATGTTCAAAGCAGAGCTGAGCATCCATTGATAGAAGTACATTCCCGCTTATTCTAATCACTTCTTTGTAAACTGAAATATCTTGCTCACTTTGTATCGTGACAAGAAAACCTACAAAGAAGTTTAGAGGCTCGGATTTGCATACAGATTCCCTCGTGTGGCTCAGTGTTGTCTGGTAATGATGTTGTGGTGCAAACACACCATAATAAGTCAGCGGATAAGAAGCACTGACTAATGATGCCGGCTGATGCTTGAAACATCTACATTGTTACGTGTCATTTCCAACACACTCATAGTTAGCCTTGTCAAAAACAGATTGGTGTTTTGAAGTACTTCAGCGAAGTTAGCGTCTTTTTGGATGTGATGACTACTCTCATGGCTCACGTGTCAAAAACCCTTTTGTAGCTTTCTGTGTTTTATTTACATGTTATCCGTCTGCTTTCACAGGGCGAGGGGACTTCTCTCTTTCCCCCACATTGCAAAATGTGAATTTAAGGTTAACTTAAATCAAATGGAGTGTGAATTGTCCATATGTGCCCTGTGATCGACTGGCGACAAGTTCGGTGTGACGGTCTGAGCGCTCCCCCGTGCTGAAAAGTCTCCTTGTGATCAATGCGCTTGCGTTACTAACAGGGGAACTCTGGGTACACAGCAGATGCTTACTGGGAAATCTCCCGGTCTCATAGTTCCCTTTCTTCTACATAGAGGGAGCTCACATACACTATAACCTAACCCTAACCTAACAAAAGTTAATAAAAAAAGATATCCACACATATGTAAGTTTGCTGTGTTTGTCTTTCTGAGACGTCCACAGGGTATATGAACACTCGGCGACAAGTTGTCGAATCGCACGTGTTGAAGCATGGATGGGGATGATTCAGAGTGCCTGTCCGGGATCAAACACGGGTCCTCAGAACTGTGAGGCCAACGCTTCACCAGCTGATCCACCGTGCGGCCTTTAGTTGACATACTCAGCATTATTGATGCCTCGTGTTTCAATATCCCTGCGAAATGCAGTCACAATAATAGCAAATACGAAGACAATTGCTTGTCCCTCTAAAATAAGCTTCAATTTCTTCGTAAATCACAAAAGAAGGTCTCATTTCCAGACATTGCTCAGTCCATTTATAAAATATTGGAAGCTTTCTGTCAGCCGGTAAAAAAGATTCATGATGAGTAGGTCAGGTTGTTGAATGAGAGTAAATTGTGTCTGCCTGCTATGACTCACAGTGACACTTTTTTTTTCGCCGGAGTCTGACTTATCATCAATCTTGCGACGGGAAGGTTAGCCCACTAGTTTAATTCTCTCTGAAATATTAAAGCACTCACAAAACGGGCAGCTTAGGAATTCCTGCTTGCAATGAAATCCCTCATTAGCTATTAAATGGATTTCAAATTCATTTCAGATTCCGTTCATTTCCAATGCGGATATCTGCGTGTCAGAAATGGGGTTCGGCGTTTGTAAAAATGCATCGCTTTCATTAGCATTGCATGAGTCTAGACGTATGCAAAGCTGCAGAAAACTACCGTCACAGTAAACAAACAAACGAACAAAAAAACGAAATGAAAGAATGCAGACGGCCAAAAGAATGAGTCAGTATAAATAAGGATAAGAATAAGAATTGTAAAATATACTGATGTTGTCATACTTGAAGAAATAAAACTTTGACCATAATTACTATACAGTCATTACCTAATTCATCTCCAAATTTATTGTCATGTATTGTTATTTTTAATAGCCCTGCGTCTTTATGATTAAACTGTGCAAATATCTGGGTCACTTTACACACGTTTTCCATTGGGGATTCTTTGAAACGAGTGGAGACTCGCTCGAGGCCAAGGGCTGAATAAATGATGGAACCATTTTCCTACGTGCTTGAACATTAACGCAATAACCCTGTGATTAAAGTGGAAAAACATTCAAATGTATTCATTATGGCCATAATGTTGTATGTTTCCTTTTACTCTCTTCCTTCTACCTGGCACACATGCGGGCATACACACACACATTCGCACAAACTGTATTGTTAAAATACATAGTGCCATGTCAGCTCCAGTGACATGTTATTAACTGGAAGAAGAGCTTGTTGGCATCTGGCCATGATTGTGTGTTTTCTTGGGTTCTGAACTTGCTTGTAACAAAACTGCTGACGCGCCGATACGAATCAACAGCTTGCCGAGGTGTGCGGGTGCATGTATGCGTGTGTGCGCGACACCCACAGTTTGTGTAATCTAGGTTATGTGGCCGTGCTATGCTAAATCCAATGATTAAAATGGACGGATGAAGCTTGTGGACAGGTATAAAATCAAATTAGATGGAAAGGGGATGAAAGCATCGTGATGGCAGAGGGAAAGTTGCGAGGAGGACACCTGCAGCCGCGAGCGAGCGTGAATGATAATGCTTCCAGGGTGATCATTACCACTTCCATAAATGTCGAGTACTGCAGTTAGTGTAGGGGCCATCGCCCATACTGATGTTAATGTTAAGTGCTTCAGTCATGCTAATTCGATTGCCTTGACAGCTATGACAGAATTCTGGAAGCGGAGAGCGCTTGCCATACGATAAGTGACTGAGCTGACACCCCTTTGGCTCGTTAAAGAGCTCTTCATTTTATTTAATTAACAGTGTTGACGGGGAGTATCGTGTTGGCACTCCGGCGTGGCTGTCAAACACTTTCATTAAGGTAGTGAGAAATCAATGTTCTACGGTTATACCTGTTGTGAGCACACACAGCCGGTGGCCTTGCAAATCTTGGGGCTTTGTGATGCGATTGCACCCAAGTTAATAGGACAGCAGTAGTGACATAGGGATTAAAGGCAAACTTTTTATGTACCTAAGTTATCCATCCATTGATCTATCCATCCATCCGACTGTGGTCGCGGGAGTGCTGGAGCCTATGCCATCTGTCATCACGTGTACCCAAGTTATGCACATTGCTATTGGGTGCCAGTTTGTGGGTTAACTGCTGATTTGTGCCCCTCTGGAAGGCCCACAATCTTCCTTGGAGTATAACTTCTTTTTTTCCACTCGGCTGGTTCTGATTAGGGGTCGCCACACCATGTCATCTTTTTCCATCTAAGCCTATCTCATGCATCTTCCTCACTAACACCCACAGTCTTCCTGTCCTCCCTCACAACATCCATCAACTTTTTCCCTGGTCTTCCTCTCTCTCACTCTTTTGGCAGGCAGCTCCATCTTCAGCACCCTTCTACCAATATACTCATTCTCTCGCCTCTGGTCATGTCCAAACCATCGAAGTCTGCTCTCTCAAACCTTGTCTCCAAAACAACCAACTTTGCCTGTCCCTCGAATGAGCTCATTCCTAGTCCTATCCAACCTGGTCACCCCGAGCGAGAACCTCAACATCTTCATTTCTGCCACCTCCAGTTCAGATTCCTGTTGTTTCTTCAGTGCCACCATCTCAAATCCATATATCATGGCCGGCCTCACCACTGTTTTATAAACTTTGCCCTTCATCTTAGCGGAGACTCTTCTGTCACATAGAATACCAGACACCTTCCGTCAACTGTTCCACCCCACTTGGACCCTTTTCTTCACTTCCTTACCACACTCTCCGTTGCTCTGTATTGTCGACCCCAAGTATTTGAAGTGTCCACCCTTATCACTTCTCCCTGGAGCTTCACTCTCCACATATATATAACATGTATAACAGTAAATTAAATGATGCAGTTAGCACGATTATGCAAAAATACAAAACCTAGTTCCAGTTAGATTTTTTTTTTTTTTGATCAAGATGCAAAACAAAAGGAAACAAACACTCTCTTCAGTCTACGAACAGAAATGCTCAAGCCTTTTCGATTGGCCAAAAGATTGACCATCATGAAGAAGAACAGTGCTCATGCATGCTTCATTTTACAGAAGTCGCCAGTTATTTCTTTTTTTGAGAGAGAAATCCGGTTTCATTGTTCAAGTTTCAAAAGGCACTCAAATGTCTCACAAAAGATTCTAGTTTTACAAGGCAGCCTTTTTTTTTTTTTTTTTAAACTAGTCAACTATATGTGAGATTTGCAGCAGATCTCTCAGTTTCCCCTTGATGGAACATGGCATTACAAGCCTTCATTTCTTTTTAACTGCGTCTGTGTCCTCCAACGCAAACACTAATATCTCAACAGGTGGAGCAGAAATATCCCAGTGGGACACTCTGGCACGACTGTCAGAGAAAGAGACTTGAAGTCACATTGACAGCGCTAACCGCAAACAAGTCAACACGCTGAGGTCTTCTGTGGTGAACCCCAACGAGAGGAATCCTCTCCAGGAGTCTCAGCCATTCAGATTTGACAACAGATGGGGGAAAAAAATGTTATTGAGATGAGTGACTGACCCTCAGTAAAGCGTGAGATGACGTCTACGTTTTACCACTCCAGTAGTAAATTGTGTTCGCGATAATAACAGCGACGGGCTGCTGTGCCTTTGTGACTGCAGGCAGTTTAGTTGCGCTCAAATACCAGGTGTCTATTGATGATAATGAATACTAGGTTTTATTTACTGTACGTAACCTTTTACACCCCATAAAAAAAGTCGGTCTGGCTTGTCATTTTATGAGGCCTGCCAGAGTTTTAATGCATATGGTTGTCTTAAAATTAAAACGTCTTTTGTGTACTATCGACATTATTATTTACAGTCAGTATACATTACGTGGACAAGACCACTTCGTGTTGCTTCTTCACAGACGAGGCAAGAGGAAAACACATTTTTGTTTTCATAATCATACAGATACTATACTGCTCCATAAGGTCACCCATACACCATCACTCAATATACAAGGTAACTATGTATTTTGACTATTAAAATAAAATCACACCCGAGCTCGTCAGATCTCGGAAACGAAGCGGGTTTGGCCCTGGTTAGTACTTGGATGGGGGACCGCCTGGGCATACTAAGTGCTGTAAGCTTCTCTCCCCAGCTAAATGCAGAGGAGTTGCGTCAGGAAGGGCATCCGGCGTAAAACTGTGCCAAACGCATATGCGTTCATCTACGATGACACACTGTGTCGACCCCTAATGGGACAAGCCGAAAGGAAAAGAAGAAGATGAATTGTAAATCTTTTAGAGCGTTTGTTCTTCAAGATACCACAGTACTTAATACCTCCTCGTCGGGATTTTGATGTATGTACTATGAAGAGTTTGTACGTTCCAGTTTCACAGGTATGACTGACCCTCTGAGGGCAACAATAACTCTGATGAGGGCCACGGTGAAAGTGACATGCAATGAACCTGCAGTAACGTTAGAATTCAGATTTTCAAATAAATTTTGTTAATATTGAGCTAACATGAGTAAAAGTTTTTTGTTTTGATAGTCAAAGTAAAGGAGTTGCATTGGCAAAAGATTCTCTCAATAATCAATTATTTCAACTTTATTTTTCTTGCATAGTAGTTGGGATTATTATTATTGTTCTTTATTATTACTATTTTTGTTTTTGCTGTCTTATGAATTCATTAGCATATTTACCGACTCTGCTAAAGGCCTTACAGTCACATCAGCTTGAGGCCGTGGGGCCAAACCCATTAAACTAGTGAACAGATGTTTAATGGAGTCTGGACAAATAGATTTTGACCTTTGCACTCACATCCATCTATCACACACACACGCACACACACAAGCAAATGATGGATAGATGTCAACACCAGGCCTCATTCTGGTTTTGCTCGTTTGTGTGTGTGTGTGTATCTATCTGTTTGTGGATAGATGTGCTGACCAGCAAGGCCCAGTAATGAGCAACAATATGGTTCGTTCCAGGATTTCCACCTGTCCACTTCATTAAAATGTCATAGGTCCCAATTTTATTATCTCCCTGTTCCAGACAAATACAGTGGCATTTCACACCTGTCCATCAATATTTTTTTCATTACAGCCAAGCACGCTGTACTTTAGATGTTGTTGTTTATTTTGCAATTTTTAAGAAAGGCATCTTTGCTGCAAATTAAAATGGCCAATGCAAGAAAACGTCTTCCCATTGGCTGGGAGGGGCTAAGGGAGACAAAGGAGAGCAGCCGGAAGTGATGACCTCAGCGGTTACGACTAAATATGGTTGGCTTCACCTCAACAAACCCCATGGGATCTGGTCCCAGTCTTCTTGAGGGGGGTTAGACTCTCTTCCACTCTGGAGTTGCCCCAGGTGAGAAGCACTGAGCAGGGGTGAGCAAGTGTGTATATTGGCGTTCGCCCTTGTGGACGAGATTTTGGGGTGGGTGAGGTTTGCAGTTGCTTAGCGTGCCGACCCTTTTGGCAGCCCTTGGCGGGGGTGCCATTGGGGGCTCTTGGTTCTGCAGGGGAACTTCGATAAACATGTGGGCAGTAACAGTGAAAGTTGGAAGGGCTTGATTGAGATGATTCGCTTATATTAATTATTATTATTGTGTAGTACAACTGTACCGTGCTGTACAACCTGTATTTTTGCGATATACTATTTATACCATTTATTTTATCATACTAATATAACATTGTGCTCATATAATTCACATTTAAACAGGTAATATAATGAACAGATACAATGCAATATTAAAGTCCTCTCAATCTGGCCAATTTATTTTGTAATCATTATAATATCCCAATAGATCTGCATCAGTTTAAAACAGAAGGGGAAAAAAACGAATTATAATTGGTCACGGGTTACTTCCAAAGATAAACATCACCGGCAAGGTACCTTGTAATTCTCTGGAGATTGCCTACTCCGTTCAAACAATGCCAGAGTTAATGAAACTAAATGCATTCAAGAAGTGAATATTCTCCCTCTTCTCTGTTTGCCTCATCCTCTTTCTCCTTTATTCTCCTTCTCCTAAACAAATTGTTTCAAGTCTTGTAATACAGTATTTTACTCCCAGTCGCGTAAAATAGAAAGCTTTGTCTATGTATGCATATTTTCACAAATGTAGTATTGGAAACGATTCTTACATTCATGTATTTTGGGCAAGATATCCTGGGTTTGTGTTGCCTGGCACACATTCTGAAGTTCAGTGTGGGAATCTCAGAATCTTTTCTGTGTGGATTTTACATGTCCTCCCTTTGCTTTTTTTAGGAGTTTTGGAGGGACTCTGGCTCCCTGAAATATTAAAAAATCATGCGTGTTAACTTAATTGAAGACCCAAATTTGCCTATAGCAGTTTGTCTTTGTGATTGGCTGGAGTACCACACGTTTTGCTCAGTCTTCTACGATCAGGCGTAGTTCACCCGCGACCCAAATGAGAACAAGCGGGTAGAAAATGAATGGATGGATAAAACAGTTATATGAGGCTTTTGCTTTTTTTCTTTTAGTCTTGTTGCTAACCTGCATTATGCTACCAACTGTACTGATTGTGTTTATACTTTTGGACAAAAGCTAGGATTTTGTCGCCCACTCCTCTCATCCTTCTTTGGCCCTTAAAAAAGTGTCAATATTTTGACACCAGGGACATTATGACATTATCTAGCAATCGCCAGCGTGTGTTTCTCCGTCTACCATGTCAAACAGATTGTTCGGTCACAGAAAGCTGATTCTGTGGCACGATTAGCGAGCTCTCCATATTACCAGGGCCACAGCCAACGGCTCATGTTCATATCCCCGTGTCTGCTTCAGTGAATTCTGGGATGAAGAAGTTCTCTGACCTCAATTTACACTTTGTGTCTTCAATTCAGTTTGTGAACACACACACACGCATGGCTCCGAGTCCTTGGGTGGGCGTAGATTAGATCCGAACTTCTAATAACCATACCTGCACTTTTGTCGTATTTAACCAGTTTCACTTTAGCTTTGCACTCCAAAGACACTACTTTTATGTACTTCCCGATACTGGTTAGTTCTCATTTTTTTCATAACAGCATACATCAGCACGTATCATTTTATCGCTGTTTAAATCTATGTATATACTATATTAGAAATTCCATTTTGCAAATGGAAATTGAAGTAAAAGTGTACACCACGACGTCATGCCTCACAAACTAAACTAAAAACTAACTAAAACATATTAAACATTAAAATATGGCGTTACATTTTACAGCATTTGATGAATTTCTTGAGTACAGTGTGTCCTGAAGTATAATTCACACCCCAAAAGTTGACCTAAAAAATCTAGAAAAGCCTTCTACCAATGTACAATGCACACCACCAATTTGCTGCTACCCATATGATCAGAATATTAGGAATGATCTGTTATTTATATTTTGTAAGGTTTTTACCTTTATTGTTTTTCAAAAAACTGTCCCTAGAACAATCATTAATGATAAAAATATTGTGCATGTGCTTATGTAGTGGTAAAATAATCTCTGGACAGGCCACAGGACACACTTGTCCTGGTCCCTGTAAGAATCTCTCAATCAACTAAAATAATTGCTGAATGATGGTACATTTTAATACTCTTAACACATATTACAGTCATAAAAATATAAAGTATTTAACACTGTTGATTAAACACTGCATTAAATATTTGTACATAAACGTTTGTGCATAGAGCAGTTTATCCACTACATTACACATCCTTGGCCAAGCCTTCAAAAGAAGCATTTGGCTCATCTAAAAACCTAGAAAGATCCATAGTAGCTACCTTTCGTGCATCACTGTGGAACTCATCATTGATGACTTGAAACATTTTTTTTTTAATCCCAAGAGTTACGGTTGCACATCGCAACCTCTCCCCCTCCATCCGGCTCCAATCTATTGCATCTTTCCTATGGCGTCAAGTGGCTATCAAAACAACATGAGCTCAAACTAAGTAGATATGAGGGTAATGGGCACATTTTAAAAAATCGAACATTTCAATTGTGTCCGCTCTCCCGTTTTTTTTTTTGTTTGTTTTTTTTAATGTCCCCGTGACGCTCGTATTACGTAGTTGGAGCTCACGTTGTTTTGATACCCACCTGGAGCCATTGAGGTGAGCTATCGTTGTTTTGGACTGCAGCGTGACTTCCAGGTTGACAACATCATTGGCATGAGTGGTGACGCATTTCTTTTAAAAGCAGCTGCACAACTAGCTGTTGTAGTTGAAATTTTTTGTCTTAGTTTAAGTTCAAATAAAGTCACGGGCAGTCGTTTCTGATTTTTGGACGTGTATACTATACACAATGTATTTTTTATTTTTAATCCAAACCTAAATATAATGCGCTCTATTAACTTTTTGAAAATATTTTGGGAACAATGTGCGCATTATTTTTGAGAAATTACGGTAAGTAGTGATGTAAATATAAAATACATAAGCTTAACAGAAAACAGAATGGGTACATTTTTCTGATCGAAATAGATCTAATGACAGCCAAAGCAAAAGTATAAAGAAATAAACCAAAAAAATCTCAGCTGTGATTGACACATTTCAAAGAGGTATTAATTTCTGTCAGTATCAGTAACATCTGTCAGTGAATGCCATTAACTGATATAGAAGTCAAATATCCTTTTTAAGAAAAGTTTATTCTCATTGTTGTGCCCCTTGACTGACTGGCAACCAGTTCAGGGTGTTCTCCGCCTTTTGCTCGAAATCCGCTGTGACAGGCACCAGCATGCCCGCAACAATCGTGAGGATCGGCAGCTCAGGAAATGGGTGGATGAATTCATTTTATTCTTGTTGTGGTTGGTCATTCCTCATCCACTTTGAACCACGGGGTAATTTATTTTCTCTCGCTCAGTCATAACTCAGCACTATTGTTGTTTTATTATTGCACCTCTTGTATAAGAATGTGCAGGTGTAACAGATGTTTTTGTCAGGGATAGTATTAGTATTTCTCATGCCCTCCCAGACTTGCTTGTCTTACCAACCCTATCATAACAAGTGTATTATGTGGCTTAACATGGGTTCTTTTAAAAGCCCATGAGGTCCTAAAACGTAACCATAATAAATGGTTCAAACGATTAATTACTGTATAATTGCGTAAATGTCTGTGTGCCTGTCTGTGTGTTTTGGCAGTTTAAACCTCCCAGGTCAGCCAGTGTCAAGTGCTTCTGTAGCATCTAATCCGCGTGTTGAGTGAAGGGTGACCGTGCTTGCCTTCTGTCTCACACCGCATTGACTCCTACCGTAAGCCACTTTTCACCCCAATTTAACACCAATCGTCCTTTTCACAATCCTTTTCACAATGCTGTCCCAACATCCCAATGTAACCTTTGCATCACATTCTTGCATCAACCAGTCACCATTGCCCTTCTCGCTACCAAATCATCATCAATAATGGATGTTCTTTCCAGTGTTGTTTGTTTCAAGGGAATTACTGTTCATGGCCTCAGGGCAGAAGGAAATTGAAACGCGGTGCGTCCTGATTACTACAATAAACACCGATCAAAATTGAGATCATAGCGGTGAAGTTACGCTCTATCTGTCATATAGCACAAAGCATCCAATCAAAATGTTTAAATGTTACCACTGCAGCCCAAATGGAGCTCTTGTGCATGTTATGCTATGCATTAGACTGTTTTTAAACCTAAATCTAGCATGATCAAGCTTCAAAGTCCCATTTTTTTAATATCATTTTAGAAAAATATCAGATATTGTCCCACAATGCGTGTGTCAGAAGAATTTAAGGTGGAGGTGGGATTGCATCAGGGATCCGCCCTGAGCCCCTTCCTGTTTGCGGTAGTAATGGATAGGCTGACAGATGAGGATAGACTGGATTCCCCTTGGACCATGATGTTCGCAGATGACATCGTGATCTGCAGTGAAAGCAGGGAGTATGTGGAGGAACAATTAGAAAGATGGTGGCACGCACTGGAAAGGAGACGAATGAAGATTAGCCGAAGTAAATCAGAATATATGTGCATGAATGAGAGGGGCGGTGGGGGAAGAGTAAAGCTCCAGGGAGAAGAGGTAGCGAGAGGGTGGACGACTTCAAATACTTGGGTCCAAGTAGGGTGGAACAGTTGGCGCAAGGTGTCTGGTGTTCTATGTGTCAGAAAAGTCTCCACTAGGATGAAGGGCAAAGTCTATAAAACAGTGGTGAGGCCGGCCATGATGTACGCAATAGAGATGGTGGCACTGAAGAAACAACAGGAAGCAGAACTTGTGGTAGCAGAAATGAAGATGTTGAGGTTCTTGCTTGAAGTGAACAGGTTGGATAGGATTAGAAATGAGCTCATTAGAGGGACAGCCAAAGTTGGATATTTTGGAGACAAGGTTCGAGAGAGCAGACTTTGATGGTTTGAACATGTCCAAAGGCGAGAGAATGAGTATATTGGTAGAAGGGTGCTGAGGATGGAGCTACCTGGCAAAAGAACGAAAGGAAGACCAAAGAAAAGGTTGATGGATGTGGTGAGGGGGGACAGGAAAACTGTGGGTGTTAGTGAGGAAAATGCACCAGATAGGCTTAGATGGAAAAAGATGAGACGTTGTGGGGACCCCCAATCGGGACAAGCCGAAAGGAAAAGACGAAGAAGATTGTCCCTCAATGTAATAATTAAAGAAAAATACAAAGATGGAGATGTAGAAATGATGATGATGAGAGGTGTAGTTAAGAAAGTGATTTGGTGAGTGAGATGTGGATGAGTATGTTTAGTATTTCAAAACTACCCTCAATGGCCGTTTGGGGAAGAAGCGTCTCTTGATGCCGCCCACTCAGTTTGGCCTCCAGGTTTAGCAGGTCTGTGTTTACACATGGGCAAATGTCAGAATATCTTACAGTTCTGTATCTCTGTGGCTACAGTATCACTCCGTACCTGAGCTGATGACTTTGGATTGATGAATCTTTTGCTTGGGCAGACTTTCGTTGTTTTGTACATTGTGGGTAAGGTTTCAAAGAGGAGAAATTTGGCTACATAATACTAGGAGACTTACTGGTGAGTAAATGCTAGTGATTGCAAACCAAATAAGAGCTTTGAAATCATTCTTATAAATCTCTTCTTGCGTATTATCAAAAATGAAAGTAGAGTGATACAAAAGCGCTTATTACACAACGAACACCGTTGATATTAATCCAAGGATGATGATTCATCGTTTAGTTGAGGGCCTTCTATCCTATTTACCGTTGAACACTGACCAGAGTATTGACCAGTTGGTCGTGTTCACTGTTGAAAGGTCTCAAGGTAAATTTTGGAGAATTCTGTTTCAAGCTTTCCAGGAACTTTTTCTGTTCGAAAATGCCCCGATGCACAGAGCAAAGTCCACTGAACTCATTGGATGAGTTCAGTGTGTAAAAACTTGCATAGATGTCTGAACTCAAGCCCATTAAACTCCTTTGAGATGATCTTGAGTAGATACCAGCAGAGACATCTGGCGTCACAATATCCATTCATCCATTATTCTAGCCGCTTATCCTCACAAGGGTCAAAGGAGAGCCGGAGCCTATCCCAACTAGCTTCGGGCAAAAGGTGGACTATACCCTGAACTGGTCGCGAGTCAGTCACAGGGCAGATATCTACACCATCACTGAGTGGGAATTGATCCAACGCTGCCTGCACTAAAGTCAGGCGTGTGTACCACTACACCATCAGTGACTCCCCACTTATCCTCACAAGGGTCACAGGAGAGCTGGAGCCTATCCCTGCTAGCTTCAGGTGAAAGGCGGACGACACTCTGAACTGGTCGCCCGACAGTCACAGGGCAGAAGTCAACACCATCACTGAGCGGGAATCGATCCCACGCTGCCCACACAAAAGGTGTGTGTACTACTACACCAACAGTGACTTGTGCCCACAATAATTTCTCTGAAACAATACATTCACATGCACATTAGACACTAGAACTCGCAGTTATAGTACATAATCCATGCATCCATTTTCTGAGCATCTTATCCTCACAAGAGTCGCAAGAGTGCTGGAGCCTATCCCAGCTATCATCATGCAGGAAGGGGGGTACACCCTCAACTGGTTGCCAGTTAATCGCAGGGCACCACTTGAATGCCGCAAACCCAGTTGACAATTAATGGATCTTATAAGGGTCCAAATGGGTTAAAACAAGAACTTGTGTATTCGGAGGTGGTGCACCCCCGAGCCAATTTTTGGTCTGCCTTTCATGTGGCTCTTTACTCTTTTTTTTCCCACCCCTTGTTTATTCCACTGGGTGGTGCCTATCTGAGCACGATTACTTATCAGTAGCATAATTACGTGTATCAACTCGTGAAAATGATGTGTATTTAATTTTTGATCACAGTTGCCCTCTTTGTTGGAAGTGCCCCCTGAGCACGATGCAACCCCGCCAATTCCCCCGCTCCGCAAAGTGTTCCGCCCCTCTGTGTTTGTTTACAATCACCTACAGGGATAGCGTCGGAGGACAAAAAAGACAAAACAATTTCAACTAATCCTGCACGGAGCAAAGGATAGTGGATCAGAGATTTCTATAACCTCAAAGAAATATGTTAACATTGTATTAAATAGCATTTTATATTTGTCGAGCATTAGAAAATATTAGTGGTCCTATACTACTTTATTTTTGTTATATTACTTTACATGCAAATATCTGGTGGAACATAGAAAAGGGAAAAACGTTTTAAAAAATCCATATTTATTTTCAAAACAAAAGATTACTTGCATTTTTAAATCTATGCATTTTACAGTATTATTTAACAGTTCTAGGACCTTACTTGGATGTGCAGGAGTTACTGTTACAATATTCATTTAAATGGAAAACAACTGATACTTATTGACATGTGGCGGGTATGATGAAGTGCAAAAGAATGAACAGCTGGGAAAATTGGAAAAGATTTTCAGGAATAATTTAGGCTCGAATGTGACAGGCAGCCTGGAAGCAGAGCAGTTGAGAGGATGGAATGTTACGTAATCCACAGATAAATGGTCAGGAAATGCTCTGATTTCATTGTTGTCTTGTTGGCTGTTGTCATGGCAGACTATTTATTTGGATCATGATCCTTCGCTTGGGAGCAAGTAATATACTCTTATATTTAGCTCTTAAATGTTAGAGAATATTAAGAAATAAAAGCATGACCCGGAGTCCCCAGAGAATATGAAAACGAAAACACTTTTCTTTATTGATACAGTACCCTGTTAGATATAGTCTTGATGGTTATTGGGCTGTTAGTGTTTGTGTGCCTGTGTGACTATGAAACCTCTCGGAAGTGTGTGGCCTCTAATTGGCCACAGTAACTGAGTTTGCTGCGGCAACACGAGCTGACTGCAAGGGAAGGCACAAGCTCCTCCACACTAGCATTCACACAACTACAGATAAGGCTCAAATTAATGATGACAATAATGTCAGTGCGGAAACAATCCCAGCCGCAGAAATACAGAACAAAAAAACAGCGGATGAGTGTGTATTTATTGATCTGACGGTGCGTCTCTCTCCGTGCAAATTTCAATTTAAAGTGGTACGCAGCAAGCAATGAAAGGCGGAATGGAACGCAGAATACTTTTGTTCAAAGCTTTTGGGATAACCCGCATCTTTTACTTTGAGATGTTTTCGTTGCTACGTTAACAATGTCATGTTAAAGTTTCTCTGTTTTGAAAATAAAAAAGGTGCTCATGGTGGATGACTTACCTGAGCATCAGACATAAAAAGATGATTATTCCTTTACGTACAATGTTACTTTTATCAGCAACCAATCTTACTGGTTTGTGACCATGTAACCATTTTCTTATAGGTCAAGTGTCATCCTGATAAACATTCTAAAATAGATATTGTAATGAAAAATACATATAACATATTAACATACATATCACATATAACATATATAATAATAAAAAAAAACATATAAAAATAAATATGAGTGGAGAACGCGTCATCCATGCGCAAAGTTGCGGAAGTGTCATGCGACGTCCAAGTTGTCGCCATATTGGCTGCATCTCCTGTCTGTGACATCACCGCGGACATTCGCCATTGAAAACACGCTGTGGCCCATACTGTGGGAGAAGAACATGCCCCTTCTGACACGGAAGCTCTTTTCGAAGAAGAGAACATCTCACAACCATGTGAAGTTACCAGGACAATGTTACCATATTTAGATCATATGTGGATCACGGCCAAAATACCTCCCCGCGAGTGATCGGCTCCCCGTTTGAGCCACTTCTTCTGCGCGGCGCCGTGACGAGCCACCCTGGCCGACAAGACCGCCGGCCACCTCGACCTTGTCGACAAGGCCTGAGGATGCCGTCCTTCAGCGGCTGCTGCACGGAAGCCTTCCGATGCATACATCAATACATTTCGCACCCCTGACTTACGGATTATGCCCCCCCCCCAACTATTGTTTTTTTTAGTAGCTGTATACACACTTACCTGTCATTTGGAACCCACGAAGCTCTCGTCCTTTGCACCTGTGCAATCCATTTTTCACGGCGAACCAGGTCCCTTGGAAACTTATGAAGGGTAAATCCATCCTCCCGAGTGTTCGAGCAAGTAATAGGGGCAATACAACGAGTCGGCATTTTGGCTAACACGATGGAACAAAGAGCTACCTTCCCGCAGGTAAAACTGATAGAAACAAACGAGTCCGCTTGAGGGCGCTCCTGACCCGTACGTCACTTCCTGCTTCTTCTCCAAAACAAATCCTTCGAGAGGATTTTCATGGTGTGAGTTACAAAAAGCCGTATACGTCAAAAACATGTTTTGTGGTGAAATAAGGCATGGGTCCATACCAGCTGCCGTTTTTTCATTAATAACATACTAAAAATCATACATTTCATGACAGTGGCCCTGTAAATATAACTCATTAATGAATTGTAGTACAATAAAAGGTTATTTATTCATCATTATTTTTTTTGGGGGGGGGATGCAACCGGAGTCACACAAAATTCCAGTTGATCTGCCAGGCAGGAGCATAACCATGGATGCAATCTCTCAGAATGAGTGTCTCTGTGTGTTGGGGGGGGGCTCAGAGGGCACGCATACAGCCTGCAAATGGAGGGAGGGAGCCGTCCCTCTCCCCTCCTCGCCCGAGTGCATGCCATCTTCAAGACACGTAACCCAAATTATTGAAGAATGCGGTTGGCTATTTGGTGGTGGACGGAGAGGACGTAGGCGTAGAATGGCGGCCGTACTTCCATCAGACTGCCCCAGGGCAGCTGTGGCTACATAAGTAGCCTGCCACCACCGGGGTGTGACAGAGGAGTGAAAAAAAATAAAAAAAAAACTGTAAAGCAGGGGGCTCAATTTCAATTTACCTTGAGGCCGCGGGAGGCAAACTCCGGCTGAGGTTGAGCCACAGTATCGACACACATGCACACTCAAAAATGTGGAAAAAAATACAATCTTCTCAAATTTGTGTTTTGTTTTTTAACATAAAAAAAGACAAACAATGACACTGGTGTCAAGATGACGTGTGCAAAACTACTGATAAAACTCTCCATGGTAGTACTGCTGTAACTTTCACTCATGGAAAAATGTTTCTCTGCTTGCATCAAGCGCAGTCGATGACATGCCCCTGAGAGCCAAATACCCCACTGTGATTGGTAGATTCGTCAGCTCCGCACACAACACTGTTAGTGCCGTTCAAATAAAACTCGAGGACTTTCATATTCAGGTGAGGGCCACAAAATATCGTGAGGCCCAAAGGCTGCCATTTTGAGACTCTGGTCGTAAAGCATATTTGAGTGCCCATAAAAGGCATTATTGTTATTATTATTATTATTATTAACACATTCCCATTATTGGGGCACGCAATGTACAGTGTCATGTCACCTTTATAGAGAAGGAACTTCATCCATGATTGAGAGAGTGGTCAGAGTGGCAATGACTTGACAAACCATGTGATAATTGGTCGATGGTGGCAAAATATTACTTTCCCTTACTTTAAACATCATTAGGCAATCCTTTGCAACCCACAACAGGATGTTGCTGGAGTTCATCTCACTCTACTCCCCAGTTCTTAATCCCATTGAGGATTTTTTTTCTCACCATGGACATCTGAAAATATAATTTCCAGTGACATAAACCAGTGACCCTTCTGGATGCCATTGACACATCACAGAAGATGGCTGCAAAGGTTGGATAAGACACCGTAAAAGATTCATTTTCATCCACACCCCAATGCAAGAGAATATATTTGTAGTCATGTAGATAAAATCTTGTGGTCAGACAGACAGGAACGTCAGGAGGTTGAGGAAAACTGCACTGTAATTCTATAAACAACCCCATGCAGTTTTCATCAAAACTTTAACCATAGTTTACATCGGAACAACTCCTTCGGAGTACACTGTTTTATTTACAAGATGACCAAGCATTTCTTATCCATACCACAAGATTCAAGGACTTGTCATTCTGATGGCACTGACATATTAAAACATTTACTTTTGAGAGATGAACTAAACATTTTTAGGCAGGGACAGACTTTTCCCATCGATTTGTGGTGTTTTTTTGTAAAATGCACGTACTGTTTTGCAAATGTCGAGGAGGATTAGAGAAATTTACCAAACCGACTGAGGAAACTTGTAGTATGTGTCATGGGCATGGTCTGGCCACTGTCGTGGGCGGCACGTCCTGTGAGGGGCATGGCCAGGCCACTGCCGTGGGTGGTGCCACCTCGGACAGCTGTCACAGCTGTGTTACTTTTGGGACACTAATGAACTACGTACTTAGATGTTAAATGTGTCGTCGGCATTTGCCAATTCGTTGCGCACGCTTCACTGCATTCTGGGAAACTCCGCTGCGGTGTGTAAGTTCATGTAGAGCAATCCTTTGTCTCAGGCAGTCTGTGCCCTTTTAGTTTGATCACAACTTGTTATGCTTCTTTGTTTGCTTCATAGTCATCAGACTTTGTTTCACGTTGTTTAGCGTTTTGGTGCCTCTGCCTCGTCTTGGACTACCTTTTGGTGATTGACCTGTTTTTGGAATTAAACCACTCTGAACATTGTGCCTTTGCCTGGAATTCCTGCATTTTAGGTCCACCCCCGTGCCGCAGTTTTGAATCTATCCTAACTGTTTCTCACATGGGCTCTTTGGAAAATTAATTTCCAAGCTAAACTCAAGGTTGTAGATTATCTATATTGACTGACCCAACTCATGCCCACCAACATATTGCGTTCAGGGGACACCTGTCGTCCTCACTCTTCCAAAGAATGAAAGGTTTGTTATCTTCATAATGTAAGATAAAATACCCAATCAACACACAAAATAGGTTTGTCTTAGCTTTGCTTACATTTTCCCGATTATATCTCTCATTTATTATTAAAAATGTTTTTGTTTTCCCCCTTAAAGCACCGTACGTGCAGGTGTTGACCTGGTACGTGTCTGATCAGGCATGCAAGGTCCTTTGAAAGGTGTTTCCTGAGATCAACAAGATACAGTGGCTGTTTCCGTCCACAAGGATGGAGTGCTGCTGCAGCTGGATGCAGCGATGGAGGGGGGAAAAAATGAAAATATGGAAGGTTTTCCCAGGTGCGACAACAATTCTGCCTGAAAACAAAGAAAGCACCCACTCATTCGTGACCATATGCATCTTCACCTGACCTATTTAAATGATGAGACCCATGCCTGCTGAAAAGTGATGGAGGGCGGGGGCGGTGTTTACAGAGGACCCGAGGTCGCTACTGTATGAGTGTGAGTTTGTATCTAAGGGACTGGTTTGAGTGTCACCGCAGGAGTAACAACATAGAGTTTTAAAGGGCAGTTTGAGGGGTAGGTGGTAAGGCTTATAAGATCATCGAATTGGGCCATGAATATGTATGATGTCACTCAGCGTTCAGGTTTGTGTGTTGTGCACACTAAGCACATGTTTCCTCTTCATTTAAAAGGCCAGACAGTTCTTTTCATGCATATTGAATAGACACACACAAGGAAACGTGTGTAATCTGTGTTTGCACACGTGTGCGCGCAATCGGCTGTGGGTAGCTTTTTGAACGGCAAGCGTTTGCGTGCGTGCGCGTGTGTTTATGTTTTTATGAATGCATTGGCTTATGTAGAACAATCAATCACTTGCGTATTTGAATGGGAGCCAATGCAAAATTGCCTTTACGGACATGATGAACTGTTTGGTTGACCCAGAAGATACTACATACAATTGTACAAAACTTACATATTTACATATTGATTTCTATGGGTGTAGATCTCAAGTATACAATCTCATTTAATTACCTACATGACATTTAGTGACACCACTGCAAACGACACTAAACATTGTTAAATTAATACTGTTCAGCAAAGTTTACTACCTTTGTAAATGCAAAACGTTTGATCCAGTTCTTGTATTAGATCTCGAGCAATAATGTGAGTGATACATTTCCTTCTATTAGCCAACATTTATCTTTGCTCCAATGGAGACTTTTTGTTACACTATATACAGATTTTTTTCCAACTATTCATATGTGCATGAGCCAATTATTTGCCAATTCTTGGCTTCTCAAAAATAATATTTTCTGGCACTTGACCGCCTATTTTTTGTAGTTTTTGTTTGTTGGTTTTTTTGTCTTCATTTTTTTTTTTCCATGGCACCTTCTACTGTTCCCCCTCCTCTGCCAATAGAACTAAACTAAGCTCAACTTTATTTATAGAACACTTTAACCACGAGTTTGTTCTCTTCCTCCATTTCTCCAATTGTCTTTTCACTGCTCATTCCTTTTTTTCCTGTTGCAACCACCGTTTCCATCAGCTTGGCTTTCCCCAACCTTCCCAATTTTTCGATCCTTGTCTGCTCCATTTTCCACTCTGATCCCCCCCATTGCCCACCCCCCCTTCTTCCCATCTCCATTCTATATCGTTTTATCATCTTTGTATGATTTTGCGTCCATAGGGAGTGAGAGAGAGACTGAGTGTGTGTGTGATAGTAATCGCTGCAGAACGATTAAGATCTTGCTGTTCCATTGCTGAACCATGAGATGATTTATTGATATTTTGCAAGTGTTTTCTGGAGATGAGAATGTCGGGATTTTATCCCTGATCTAACTAGGCAACGAGGGGATTAACAGCTCCTTTCATCTAAAATATGCTTTGGGGCTCTTTGTTCAAAAAAAGTCAGACTTTAACTTAAAAGTGGCATGTCAGTTTGCTAAATATTTATTGGTTACACACTTAAATGTCTTGTGCTACATTCACTTGAGAACCTTAAATGAATATTGCTGGCTGTTAAACCCAAAGGTGATATTTCAAGAGACCAACAACAACATGGTGCCCCGTACGCCTACCCAAGTGAAACGTAGGGTGTGAATGAATGAATGCCATTTATTGTCATTACACAATGAGAGAGGAAAGCTACTGCTATGTCAGTCCATACATAAAAGCAAGGTAAAAATAAATAAAAAGGAATGTGTAAAATGGAATGCATAAAATGTATTACATAAGATCAGCGTGCCTTCACAATACCACAGCTAGAGGAAAAAATGAGAGTTTAGGGTGGTGATGGCTCTCTGACTCAGGTTTTATTCACCGGTACTTCACACATTTTATGTTTTGTTTTTGTCTTAGTGTTGATATCAAGTACGAGATGGATTTATTTTGGGGGAGAGGTGTTAGAACTGAGGTACAAGAGCCATTTTGATGCAGTAAATATTCTGGACTCCCTCCCAGAGCTATAGCTCCTTGCTAGAGTGTTGTGAGGTCGCACCGCAGCAGGAGGGGGTGGGGTCTCCTGGTGCCCGGAAGCCAACACGGAGCAGAACGCAGACTCCGCTGACTTCTTATCCAAGGCTAAGTCTCCCTGATCGTATTCTTCACCATCTAGTCTGGCGAACAGGATCGATGACCTCTTCAGTCAGCAGGCTACACAGCAGTATATTAAGGACAGCTTTGTTTTACGTTTCTGTGAAACATGGCAAGGATCGAGGACCCCCAATGAAGCCATACCCCCGGCAGGCTCCAGTGATTACAGAGTCGACCGCAGTGCAACAGAATATGGTAAAACATGAAGGAGGAGCAGCGATCCTCATTAAAGAATCCTGGAGCACTAACAATAAAGACACATCAGTCATGTTCTAAGAAGCTGTGATTGGCTGGTGACTAGTTCAGGGTGTACCCCGCCTCACACCCAAAGATAGCTAGCATAGGCTCCAGCGTACCTGCAACCCTATATGAAAAAAATATGGATGGGTGGATGTTCTGAGAACGTTCAGTATATTATAGTGTAGTGCAGGCAATTTTACCTGCCTAGAGAATGTCACTGTGTCATCGTAGTGTATATCCCTGAAAACTGTGAGCTGCACAACTTGATTGGCAGACATGAGAACTCCTATCATGCTGCAATATACTTGGAGGTTTAAACTAGTGAGAAATATCCCAAAAGCACCTTAAACTCTATCAATTTGTCCACTTGTCAACTTCCCCACCTGGGAAAATACCACTTCGGATAAATGCTACCATGACGTTAAAAATACATATCCTGCTGTTGCTAACCCACATAGTTAAATGTGACCATTTTGCTATCCAATAAGCTTCAACTAGACTGTGATGTTATCGACCAAAAATGCACTGAAAGAAATGCAGGGCTGCCTGGAGCTCACCGCCATGAACATTTTCAAGGAAGCCATGGAAAATTTTCACAAACACACTGTCTGGATAGTAATGAGTCTAAAAATGCCTGGTATGCGCTCAGGATGTCCATCAGGAATGCCAAGAGAAATTATACCAAGGAACTTGAACGCGGCTATGAGGAGAACAGCACTAGAGGCAGGTGGCAGGATTTTAGGTCAATGACATCAACAATACCGTGGTCCAAGACTCCATCCTGCCGATCAACCTCAACGCGTTCTATGCCAGATTCGACCAGAGCAACAGAGACATCCCCGATGCTGTGCAGCTGGCAGACCTGTACACAGACATCTTCAGCACTCTTGCACATCTGTGACTCTTATAAGGAATACTTCCTACTAACTGAATGTCTCTTGCTCTTTGTTCTTCTTTCTTTGTTCTTCGTTCTGAATGTCGTACCAGGGCAGCACCGACTGCTGGAGACAAATTCCTTGTCTGGCCAATAAAGCTGATTCTGTTTCTGATTTATACTTCTGGGAGAAAAACAAAATCACAAAATATTCTCTCCATGTAGCAAAAGACACTGAGAACTTTATTAATTGGATTGCCTTTCACAACAGATCACATAAATACAGTAATCCATCTTCTGTTTCGAATGACAGTGGACATGTGGAAGTCAATTATGGAATTTTGTACCCAAAGTGATGAAACAAGCAACAACACCATGATCTATTCTTGCTCCTTCAACTTTCAGTGTATTTATTTTATTTGCATTTTGTCTATATTTTTAGCTGAAAACATAGTTTGACAGTTGAATTGATGATAAACTAAAGGGGAAGATAGAAACAATCGCTCTCAAGAAATAAATGTACAAAAGTGGTACTGTTTTATGAATAACAGTTACTAGATATGTTTTTGCACTTGCAAGTAACAATCCTCGTGGCACAGTGGACCAGCTGGTAAAGCATTGGCCTCACAGTTCTGACGTCCCGGGTTCAATCCCAGACCCGCCTGTGTGGAGTTTGCATGTTCTCCCCGTGCCTGTTTGGGTTTTGTCTGGGCACTCTGGTTTCCTCCCACATCCCAAAACTATACAGCATTAATTGGAGACTCTAAATTGCCCCTAGGTGTGATTGTGAGTGCGGCTGTTTGTCTCCATGTGGCCTGTGATTGGCTGGCAACCAGTTCAGGGTGTACCCCGCCTCCTGCCCGTTGACAGAGCTGAGATTGGCTCCAGCACTCCCTGTGACCCTTGTGAGGATAATTGGCTAAAAAAATGGATGGATGGATGGAAGTAAAAATCCTAAAATCATACTTACAATATGACCTGCACACTTTTTCAGTGTTTTAGAATGGAGAAAGTTTAATACCTGGAATTAATGATTTTATTGCCATTATTAGTTAGGGGTTAAATCCACAATTTGAAAGTCAAACTGTGAGTCTTAATTCTTTTCTTCATACATTTATTTTCTACTGCATATGCTGTTTAGGGTCAACAGAGACCTGGAGCCTATCCTAGCTGACTTTGAATCATTAATCCATGGAAAGGAAGAATTTGGGCTGTCACGGCAAAAAATTTGTCAAACTAAACATATTCCACACTCACCTAGTTAGAATCTCTGCTGAATCATTTTTGGGAGATCTTTTCCTGGGTTCTCAGTCATTTCAAAGATTGAAATTGTATGTGGGTGTGTAAATGATTGACTCGTGCAAAAAAAAAAAAGGGGTAAGCATGTGTTGTGTAGGTAACAGTTTAGGAGATATAACCAACGTGTTAGAAATGTACCTTTTCGTTAAATTTATTAAAAAATGACCTGTCTTCATTCCACGTCTCAGCAGCTAAAAGGTTTGTTTGTTCCCAGATGCCCTACCATCTGCCTGATAAATGAGCCGATGCTAAAGTAGGAGCGCAAAAACCAAACTTCTTGTATTTTGCCCTCAAAACTATCCAAACGTACTGCAAATATCCAATATGCAATTTGGATGCATGGCTCCATGTCAAGCTGCTTCTGATACACATCCTTCACGTACGCACATGGGAAAAGATGTCAGTAAAGATAGATGGATACTTTTTTTTTTTTTTTTTTTGGAACACAGATGCACTGTGTAAAAGTATCAGAGGGAGCTCATCCCTTGGGCGGTGCCATTGAATTTTCCATTGTTCACTTCTGCTGCATTCCCTCTGCTTTTGAGGGGGATTGTCATGATCTGCACTTTTTGTTAAATTTGTTTTGATGAGATTTAGTTGGTGGCATGTTTTGTCAAGTTTTCCTGATACAGGCTGATGTCCTGTCTGCTGATTTGGTTGCTGCTCCATTTTTTTTTTTTTTTTTTTTTTTTTTGGTCTCTCGGCCTTCTACCTTGTCTTAACCAATCAGCTCCTTTCAACCACTCATGTCTTGTCAGGTGTTCCTTGTTGTCTGGTCAGTTTGCTTGTATTCAGTTCCCTGGTTGCTTTCAGCTCTTTTCAGATCAATTGCATGCAATTTTGTTGACTTTGCATACAATGACAAAAACAAACGAAAACTTGAACTTGAATCATTATCGTTTGTAGTCTGTTGCTCGCTCAGGGCCCACCACCAGACCTATCTCGCGGCCCGCCACTGGAGCTCGCTCGGGGAGTGCTGGCGGAGTTCGCTCGCAGCCCGCCCCTGGAGCTTGCTCATGGCCGGTCGCCGGCCGCCGGAGCTCGTTCGTCCGACTCTACATTCTACATTTACAGCCACAGGTTGAAATTCCTACGTCTTCCTGATCAACTGATACTGCTATTTCTTCGTCAGATGAGGATAAATCCGAGAAATCAGCGCTGGCCATAATTGTGTCGAGCCTTTGGTGTGGCACGTAATACGCTACATAATACGTCACATCCGCGCACGTAGATTATGTGACTCGCCAAAATGGCGGCGCCCCTGACAATTTGTAATTGTCGATACAAAACTTCTCAAAACACCATTAAATGAGAGAGTATTAACAACAATTTTAAGATACAGTACATATTACATGACCTATTGGATACATTGTTAGTACAAACCACCGGAATTTCCCTTTAATTTAGATTTAGTAAAGATAGCAAGATGGTGCCTCATGTGCACACGAAACCACCTGCTGGCGATATGTATAGTTACAGGAAGCTGTATGTTAATATGCGTGATGCATTGCAATATGGTGTATCTTTTGGCTCTTGTGAGGGACCATGAAAGACAAAAATTTGAGGGAGACATAATGTGTACACATGAAATAATAAAATATTGTTAAATTGTTTCTGAAATCTTAGTATCATATATGTGGAATTAAATATCAATAAATGAGTTAAATTGATTTCAGTTTTCATACATAATGTGAAGAAAATAATCACTTTAGAAAATACTTTTCAGCGCGCAAATCCGTGCCTAAATTCTATATTAAAAATTTATTCCGTTGTTTTAATGCTCATGTGGTTAATAACAGTGAGACCTGGAGGGGCATGAGTGGGAATAAATCCCACCCCAGTCCCCCCCCACCCAGAGCAGAATCCAAATGGTGTTCTGGTTTTGGACATCTGTGCTCATAATGCATTGTCTGAAACAAACACCACGTTCAAACATAAAGATGCACTTGGCACAAGGACACCCTCGGTCACTGTTCAATGATCAACTTGGTGGTCATGTCATCAGACTTGTCGCCGAATATCTTGGATACTCTGGCAAAGAGAGGAGCGGCGCTGTCAACGGATCACCACATGGTGATGACTTGGCTTTCACTCTGGGGGAAGATGCCAGTCAGACTTCGCAAGCCCAAACATATTGTGAGGGTCTGCTGGGAACGTCTGGCAGAATCCCCTGCCAGAAGGATTTTCAACCACCTCCGGGTGAACTTCAGAACTTCCTGAAGTGGTCATGTGGTCCACCCAGGCAGCGATGATTTGGACGTTATTATTTCCGACCCCTTCCGTATCTATTTTTTGGGTGAAAACAAATTGTTGTTCAAGATTCTCCTTGCCTTGATTAATGGTTTCCTCTGCGTTGGACTTCTCCAATTTTTTGTCTTGCCGCTAAAGCCACAAACCTTGATAAAATGATCGAACCAGCAGTGGACCCCACTGATATGGATTCTCTTCACCAGGTCCTTGTTGAACATGGAGTTCGGCATGAGTGGCTGATTCTGGATCACTTGGAGGAAGTGTCTCGGTTGCTCATTTCTTTTCAGAAGCAGCTTGCGACATTGCATGTGTCTCAACGGTCAAACCCTGCTCCGCCGACGTTCGTCCAGCCACCTGTTCTTAGTCTGGGCAGAAACGGCCATCTCACACACACACACACACACACATCTCAAGTGCCGGGGTGATCTTTGGGAGCATACATCCTGTGGCCACTACCCAATTTTCATGTCTGGTCTCTGCATTTGCCATTGGTTTTAGCATCACGACCATTTACCTGAGTAGTCTGGTAGAAGCCAGTTCTGGCCAGCCAGTGCAACCGCCTAGTGTCTGGGGTCCTGGATGTCCACCAGACCCCCAAATGAGGCTAGGTGGTGGCCGCCTCCAAGGCCCCTTCCACCCTTCCTTCTGTAGACAGTTTTGTTTTGCATTTGTGACATCTTGAATCCATTCATTATAAGAGAGAATTTATGTCATGATGTCTGTTTTGGCCAACTTTGTCCTTTTCGGAATTTATTTGGTTGCCACATTTGTCATATTTTTTCTGTTACATGTTCATGTCTTGTCTGCTCATTTGGGTTTTGTATCCACCTGTTCTCATCATCCCTCTACCTTTTGTCCACCAATCAGCTCCTTCCATCCACTTGTGTTTTGTCCAGGTGCTCCACATTGTCTCGCCAGCTTTGTTGCATTTAGTTCCCTGGTTCCTTCCAGTTATTGTCACATCATTGGAGCCCGTTGCTGTGAGTTAAAAGTTTCTCTTGTCTTCTTCTTCTTTTCTTCTTTTCCTTTCGGCTTGTCCCGTTAGGGGTCGCCACAGCGTGTCATCTTTTGCCATCTTAGCCTATCTCCTGCATCTTCCTCTCTAACCCCAACTGCCCTCATGTCTTCCCTCACCACATCCATAAACCTTCTCTTTGGTCTTCCTCTCGCTCTTTTGCCTGGGAGCTCCATCCTCAGCATCCTTCTACCAATATACTCACTCTCACGCCTCTGAACATGTCCAAACCATCGAAGTCTGCTCTCTCGAATCTTGTCTCCAAAACATCCAGCTTTGGCTGTCCCTCTAATGAGCTCATTTCTAATCCTATCCAACCTGGTCACTCCGAGCGAGAACCTCAACATCTTCATTTCTGCCACCTCCAGTTCAGCTTCCTGTTGTTTCTTCAGTGCCACTGTCTCTAATCCGTACATCATGGCCGGCCTCACCACTGTTTTGTAAACTTTGCCCTTCATCCTAGCAGACACTCTTCTGTCACATAACACACAAGACACCTTTCGCCAGCTGTTCCAACCTGCTTGGACCCGTTTCTTCACTTCTGACCACCACTCTCCCATTGCTCTGTATTGTTGACCCCAAGTATTTGAAGTCGTCGACCCTCGCTATCTCTTCTCCCTGTAGCCTCACTCTCCCCCTCCACTCCACTTCTCATTCACGCACATATATTCTGTTTTTTACTTCGGCTAATCTTCATTCCTCTCCTTTCCAGTGCATGTCTCCATCTTTCCAATTGTTCCTCTGCATGCTCCCTGCTTTCACTGCATATGACAATATCATCTGCGAACATCATGGTCCAAGGGGATTCCAGTCTAACCTCATCTGTCAGCCTATCCATTACCACTGCAAACAGGAAGGGGCTCAGAGCTGATCCCTGATGCAGTCCCACCTCCACCTTAAATTCCTCTGTCACACCTAAGGCACACCTCACCATTGTTCTGCTGCCATCATACATGTCCTGTACTGTTTTAACATACTTCTCTGCCACACCAGACTTACGCATGCAGTACCACAGTTCCTCTCTTGGTACTCTGTCATAGGCTTTCTCTAGATCCACAAAGACGCAATGTAGCTCCTTCTGACCTTCTCTGTACTTTTCCACGAGCATCCTCAAGGCAAATAATCCATCTGTGGTACTCTTTCTAGGCATGAAACCATACTGTTGCTCGCAGATACTTACTTCTGTCCTGAGTCTAGCCTCCACTACTCTTTCCCATAACTTCATTGTGTGGATCATCAACTTTATTCCTCTATAGTTCCCACAGCTCTGAACATCCCCTTTGTTCTTAAAAATGGGAACTAGAAAACTTTTCCGCCATTCTTCAGGCATCTTTTCGCCCGCTAGTATTCTGTTGAATAAGTTGGTCAAAAACTCCACAGCCATCTCTCCAAATTGCTTCCATACCTCTACCGGTATGTCATCAGGACCAACTGCCATTCCAGTTTTCATCCTTTGTAGTGCCTTTCTGACTTCCCCCTTAGTAATCATTTCCACTTCCTGGTCCTTCACTCTTGCCTCTTCAACTCTTCCTTCTCTCTCATTTTCTTCATTCATCAACTTCTCAAAGTATTCTTTCCATCTATTTAGTACACTACCGGCACCAGTCAACACATTTCCATCTCTATCCTTAATCACCCTGACCTGCTGCACATCCTTCCATCTCTATCCCTCTGTCTGGCCAACCTGTAGAGATCCTTTTCTCCTTCTTTCGTGTCCAACCTGGTGTACATGTCTTCATATGCCTCTTGTTTAGCCTTTGCCACCTCTACCTTTGCCCTACGTCGCATCTCGATGTACTCCTTTCGCCTCTCCTCAGTCCTCTCAGTATCCCACTTCTTCTTCGCTAATCTCTTTCCTTGTATGACTCCCTGTATTTTGGGGTTCCACCACCAAGTCTCCTTCTCCCCTTTCCTACCAGATGACACACCAAGTACACTCCTGCCTGTCTCTCTGATCACCTTGGCTGTCGTCGTCCAGTCTTCCGGGAGCTTCGGTTGTCCATCGAGAGCCTGTCTCACCTCTTTCCGGAAGGCTGCACAACATTCTTCCTTTTTCAGCTTCCACCACATGGTTCTCTGCTCTACCTTTGTCTTCTTAATCTTCCTACCCACCACCAGAATCATCCTACATACTACCATCCTATGCTGTCGAGCTACACTCTCCCCTACCACTACTTTACAGTCAGTAACCTCCTTCAGATTACATCGTCTGCACAAAATATAATCTACCTGCGTGGTTCTACCTCCGCTCTTGTAGGTCACTATATGTTCCTCCCTCTTCTGGAAATAAGTGTTCACTACAGCCATCTCCATCCTTTTTGCAAAGTCCACCACCATCTGCCCTTCAAAGTTCCTTTCCTGGATGCCGTACTTACCCATCACTTCTTCATCGCCCCTGTTTCCTTTACCAATATGTCCATTACAATCTGCACCAATCACAACTCTCTCGCTGTCTGGGATGCTCAGAACTACTTCATCTAGTTCCTTCCAGAATTTCTCTTTCAACTCTAGGTCACATCCTACCTGTGGTGCATAGCCGCTAACCACATTATACATAACACCCTCAATTTCAAATTTTAGTCTCATCACTCGATCTGATACTCTTTTCACCTCCAAGACATTCTTAGCCAGCTCTTCCTTTAAAATAACCCCTACTCCATTTCTCTTCCCATCTACTCCGTGGTAGAATAATTTAAACCCTGCTCCCAAACTTCTAGCCTTACTACCTTTCCACCTGCTCTCTTGGATGCACAGAATATCAACCTTTCTCCTAATCATCATGTCAACCAACTCCTGTGCTTTTCCTGTCATAGTCCCAACATTCAAAGTCCCTACACTCAGTTGTAGGCTCTGTGCATTCCTCTTTTTCTTCTGACGCTGGATCCGGTTTCCTCTTCTTTGTCTTCGACCCACAGTAGCTGAATTTCCACCGATGCCCTGCAGGTTAGCAGTGCCGGGGGCGGGCGTTGTTAACCCGGGCCACGACCGATCCGGTATGGGATAAAAGTTTCTCTTGTAATGTTACTTTATGTCATGAGTTTACACATAAAGCGTCTTTGCTAGTTGGAATCTTGTTTTTTGATAGTTTTTTGTTTTTCAAAATAAACACTTTTTTTTTTAATTCTCCCTGGCTTGACTCCCAGTTTCCGTTACCCGAGGGTCCTCCATCTTTTTGTCTTGCCACCAAAACCACGAGCTGTGACACAGATACACAAAAAGCATTTGAACACTGCGACTACAAAAAAACAACAAGTACAAAAACAATCTGTCGGGGATATTTCGAAATACAACCACAGGCCTGAGCGTCATTGGGTTTTGATCTGGCAGACGTTTAGACTCCGCTGTTGTAAAATCACTTGAATTTCCGAAGGGAGTCTGGACTCAAAGAAGAAAAATATACTCAGTAGTGCTGGTCTGTTTACTTAAAGGAGTATTATTGAAACTTCCATCTGAACTGAATATTCAGGGTAAATTAGCATTTTGGTTGGGAACCCAGACTGCAGTTCCCTGTCGGTTTCTCTGCATCCGTAATAATCAGCAATACTAAAGAAATGGTGGCTAACTCAAGTTGCTGATTTTGTTATATTCAACATCAGATCCATTGTTTCTTTCCTCCTACTGTAATTTGTATTTTAAACCCTAACGCTGATGATTTTGTTAAAATGCTTTATATTTCACAAAATTTCGATCTCATTTTGGAAACATCTGTTTTCCTTCCAGTCGTATTAAAACAAACCTGCTTTGGGATTTAAAATCAAAGGCCGGCATGTCAAAAAAAGCTTTATCTGGATGTTATCCAGATAGAATTCTCTATTTCATTTCACAAATGCAATCCTATTAAATGTCTTCAAATTATCTCTGTCAAATCTTATCATATTAGTTTGAAGTTAGTTGTGCTTACATAGAATCTTATTACATATTCCTAGCTGGATCTTCAGAAAAGCTGTTTCCTTTTTTTTTGCAATGAAGATTTCAGATAGCTGCTAATCACTCATTATACTCTCTATGAAGGCAACAAATGTATAAGCATTTCATTTTTTATATATCATACTGTAATTTCAAAGCATTATTCTTCCAGTCAAAAAAACATAAATATCTACTTACTGTAAAAAGCGTAAGCAGTGTAAGCGTGGGTCCATTAATCAGAGAGGTAATTGAATATGAAGAATGTGAATCAATAACTTAATTTGACAACAAATGAACAAAAAAAAGTACTGCAGAAGTTTGAAGCCATTTAGTAATCTCTGCACATAGTTAAGTTCACTTCTGATGCCATTATGTGATCCATTTTAAGCATTAGAAAGCCTTTTGAGGTGCCCGACATTTCTGCGACTCAAGATTTTCACCCCTAATTTGACTGCAGAATACATCAATGCACATATCTGATCTTACATCTTCATAAATTATTCAAACTTCACCTGCTGTGTGTCATCAGTGATTTAACAGCTCGTGTCTCACACTAACTCATCAGCAGAGTGACACAAGCCACACAGCAGCCCGCCCACACATCCAGTACAGTGCCGCGTATACACATCCTGTACTTTTATACACTCGCACGCACTCAGGAGTGTGCACTCACTGTGCTCGAACGCGAGCACACCTACATTGATTGCGCTTAAACCTTGATGACTGGGACTTTTCCTATCTGATTAGAAGTGCAATGTCTGCAACTCTTACTCTGTCCTTCTGAGAATCATTCTGCTCCTCTTCTTCGCTGTCTCTGTGCATCTGTTCTTTTCTTCTATGGAGGAAAAAAAATACTTTCCTGGCAAGAAAAAGTAACAATTGAAGATTCTCTGCTGCCTCCTCCAAAAGGGGCTGATAAATTGGCAAAGCAGCTGTCGGTTGAAAAAATTCTGTCGTGCACATTGCAGACATCTACTGATGTTTGTGCTCTAAAGTCGCGTATCGTGAGTAGTAATCGGAAACAAGCATTAATGGATGGCAATAGGACACCAAACTGGGGACGTTTGACCAAAAATGTGAATCTCGGACTAAAACTCAAGCCCAGTTATTGACTGATTACTTAATATTCACACAGCCTCTTGCCTTGTCAACAGTGAAAGGGTTCCACGACTTTTCCTGAAAATAAGGATCACAAAAAAAAATACATGGATGCAGTCATTCAAATTTGAAAAATGTACGGATGTCTTCAGTCATGCCTGCAGATAAAGTTGCAGGTGTGATTAGGGATGGAGTCTCAAGGCCCTAAAATAACTTACTGGAATAATATAACATTACTTTAAATTAAAAATATAATAAAGAAATACATAACTAAAATAGGAAACAAAAATGTCAAACTCAGAAATGATCATTTCCAGTTTCAACTGATATGAGTAGAACATAATATAAAACGGTATTTCAAATTTTTCATCAATAAAAATTCTTGATCTGAAAGTTTATCTGAAGAAAAGTTAAATGCACTGGCCTGTCAAGGAATAAATACAAATGGTCTATACCTGCAATGTTTTGAAAATGTTGAAAGTTTAGTTTAACATTATTGGCGTTAGTGCCAACGAGCTACCGATACATTGTAACAAACGTTCCTGTCGCCAATCGTGATGTATTGTTATAATCTAGCGTAATTTAAGGCAGTATCTCTTGTCAATCCATTGATGAAAGCTAGCAGTAGATCACCTATATCGTCCTAAAGCATGTAGAGGGGAGGGCAAGGGGGGTACGGCGCGACTGCCATAAATAGGAGGCCGGCTCGCAAGAATGGGCCTTTATGTGCGTGCGCTCGACGTATTGGCCACACCTGAATCAAGCGACGAGGTGGATGATAGTCTAACGTCTTTTTTTTGGGTGGGGCACGGCATCACACGATCAAACAAAACTGCCTCGCGATTGACGCATTGAGCACCCCTGGGGTAACTGAATTTCCCTTGACATGGCCCACGATGTTGATGACTTTCGACGTAAATGCGCTCGCAGTAGGTGAAGCAGCTCAGAATATGTGCTTTTGGCATCACTTCCCCACATGCTCAGTACTTTTATCTTGTATTTCCTGTTTCCAGTAAAAGAAGGCATTAAACACGAAAAGGTAACGATTTTGAGAATCAAGGCCAACTGACAAATGTGGAAAACTTTTACAAGAAAAGTTTTTTTTTTTCTAGAAACATCTAAACTGCATCACTTTTGGGACCTTTAACCGTACAACACATTTCCAAAAAGCCGATTCCCATCTCGCTATCGTTAGAGACCTTGCTTGTATCCTTGATTTACACCTCTATCACTCGATCTGATATGACAGATACTGGATGACCAAAATAAAATGAAACCCAGCAAAGATGGATGCCTCCACTCTCTGGCTGCCCCCGATCTCCCATATTTTTTTGTAAACTCAAACTCTGTGAGACTTGGAATCCTAGGTGCATGATCTAAGGTACATTTAGTGTTTGTTTGTTTTTTTTAAGTCTAAAGTAATTAATTGCCATTACTCCCTTTTCAGGACTAACAGGGTGTGCACGATGCATTTTACTGTATATCACTCTTTGTTTGTGCTTACTTAAGCTTAAGAGGCAACACTGGATTATGTTGCTCACCCTGATTGAATTTGATGCAACATCTGCATGTTCATCAGTGCTCAAGTGGATATTTGTTGTATCTAATATAAGAGATAAGTCAAAATGAGATCTTTTCTGTTGAAAAATCCTGATGTAAAAAATACTGACATTTGTCATAAAAACAAAAAATATTCTTCCTTGAATACAAACCTCTATTCAGTATGTAACTATGCCTCACAGTTCAGTACTATTGGGAATGTCCATGTTGTTGAAAAACCGCCCTGCAACTTTGCTTGCTCATTTCTTAAATAAGTTAACTACAAATTTTATTCTTCAACAGAACACTGTGAAAATATAGATATAAATAAAATAGATTACGTCAACCCAGTATGTGATATAGCCAAATGATAAATGTTGGTGTACTTGATGTCTGATCTTGTGTAAATGTTGTTTGCCTAAACCGAAGTATAAAAAGTGAAGCTACAGTAATTTCTTGAGTATAATGCGTACTGAAGTATAATGCGCACCCCCAAAGTTAACCTTAAAAAATCAGGAAAACCATTCTACCAATGTACAATGCAGACCACCAATTTCCTGCTAATCACATGCTCAAAATATTAGGAATTACCTGTATGTCTATTTTGCTAGGTTTGTTTTTCAAAAAAATGTCTCTACAACAAACATTAATAATAATCTTTGTGCATGTACTGATGCAGGTAATGTACAGTATACCTTGGAACATGCCATAGGACACGCTTCTCCTGGTCCCTGCGACTGTCAGAACAAAATCCGTCAACCAACTCAAATAAATGCTCAACGATGGCATAACAGTTTATTAATACTGTTGATAACACATATTACAAAGTTGGATGTTTTGGAGACAAGGTTAGAGAGAGCAAATGAGAAAAGAGCAAGAGGAAGACCAAAGAAAAGGTTTATGAATGTTTTGAGGGAGGACATGAGGACAGTGGGTGTTAGAGAGGAAGATGCACGAGATAGACTTAGATGGAAAAAGATGACACGCTGTGGCGACCCCTAACGGGACAAGCCGAAAGGAAAAGAAGAAGACAGTCTTAAATAAATAACTATTTACCACTGTTTATTTTAAACATTTTGTTTTCATTAAATATTTGTGCATAAAATGTTTGTGCATAGCGCAGTTTATCCACTATATTACATATCTTTGGCCAAGACTTCAAACGAAGCATCTGACTCATCTTGAATATGAAAATATCTATCTTTGGTGCATCACTGTCAAACTCAGGTTGGTAGGGCACATTACCATAATATATATAAATCTATAACATAAGACATCGAATATCATATCGAAATTTATATGTATACCTTTTTTTAACCACTCTATGTACCTGTATACGACTATATAATGTGATTGTATTTTTTATTTTTTATCCATACCTAAATATAATGCGCTCATTTGATTTTTGTGAAAATACTTTTGGAAAAAATTGCACATTTTTGAGAAATTACAGTAATACTCCAGATGAGGATATGTATACTTATAGAATATCCTACAATTATAACGCAACAAATTTCTCACAAATGTGATCCATTCATTAACTTTGAGAGGCTGGAAAATACACAAAATATTTTTCATTGCAGTATAGCTAAAAAAACAAAAAAAAAACTTGAAAAATATGAGGGGGCACAATTTTTTAAATACATTTACATGTAATCACTTGTCACGGTAATTGCATCAAAGCGATGCATTTGTAGACAAACACACATGGCTTGTAATGAGAGCATGCATTATTAAACATTTGTACTGTCAATTACAGGCATATCATTAAATACCAATGATAATTTGTGCGGCACTTCAGAAAACAAAGAGCTTGTGACAGTGGGAGTGCTATTAATGGAGCAATAAGAAAGCAATGATTGGATCTGTGCAAACATAGATAAATCACCTGTGCGCCTTGGTTAAATTTCCCATCTGGTGGCAGTGTGCTGCTGTCTAAATGAGGAGCTCCACATTCTGCAATATGACAGTTCTGTCCGCCATTTTGTGGGGTAGGGAAGGGCGGAGGGTGAACATCAGATAAGTTAAGGTGACCCGACGTGAAAGGTTTGGAGATCGGGTGACTTAGCATTGTCTTCACTGTAAAACTAGACTTGTGAGGGACTGATATGAATAATATGAAAACATTTTTGAAAAAAAAAAAACACACACATGCACATCGGGAGGCCTGTCCCAGCTGCCATTGGCCAATTACATTTTATTTATAGTAGTGGCATATTTCAATGTGCTTAAACAATCACAAACAACAACATTGTACCTCGCTAATGGCTACATTAATTGACAAAATACACTAGAAAATCTACAAAACAAGCTTAAAACAGTCATTTATCTTTTGGAGCAATTTGTGGATTAACAAGGAGACAGACAAGAAGAGAATGAATTTAATTAAAGGGATGACGGAGCAAGACTGGCTGGGACAGTCGAGAAAGCGGACTCCAGTGGAGCCCCGCAGTTCAGCACTCGTGGATTCAGCGATCAGGTGCTGTTTCAATTTTGGTTTTTGTTTCTTTTTCAATTTTTTTTTTTTTTTGACACCTGAACCAACCTCAAAAATGCTAATTTAGAATACATTTTGATTTTGAGCAGTAAGGTCTTTATAATAAACTCCTGCATTGTCGTGTAGAAATGCACACTGAAATGAATAAGGGTCTTTTATACATGCACACATGCAAGGGATTAGTTACTCATTACAATGAGAGAGTTACTCATTTACGGAGCCCCTAAAGGGACATTGGAAAAAAAAAACTGATTTCTCATTGTAATGAGTAAATTATTCATTACAATGAGTAACTTACTCATTGTAAATTACTCATTACAATGAGTAACTTACTCATGAGTCAGTTACTCATTGTAACTCATGAGTAAATTACTCATTACGATGAGAGTGTCGAAAAACGGCTACCTATGGGTCGTAGATTATTTGCCTGCTAACGGTAGCTTCCTGCATTCAGGTAGTCGTAGCTTATTTACCTGCTAGCACTAGTTTCCTGAATAAGGAATAAAGGTATTTAATACATGCACACATGGAATGGACTAGTAACTCATTGCAATGAGAAACTTACTAATTACAATGAGAAACGTACTCATTACAAAGAGAAAGTTTCTCATTACAGTGAGAAACCAGTTTTATTTTCAATGTCCCTTTAGGGGCTCCGTACTCATTACAATGACAAAGTTATTTATTACATTGAGAGTTCCTCATTACAATGAGAACATTATTACATTGAGAGTTCCTCATTACAATAAATAACTTACTCAGTACCATGAGAAACAAGTTAGGTTTTTTTTTTTTTTTTCAATGTCCCTTTAGGGGCTCGGTGGTGGTGAGAAGAAATTTATCCAGTGCGCACATGTCATGAAGCTCCCAGTGATTTTGCGTACATGCTCAACTTGTGGGAAAAGCCAGAACATTTCTACGCATTTGGTAGTGAATGAGGCCAAACTGTTTGTATGTTCATTCATGCTCGTCTGCTTTTCAAATGGTTTTTCTTTCTCTTCACAAGCCGACACACTTCCGTTCCGGGAATCTAAAACGAACAACCGCCCACATTTCGAGGATCGACATTGTGACCGCTAGTTGGCTCGTAGGTGGGGAGAAAGGCTGTCACTACGGAATGAAAATTACCTTTAAATTGATCAACAGTGTTGGGAAATGTCTTGACAAAGTGACTCGCGTATTTACTTAAGAGCCAGCTGTATTTCCATGGAAACAGACGTAACAGGGCCATCTTAAATTGTGGCCTTAAATGAATCGCACAGCTATACGGGACATGCACCGACCATACAATCAAATTTTAGGCTGAATATTAATAAAAATATCAACTTTGGAGTCTTTCCTCTTTTGGCCTTTGCATTTTTGTATCAAAGATTTAGCACGGGATCTGCACTTTTCCTTGGTCTTTCAACATTAATCATGCATGGAGTTTCAAGGCAGCATTTTTGACAGAACTTAACAGCAAAGCACAGTGTGTTCCTGCTTTTATGCTGTCATGTACTGATGTGATTTGAACTTGCTTGTTTAAATAAGAACACCCCCCCCCCCCCAAGTGAATGGAAACTTCTCTGATTTTCCTTTTCAAGGGCTTTTACGTGTTTTGGGAAGTACAGCAGAATGTGTGTGTAAATAAATATAACTGTAGACATGAGCAGACGTGTGGGGGTTGTTGCCATCCCTGCTGGCAGCAATGAATCTATCGATAATAAATTTGTAGATTTAACATTTTCGAGGTATTGTCTCTATACTTAAGGAGATTTCATCAGAATTTACTCCAACTCTGCACCCCCGCCTCCTTTAAAGAAAAAAAAAAAAAACTTGTATCTTAGAGGGACAAGATGGCACTTAACATAAATGCAAAAAATATATATATATCATAAAACTGATCATTCGCCACCAAAATTTTTGTTGAAGTATCTCTTTATGCCCACTTTAGTGTCTGAAAATATTAGAATGATCAACAAAATGTTTTGTTTGTTTTCACAGCCAACAATTAATGTCGCATAATATAAAATAACTAATCGATTGTCAGGCGGCACGGTGGCGCAGCTGGTAAAGTATTGGCCTAACAGTTCTGAGGACCCAGGTTCATCCCAGTCCCACCTGTGTTGCATGTTCTTCCCATTCCTGGGTGGGTTTTCTCCAGGCATTCCCGTTTCCTCCTACGGACCAAAAACATGCAACATTAATTGGACACTCTAAATTGCCCCTAGGTGTGATTGCTAGTGCAGCTGTTGTTTGTCTCCATGTGCCCTGCGATTGGCTGGCAACCAGTTCAGGGTGTACCCCGCCTCTTGCCCATTGACAGCTGGGATAGGCTCCAGCACTCCCTGTGGCCCTCGTGAGGATAAGCAGCAAAGAAAATGGATAGCTGGATGGATGTCAACTAAACTAAAAGTAATACATGCAAGTGCATTATTATATTATGACAGCATGTTTAATATCCACTCATGGATGGATGGATCATCGATTGTCACCAGAATTAATGTGGACATCTTTACTGATATCCATTTCAACCTTGAAAATGTCAAAACGATATTTTATGGGATGTTAAGTGTTTTCCTTATTTAGCCTCTATGGCAGGGGTCTCAAACTCAATTTACCTTGGGGCCGCTCGGACGGTGCACATGTACATATTTGGAATTTAAATTAGAAATTAAAAACAATCCCATCGTCTCAAACATCTTTTTTTTTTTTTCCAAAACACAAAATAAGATGAAGAAGAATGCTGGTGTTTACAACTTGTGTTCAAAACTACTAAAAAAAAAAAAAAAAAAAAAAAAAAATTCCATGGCAACCCCGCTGTAACTTTCTCATCGAAAATTGTTTCTCTGCTTGCATCAAGCCTGGTCGATGTCACCCGATAGCCATCTACCCCACCGTGATTGGTCGGCTCATCAGCTCCACACACAACACTGTGAAAGTGGCATCCATATAAAACTCGAGGGCCGCACTACCATTATACTTTCATATTAAGGTGGGGGCCACAAAATATCGTCTTGCAGGGCGCAAATGGCCCACAGGCCGCAAGTTTGAGAACCCTTGTCTATAGTTTTTTTTCTTAATGAGTTCCTATGAATGAAAAGCTCATCCGTAACATTCCAAAATATTGAAGTGATCATTCTGATATTTTTATCAACATCATCAGACAAAAGAGCATCACAGCTCGTTTCAGTACGTTTCATCCGATCTGAATGAGAAAACTGACTTTTGAAGAAGATAACTTCATTGTTTCTTGAAACTTTAGTTACATATATCTCGCAAAAAGGAAGAGAAAAATACATTGAACAGCCTGCAGATTAATGAGAAAATATAATTTTAAAAAATCATTTTAATCGTTTAAGTTTCATCATTTAAACCACGTCAAAGTCATGGCTGGCGCAATTGTCCGGTTCTATTTTGACACGTGGTCTGTTTCATGCACAGGTGTCAAACTCAAGGCCCGTGGGCCACATCCGGGCCGCCACCTGATTTTATGTGGCCCGCGTAGGCAAATCTAATGTGTCAACTTCCATGATTGTTGTGAAAATCGGTACCAAAATTTCAAACTGTCGAATGTATCATAAATGATAAAGATATTGGAAGCATTTTTGTGTTATCAAACATGAATAGTTGAAAAGCAATTAGCCTCAATTTCTGATGTTAAAACTAGGTCATAAACTCCGTGTACAATATGATAAGGCAAATACATTTTTTAGGGTTTCACCCTCAAGCTACGATCTGAGGGAAACCGTAACTACAATGTGGCCTGCGATAAAAATGAGTTTGACACCCCTGGTTTAGAGTGTCACCCATCACCCCGAGTTGTACCACACATGTCGAACTATCATTAAATTCTATGCAGTATAACTCAGTCGGATTAAAATATCTTGTGTAAACGTAAAAGTAAGTTTTACAGGCAGATACTAACCCCAGACCCAAAATGGCAACCACACACTATAGGGAGCAATTTCAAACAATTGCGGAACTTGTGTTTTCTGCGTAATAATCTTTACATGTATATTATTCAATGCAAGTCTTTTCGTGATATAACCAAACTCACCCCGTATTTCCCATACTTTGTACAAACTCAGGGATCTCTGTAAGAAATGTGTATGAGCCAAATTATTTTGAAACTGCTTTAAGTCATCCATTTACCAGTCGACAGGTTGGTTGAATATCATACAATTGCAAACTTTGAGATGATTGAATGCTGGGTGCACTCGCTCAAAAAAATTTACAGAATGACGGATGAAGGACTTACTCTCAGAAGTTTTTAATTAGCGCTCCTGTCTGTGTCAGCTGTTAAGCGAGGGCAGGTTTCAGCTCCTCAGTCGGTTCGAGAGGTGGTGGCGACGCAGCTGCAGTGACAGGTTTTGCTCAAATCAACAATGCAACGCTCTCTGAATTTTGCAGTTTAAAAAAAATCCCTCAAGCGCTAAGATATAAGGGAGGAACATTACCAGCGGCTTTTGTTTGTTATTGCCTTTGAGAAATATCATTCAAGATTCATATGAACTCCTCCCTGAAAGTCTATCCTATAATCTGTGATATTCAGTCAATAGATAGTACCAGGAGTGTTTCTGATATTAATTGTAGTCATTATATTTATGTACCAGTTGAATTTCTGTGTGTGTGTGTGTGTGTGTGGCTGGGGGATTCAGGTTTAGTGCTTTTTGTTGCAGGAAATTATAGTGCAAGTGTCAACAAGTCTCAGGTGTGTTTTACTAACCAAATCCGCTGCACCAAGCACAAATCAAATAACACACCGTTGTTTCACCGGTAAGGGAAACCTGACAATTGGTGCTTGCCTCTAACAGAGTATGTTTAAACACAAAGTTACATAAGATAGACGTGTATTGCATTTTACAAATGCCACCAGATCAAAGACATTCAAAGCCATGTTTTGTTTGATTTGGTTGTTAGATTTCTTTTCTCTAACTCAGTCATGTGTTTGTTTTTCTTCCACTCACACTTCCAATTCCATTACTTTAAAATTCATTTTGCACATGCGGTATTCATCCAAATGTTACAAGATTTAATAGAAATAAATAAATGAAAAAATTCACCCCCATTTAAAGTGCAATTCCTTAAAAAAAAAAAAAATATATATATATATATATTATATATATATATATATATATATATATTAGCGCGGTGGCTAAGCTGGTAAAGCGTTGGCCTCACAGTTCTGATGTCCCCAGTTGAATCCTGGTCCTGCCTGTGTGGAGTTTGCATGTTCTCCCCATGCCAGCGTGCGTTTTCTCCGAGCACTGCGGTTTCCTCCCACATCCCAAAAACATGCAACAATAATTGGACACTCTAAATTGCACCAAGGTGTGAGTGTGGCTGTGATCGGTCTCCATCTGCCCTGCAATTGGTTGGCAACCAGTTCAGGATGTACCCTGCCCCCTTCCCGTTGACAGCTGGGATAGGCTCCAGCACTCCCCGTGACCCTCGTGAGGATAAGCAGCAAAGAAAATGGATGGATGGCTATATCTTTACATATATATATATATATATATATATTATATATATATATATATATACTCCCACAACCCTTGTGAGGATACGCAGTTCAAAAATGGATGAATGGATGGATGTTAAATGTTGAACACAGTTATTATAGTTGCACCAGGTAGGAAGATCCATATGCATATGGCGGTCCAGAGGCTATATGCCAGGTCATGCTAAAACCTGAACCTTACTGGATTCCGTGTTGGGAATGGCCTGGGGATACATTGGGCCCACTCGCTGCATTGCTTCGGGGTACATATTTTTTCAAAGCAATGTCAGAGGGTATTGTATCTTGCCTGTGTGGATCTGACCCATGTCAAATAAACCAACAGCATTAGCCCAATAGACCCAAATGTTCACTTCAGGGTGTCAACACCTTCAATTCTTGTCAGTTCATTAATTCATAATGGTCAACTCTGGCTGGCCTCTGTTAAATCACCTACTTTAAAGCACACACGCACGTACGTATATGCACATACACACATATACACGGAACATACTACATCACTTGCATGGCTTGGAGGTTCATACATACGTCTGACACAACGCATAAACAGTGATTTATACCTAAGCCGGGGAGGGTTTATTCATATGTGTGTGCGTGTGTGTGTGCGTCTCGTTGAATGTTGAATACAGTACTACACAAAAGCTGTTAGGTCGATACAGGTCAACCTGAGTGTAGAGGTGCAGGACAGTCAAAGAGAGAATCAATCGAATGTGGGTGCACATCTGTTTAATAAGCCGTAAAATTGCATTTATATTACAAAAGGGCGAGTAGAGGTCTGCATTCTGTGAGGGCACCTCCTAAGAAGATTCAAAACTGTGAACCATCGGAAAAAGAACTCCCTTTGGAGCCTTAGTTTTATCAAAACTCCAATCTGACGAACTAAGACTGCCAAATGATTACATCTAGTACAATAATAAATCAAAAGAGTCACCTGGTAGCAAGAAGCAATCTCAATGCACATACTTTTTGTTCAGAGCGGTATCATGAAACTGAGATAAGTCTCTTAACCCAACATACCCAGTGAGTTATTATTTTTAGTGTAAAGAATGCAGCATGCGTTTCTCCTACCATCCGATGCGGAGTACTATACGGGTATATTGAATGGCTGTTTAGGGGAAAATATATAAAGCCCTGTGAAATCCAGCACATTTTTATGGTTCGTGGTGTGCAATTGCAGAGGATGAGGCACAGTAGCTGCGTTCTTTTAAAAGCATTTCTTATCTAGACTGGGGTTAGTGCCCTGATGCCTTGAAGTGTAAAGAGGGAAGGCCAGAGTGCAAGAGAAATTCAGAATTGCTGAAGCCGAAGTCTTTCTCATTGTGGAGGGCTTGCTTGCTCTCTCCTTAGATTTGGTTAGATATAATGGAGCAAGCCAGGCAGGAAACCAAAAATAATCTCCTTCTTTCTTTTCTCCACCAAATAAAAGAAAAGGTGAGGAAAAAAGAAGGAGGACCATCATCTGAATGACACACTGACATGCATGAGCGCGCGCACAGAAAGTGTGACATTGACAGAATTAAATGGAGCCAGACTAATCTTAAAGAAGAGAGACAGCTTGGGTGTAACCCAAGGACAGGTACCAAGCCCACACAGAAGGGCTGGGGTAGCCATTACAAGGCCGTGTAGCATAGGTGAATTAATTACGAAGGCAGGGCAGGAACGACCACCAAAAAGTATATGTAGAAATTAAGGGAAATTAATTATTCTATGTATTCAAACCGCAGGATCTTATCTGAAAATTCAGTGAGAAGGGATTGAAAGATTCAACGACTGCTATTTAAACACTCTGCGACTATGAGCGTGTGCAAGACTATGCTAAATCTCCTCTGAGTGAATGCTTATTGCTAAATCTATAAATGTAGCCAATTAAATATGGCTCTTAAATTTCTTCCGCAGTCTCAAACAAATGAAGTCCTTAAATCACTGGCACGGACTTAACTGCACATACGTTTAACCAAATGGAGAACAAACAGAACGCTGTATGCAGAATTTACTGAACGGAATTAAGAATCAACAACAGAGCAACTGTAACGTGAAACAGTTCAGTTATCGGTAAATGCTAATTTGTCATTTTGCAGCACTTATTGGTAAAGTAGTGTTCTCGAAATGTATTTAAACAGTATTATGATTGGATTCCAAAACTGCGCATGGTGAAGAATTTGCAAAAAAAAGATGGGCATTTGTGCTCCTCTAAGAAAAATGTCAAATGGACGCATGCAAATATCACCCACTGCACTGTCAATCTAATAAATCATTCTCTGTCCCTTAGTGTCAGAAATAGAATGTGTATATCCACTGGGGATTCAAGGCCATAAATTATATTTGAGAAGTTATCTCTTTTTGTTTTTCAACATCCTTCTGATGGTCCATTTCCACCTAAATGGACTTACAGTAGACTTGCATGAGTCAGTAGACCCAACATTTGGTTCCTCATCAATCATCAGACATTTCATCAAGAAATACAGACAGCTACTTTGCATGGCTCCTCCTGTGTGGAAATGCTGGCCAAGGCCAGTAAACAAACAGGATGAGAACAATAAGGATCTGAAGCTGATGAGCTGTTTTGGGGTGGGTGTCAGTCTGGAGGCTTTATCTCTTCTTGACAGGACAGCTTAAATTCAAGGCCTCACAACAAGTACCGGTGGCCGGCATTATAAACGGGGAACATCCATCTTAGCGTGAGACTAAGAGGGACCGGGAAGGAACGGCAGGCTGAGAATGTGAAGAAAGAAAATCGAATATGAAAGACAACTCCATGCTGACCTCTACTTCTCACCAGCTACTTGGCTTGGAAATATAACTTGTTCCTGGTTCACGGTGGCTAACCGAACAATCGCTGCCAAACTTTCTCTGCTTTCCCGTTGTTTATTCTTGACTCTTTCGCATTACACGGCCGACAAAAAACATTAAGAACAAAAAGTTTGGATTCAGTTTTTCCTCACACGTGACCAACGTGTCTGTGACTTGATCGTTAATATGTTATTCTATTTATTTCCTCCCTCAGTTGATGGGTGCATCGACTGGTCAGTGGATCTCAAGGAGTACCATGTTCTGGCCGGTGAGCCGGTAAGGGTGAAATGTGCCTTGTTCTACAGCTACATCCGGACCAACTACACCATGGCGACCAACGCCAAACTGCGCCTCATCTGGTACAAAAACAAAGGGGACGCTGAGGTAAAATTTCTTTTTACTGTTTTTTTTTTTTTTTTTTCTGGAGTCAAAGTCTATCTGGTGTGGACAAAGAATATGTAGATACAACATTGTCTCGTGAAACTGATTTTAATTGGGTCCAACTTGCAGGATAAACTGAAGCAAACTGCTTTTTGTCATGGGCCCCATTGTTCAGGTTGACCTCATCGGGCCATTATGACTGTGAAAGCATAAAAATCTTTAACCCCCTCATCATATTTCCACATGGAATTTCTATACTACTACTGAATGTTTTTAACAACTATTGTTGTTTGGGAACACAAAAATGCTTACAATACCCCAATGTTCTTTTTATGATATGACAAGTTGAAATTTTGGTACAAATTTGAACATCAATCACGGTTCAGTTAATACACAAAATTTAGCTCGCGGGCCACATGAAATCATGCGGCGAGACGGATCTGGCCCCCAGGCCTTGAATTTGACACCTGTGTCATCAGTGTTATCATTTATGATATGACAATTTGAAATTTTGGTGCAGATTTGGACAAAAATCACAGAAGTTAATATGCAAGATTTTAGCTTGGCGGGCCACATAAAGTCATGCAGCGGGATGGATCTGGCCCCATGGCCTTGAGTTTGACACCTGTGTCATCAACGTTATCATTTATGATATGACAATTTGAAATTTTGGTACAGATTTGAACAAAAATCACTGAAGTTCATACACATGATTTAGCTTTCGCGGGGCACATAAAATCATGCGGTGGGACGGATCCGGCCACCGGGCCTTTATTTTGACACCTGTGAACGAAAGGGTTAATTTATTTAGTAGATATTTGCTTCACAAATTAATTCCTGAGTCAAAGCAAAGGAGCTGAGAAACTAACGAATCATGCTGCCAGTGGGTCATATTATGCTGTAAATACTTTACCCTTTTTATTTTGAAAGTAAGTAGATCCCGAGTATATACTGTGACATAAAGTCTCTACTAATGAACGGTTCCGTGAAATGGTGTTGATGAATACAACTGGAGTTGAAAAAGAGTTTCTTCATGACCTTGGCAAAATGTCTTCGCTCCGCACCCTGTAGGAGCCCATCATCTTCTCGGGCCATCGGCTGAGTAAAGAAGATGACTCCATCTGGTTCCGGTCGGCGGAAATGGAAGACAATGGTTTCTACACGTGTGTACTAAGGTAACTTATGTGCGATGTTTGTGTGTGTATTGGGGTGGGGGAGGGGGGCAACCTGTGGAGAGTTTGCCTGTTCTCCCCGTGCCTGCGTGGGTTTTCTCCAGGCAGTCCGGATTTCCTCCCACATATAAAAAATTAAACACTCTAAATTTCCCATAAATGTGATTGTGAGCGCGACTGTTGTCTGTCTCCATGTGCCCCTGCGATTGGCTGGCAACCATTTCAGGGTGTTACCCCGCCTCCTGCCCGAAGATAAGCTGGGATAGGCTCCAGCGCTCCCGTGACCCTTGCGAGGATAAGCGGTTCAGAAAATGATTGGATGAATGTTGCTGATAAGAATAAACCATTCATGGAGTAATGCCAGCTCATAGATATTCTGTTTAAGAAATTGCTTCATTGTTCCTACAAAACAAACACATCATATCTCATTAATATAACACAGCCACAATAGTTGAGCAACAATGAAAGTAGTAACATTGACAAACACCCTGGGATTATATTTTTGAGTGCATTATCTTGCTGCATTAAAATATTGACTCTTATCAAATGTGCAGCACCAAACCTGTAAATAACCTTAATTTTTAAAAAATAGCCAAAGAGTGTAAACAGCACTAAGGTGACATTTTTTTCACCATCAGAACTGGCCCTGGTTTTCAAGGTAGGCGCGCTGCAGGAGCAACCTTCGTATGCTTTGCATCATAAATCAAAATCACCATTCTGTGTCCCCACTTGATCCTTTTCGGCTTCCACCTCTGCACCTTCTACTGCCTCTCCCCCGCCACTCCATCCGCTCCCTCTTTCTTTCTTCCGAACAGAAGCTGCCTCCATCTTCCCATCTTGCGGATCTAGCCCCCCCTTTCTTCGTGGTCCATTTTCCTCTGGCTCTCCCTGCACCAAATTCGCTTTCACACCACCATCATACTCCTCCACACTCTCCAATTCCTGCCAGAGCCTGACACCTATCGCCCTTAATAAGGCCCCCCTCCTCTCTCACTCTCTCTCTCTCTCTGTCTCTCTCTCTCCCTCTCTCGTTTCTTGCTCTTTCAGCTTGACAACCTAATTAGGGCTTGGTGTCTGTCATTGTCTCAGGGTCTGTTATTAACACTCTTACTCATTCTCTCTCCCTCACACACGCATGCACACACGCACGACCAACGACCCCCCCCTCCCCACCCCACAACCTATAATACCAGAAGGTGCATGCATTCTACTAGAAGATGTTCAATAATGTGCTATTCCGCAAAGATCACAGCTAATATATTCTTCTATCCATTAATTACCTTTAATGTTCTTGTTGCTGCTCACGTATCTGGAAAGGTGTAGTCAAGAACAGTTTCACATTAAAGCAACATTTACACGATTAGATGACTTGTTTCAGGCTCACTGTACAATTTAATTTTGAAGTGTGGACCTGAAAGAAAATAATTCTTACATTTGTTTATATAACTCCCTGTACCATCTTCTGTTTTGTGTGTGTGTGTGTGTGTGTGTGTGTGTTTTTTTTTTTTTTTTGGGAGGGGGGTTGTTTTCTTTTTTGTTGATGACATTATTACAATATGAATTGGACCTGGGTGGCACTGTGACTCAGCCTCACAGTCCTGAGGACCCGAGTGTGGAGTTTATATCTTCTTCCCGTGCTTGGGTGGGTTTTCCCCTGGGCACTCTGGTTTCCTCCCACATCCCAAAAACACGCAACATCAATTGGACACTCTAAATTGCCCCTCGGTGTGATTGTGAGTGTGGCTGTTTGTCTCTATGTGCCTTACGATTGGCTGGCAACCAGTTCAGGGTGTGCCCCGCCACCTGCCCGTTGACAGCTGGGATAGACTCCAGCACTCGCCGCGACCTTAGTGAGGATAAGCAGCAAGGAAAATGGATAGATGGATGGACTTGCACCTGCCACCATCATGTCCCCAAACCACGACTGTGGATTCAAGTCTTTACAGAATTATCTACTGCCACTAATTTTAGGACAAATCCTTATCAGTTTGGACTGTAATGAAGGTACTCTGCTATTAAAGTTAACACTGACATTTTCTTTGAACAAATGAAAAAAAGCATGCTAATGGCCTCCTTAAAAATACAATGTATTTATTTATTATTATTATTATACATTTATTGCACCTTGTGGAGAAGCACTCATCATTTCGTTATATGCACAGCATATAATGAGAATAAAGGCATTTGATTGATTTTGACAATATGCTTAACCCACGCATAGTATGATCTCTTCTGCAATGACTCTTACTTTTAGTCAAATCTCTGCACAGAAAAGTGCTCTTGATCATAGCACAACGTGTAACATTACGTTTATATATATATATATATATATTTTTTTTTTTTTTTTTTTTTTTTCAGGAATCAATACACAATACAACACCAGATGTCTGCAAGCTAGTCACAATGATTGAGCTACACACAAATCAGTCTTTTGGTAAACCAGTGCGTACACAGTGTTAACCCTCTATGTTTCGATATAGCTGGGTGGCTATTTTGCTAAATAGAAGGCAAAACACACAAAAACTACTGAACCAATATTTAGAGATATGGTACATGGGCTAAAGAGAAAGGAAGTCAATTTTGGCACTATTACCGTATTTTCCGGACTCTAAGGCGCACCGCATTATAAGGCGCACCTTCAATGAATGGCCTATTTTACGTTATGAATCCATTAGATGGAGCTGCACTCAAGGCGCAATATTGATCCATACATAAGCCGCACTGGATTATAAGGCGCACCGTCGGCTTTTGAGATAATTAAAGGCTTTTTAGGTGCGCCTTGTAGTGCAGAAAATATGGTATATACCGTATAAAATTGCAGATAAGAGAGTTTATTTTCACATTTTGCTTTGAAAGTCTCGTGTTGGCAACAAGTGAGGAAATTACCAATCAGATTCATTAGAATCCTTTACTGTGCACGTAAGGATGTACATAAACACGTAAGTAAATAAGATAATATATAAAATAAGTCTAACAACGTGTGTATTATTGTCACCCATCACACTGAAGTGGAACAGCATCGTGACATTAAGGGATTTGTGCACTACTGAGTTATTATCTTTGCTTCTTCTATAGGAGTGTGTTTTTCGTTGTTGTTGTTGCCATAGTTATGAAAAATTTACACCAGTCTCACGCCTGGACTTCCTTCCTTCCTTCCTTCCTTCCTTTCTCACTTTCTCTTTTTTGTTTTTGCTCTGTTTTTTTATTTGTTGCTATGAATGTTTGTGTTTTACTCACCCGCTGTGCTAAAAATGTGCTTTCTCTTACATTTACTACTTATTTTTAGCCAGCTCTGCAGGAAGTTTGTCTCCTACGTGTGGCTTGTTTTGATGAAAGTTCATAGTACATTATTGTTTCCTAATTTTAATCAATTGAGGCAGCATTGTTGCTGGTGAGTCTTTGTTAGTGTTTTGGAAATGTTATAGATACAATAGCTGTGTTAATATTCAGATGTTAAGAAAGACAATGTAGTCCCGGTGTTCTGGTCGACGGCAGTGAAGACCACGAAGGCAAGGCATAGGTGTCAAGGACCGAAGTGCAGGGAAGCAGGGTCGCAAGGCAGGAGTCCGGGAATCTCAAAAAATATTTCATTTGAAAAATGGCAAGCTATACAGTCCAACAACCAAATAATCAAACTAACAAGGAAAACCTTAAAAAAATAAACTAGAAATAAGACAAGACATGACACGGGGCATGGACAAACAAGACAGGACGCCAATAAACTGGACCAACAAGAACTGTAAAAAAATCATGGAGGTAATAATACAGACTTACGAGACAATGACAAACACTTGCACAAGACACGTGTGGCTGGAGGGAGCTGATTGGTCAAGACAAGGGAGGATGTTAAATGCTAACAGGTGGACAGAGCTAACAAAATGAGCACACGAGACATTGAAAACATGGAACACAGGAAACCCAGCCCTGCAAAAATGTAGACCGTGAAAACCAGCAGTAAAAAAATATATAATATATATATATATATATATATACAATTTGTTTATTTAACAATCTCCTTAAAGAGACACTGGTGCATAAATAGGCAGTGGATTCAGTAGAGGAGAAGTAGCCAGTGGAGGGTCTGGAGATTAATGAAACGTGGTTATATTTGCGACTCCTCATCAGGATCCTAACAGTGCAGTTCTGCAGGGGCTTTAGCTTCTGTAAGCTTCTGCCTGAGACCACGACAATGATCGAGTTTGAGTAGTCCAGCCTAGAGGAGATCGAACCATAGAACAGTCACTCAGTGTTGGGTAAGGAAAGAGGTGGGCGGAGTTTTTCAATATGTTTGTGCAGAGATAGCAGATGTCCAAAGAAAGATGATGGTCAAATATGATGGTAATTTGTGCCAGAGTGAGTGAGTGGAATGCTGTGGCTACAAATAATAATTTTGTGATGAGGGAAGACTGGGTTTGGTTTGGGGTACCGGATTGGATAGCTTCAGTTTTAGAGCAGTCCAGCATAAGGATGTTGATGGCAACCAGGCCTTTAGCTCCTCCAGTCACTCATTGAGAGCTGTCGTTGTGGTTAAGGGAGATGAGAGCATCACATTCAATTACAGTTGTGTGTTTGTCAGCATATTAGTGGTAGTGGATACTGTGCTGACTGATGAGCTGGGTGAAGAGGACTGGCCTGAGGACTGAGCCTTGTGGCAGAGAAACATATGCAGTTCTACCTGTGAGGGATGACTGGAATCAATTTAGGATAATGCTATAGATTCCACATTGCTTGTTTTTTTTTGTTTGCAGCATTGGGTTGCACCATTGGTATTTTGGTTGTGACTTTGAACCCCTTTTCCTTTCAAAAAAATTTAATTCACCTTACCACTTGTCTGCATTTCACTCACTCTACACCCACAACCATGACGACAGGTGCTTAGGATTTCAATAATCTTGAACAGTGGTCCCAAACCATCATTCATAGATGAATAGAGACCCTGAACAAAATATACAAACTGCTGAATTGATCAAAGAGGCGCCGTGAGACCGCAATTCCACAGTTTTAGTAGTGATATTCATTTCCAGAGAAGACTGGTGAAGATATCGGGAAGCTTTTTTCTGTTTGTTTGTGATGCTCACCTACACCTGTGAAGAAGTTTCCACTTTCGTTTCACTGATTTTAAAAGGCACTCAAATGCATTGTCATAGCAAGAGTTAGCCCGACTCACTTTGGAAAGGTGCGCCCTAGTCAGAAGGCGATCCCTTGAAAGCAGTGTTTTCGTGTCTGCGAGGGCAGATACCCAGACAAAAAAGAGCAATGTGAAGACACTAATACAAAGCCAAAGGAGCACAGGTGAACAGGCAGTTAGTTGCAATCTCTCTCAGGAGACTGGAAAATAACATTTTCTGAGACCCGAGCTGCACTGAGAGAGGTTTGTATGAGACAGAAGGTGAAATGCAATGGCTTCTTGGAAGTGTCAGCGAAGAGAGATAAGTATGAGGTAAATGATGATAGCGAGAAAAAGCGTAAACTGTGAGGGTAATTAGCAAAAAATGAGATTTTGTAGGGATGCAGTGGTGAAGAAACAGAGATTAAAAACAAACAAACATCCACTTCTTTCAAATGTTTGAACTCCGCAGTAAAGCAGCATACTCTGTCTTAGAAAAGGTAACAATGAAAAGTGAGCCTCCCTCATTAACATAGGAAAAGAAAACCAAAGTATACACCGAGCATGCAGCAGAGAATAATTGCTCTCTCTGAAGAGCAACACATAAGAGATTTGGCCCAAATTTTACATTTCGCACCACCTCAAAGGGCCTCCAGGGGGGACTCCATCCATGAATCGTTACTCATTCTCAAAAAGTAACATAACAATGGAACTGCAAGGTGTTTTCTTTGTTGGAAATTACCGGCCCAGCAACTAGAAAAGGTAAACTAGTCAGCTGGCTAGTCGGTAGAAAATGTTTGCAGTATAGGCCTGGTTTCCTGACTGTGTGGGGGCTGATCTGATTTGTAAATGATTTTGATAATCGCTTTTAACAGTCAGCTTTCAGCTTTATTGGTGCTAAACAAATTAGATTTTTGGAAACAGTAGAAATAAGTGAAAGTTGAAGTATTAAAATTTCAAATGCTTGTTGTTCAGGACCAATTGATCACCAGTGGGGATCAGATCACCACTAAAAATTCTTAGAAAAAAGAAAAAAAACTCAAAACCATATTCCTCACTAGTTTTGTGTTTTGACATACAAGGTTCAGAAAGAGAACTGAATTGTATAATTGCAGCTCATATTTGCTAATATTACTATTACGATTAATTTAATTAAATGCTAAACCCAAAGATCAAAGGTTAAGGACATTTGCAAGTAGAGCGATTTCAACAAAACATTTTGGAGGTCTGTGATGTGGGCCATTTTCCATTCAGTTTCCGTGTTCTCCCTGTGGTGTCACACGTTTTCTCTGTGTACTTTGGCGACTTCCCACATTCCAGAAAAAATCATATCAGACCAACTGAAGATTCTAAATCATCCTTAGGTGTGAATATTTTTTGTCGTCTGCTCTGTGATTGTCAGGCGAGCAGTTCAGGGTGCAGCCCACCTCTTGAACAAAAGCTGAAAGGCTTCATCTCACCCGTGACCCTTAAAGCCCAACTGGCATCCCTATAAACTTTCTAAAATAAATATTGTAATGAAAAATACATATAACATTATTAACTTCACTGTCTATATGAAAAAAAAAATGAACGGAGAGCACGTCATCCATAAGCAAAGTTGCGGAAGTCTCATTTGACATCCAAGTGGTCGCCATATTGGCTGCATCTCCTGTCCGTGACGTCACCCCGGACATTCGCTATTGAAAACAGGCTGAACACGCCCCTTCTGACACGGAAGAGAACATCTCACAACCAAGTGAAGTTACCGGGGCAATATTACCCTATTTTTTCTAGCCATATTTAGATGATATGCGGACGACGATGCGGCCAAACCGCCTCCCCGTCTGATCCCCTTCCGCATTGATGTTGAACCACCGCAGCCCAGCCGCGACAAACCACACTGGCCGAAAAGGCCAGTGGCAATTCACAAGGCCTGTGGAGGCCGTCCTTCAGCGGCTGCTGCATGAAAGCCTTCCGATGCCCACATAGACACATTTAGCACCCCTGACTTACGGATTATGTCCCCCTCCACCTATTGTATTTTTTTTTTCATACCTGTATGCACACCTACCAGTCATTTGGAACCCATGAAGTGTTCATCGTTTGCACCTGTGCTATCCATTTTTCACGACGAACCGGATCTTTTGGAAAAGTACGAAGAGCGAATCCATCCTCCCAAGTGTTGGCGCAATAACCAGCAATGCAACGGGCTGGCATTTTGGCTAACACGACGGAACAATGAGGTACCTTCTAGCAAGTAAAACTACTATTAACAGACGAGACCGCTTGAGTGCGCTACTGCCCTGTACGTCACTTCCTGATTCTTCACGAAAACAAATCCCTCGAGAGTATTTTCATGGCAGGCGTTACAAAAAGCCATATACGTCAAAATCAGATTTTGTGGTGAAAAAAAATGGCTGTGTCCATACTCGCTGCCGTTTTTTCATTAATAACGTACTAAAAATCATGCATTTCATGACAGTGGTCCTTTAAACGGAAGGAATCAGGAGGCTCAGAAAAAAGATGAATGGATGAACTAATATGAAGGGACTATTATTTCATAGCTTATCATAACAGAGGTGTTAAATGTTAGCATCACAGCCAAGATAGTTTTTCCACTCCTCTGTTCTACTTTTCACAGACATTGATTCAGCGCAGTCTCGGCGGCTGATTTAATGGCAAAAAACCTCTCGTGTTGTCCTCCCACAGCATTTCCATACAATCCGCTAAGAGACATGATATGTCTTGAATAGGCTGTACTCAGTCGGTTACGGATACACTGGGAATGGAACTGGACCCCTGCTGCTTCTTGTCAATGAAAACAAAAAGACTAAAAAAAACAAAGAGCACTTGATTTTAAAATAGTACAATAATTTCTATTGTATTGAAATGATCCGGTCTCTCACACTTATGTGGTCGACTGCTTCCAGAAGCCAGAAATAGTGAAATGCCATCATAATGTCTCAGAAATATTATCTGTACTCAAAATAAAAAAAGGAACAGAGTTTTCCCCTAATTTATTTTCACATCTTGTTTGAGTCCCTTTCAATTTTTGGATGATTGCATTCATGAAGTAGTGCCATCTGTCTGTCTTATTATAAAATACCATTCAGCAGTTTTAGTTGGCAACATTTAACACATAACCCATATAATTTTTCATGGGCTGAGTGAACGTGTGTTTTATGGACCAAGATCCACAGAATCAAAACATGCAAGCAAAATGAAGTTGGTCCCAAATTGCAGCTTCTAGGAAGGTGTGACGATATTCATAGGAACATTTGGCAGGTCAGGTGTTAGTCATTATGGGCCTTGCTCATAATCTGTCATAAAAATGAAAAAATAAATATGAACGGAGGGGGCGAAGTTGCGGAAGTCTCATTCGACATCCAAGTGGTCGCCATATTGGCTGCATTTACTGTCCGTGACATCACCCCGGACATTCGCCATTGTAAACACGTTGTGGCCCCTACTGTGGGACACACCCCTTCAGACATGTAAGCTGTATTCGAAGAAGAGAACATCACACAACCGATTTAAGTTATGTGGGCAATATTACCCTATTATTTCGAGCCATATTCAGATGACATGCGATCATGGCCAAACCGCCTCCCCATCCGATCCACTTCCGCAGCGGAGATGAGCCATTGTGGCCCGGCGCCGGGACGAGCCACCCCGGGCACCGGCCTTGTCACCCGGGGTGGCTCATTGTCGAGGCCGATGTGGCTTATCACGGCTCCGAGCCGGACCGTTTTATGGCGTTATCGTAGCAATTATTTTTTTTTTTTTAGTAGCTGTATACACACCTGCATGTCATTTGGAACCCACGAAGCGCTCGTCCTCGGCCCCCGTGCAATTCATTTTTCACCACGAACCGGGTTTCATGGAAACTTTTGAAGGGTAAATCCATCCTCTCGAGTGTTCGAGCAATATCCAGCAATGCAACGAGCCAGCATTTTGGCTAACACGAAAGAACAACGAGCTACCTCCCCGGAAGTAAAACTAATAGAAACAAACAAGCCCACTTGATGGCAGTCCTGCCATGTACGTCACTTCCTGCTTCTTCTCGAAAATAAATCCCTCAAGAGGATTTTCATGGCGGGAGTTACAAAAACCCATATACGTCAAAATTATGTTTTGTGGTAAAAAAACAGCTGGGTCCATACCGGGTTCCGTTTTTTCATTATTAACATACTAAAAATCATGCATTTCATGACAATGGCCCTTTAGTGTAGCTTTATGCACTGGGAAAAAAAAAAAAAAAGCCTGTCCCCCAAAGTGTTTCCACAACCTTGGAAGAGTAAAATTGTCCATGATGTTCTCGTTCTCACCTATAACTCCATGAAGCTGTTTTGCCATTTAGCTTTTGTCAATGAATTCAAATGAACAGCTGATTTATGTTTGCCATCTGTTTCTCGGGGGCTCGTGTTCCTCTGTAGCCTTCTTCCATCTCACCCCGCTCCCCTGTGGTCTTTCGAGTAAGTAGAACCACCTGTCTTCCTGTTCGGGATAAATCCACTTCCATGAAAGCTCGCACAAAAAGAAACTTAAACGTGGTCACGCGGGTGTTTGGTGATGTAATTTGAATGTTTAACCTTTCTCTTCATCGTTTTCTTTTTTTTTTTTTTTTTTTTCAAGATAAAGCTAGCAAGCAGGCACAAGCCCACACAATGGCAGTGGAAGAGGCAATAGAGGCGAGAAGGAGAGAGCGGTCATTTGAAGTGTCTTTGGCAGTCCTCTATGGGTTGGCAGCCATTGAATCAGAACCACTCTCATGCCAGTTTGGGCCGAATGCCAGTTTGCCAGCGTGAGAGCTTGAGCTGCGCTTTTTAGAAATGGAGAAAAAAAGGTTTCATTGCATTGAAGTTCAATGCTTTTTTTGAAAAGGTCTGAAATACTGTACAATCTGAGCTACAGTGATATGGAGAAAGAATTAAGGACAAAAGGAGTGGAGGGGCGAAGACCACTTGCAGTGAGGTCTACAATGACAGAGACCGCGGTGTGGGTAATGAGCCTATTGTTTTGGTTTCCACAATATTGAAAGTACACCACAAAGAGAGGAAAGAAAAGGTTTTGATTATTTAGAAAATACATTTGCAATAATTTCATTTTGCTAAAGCAGGGAATTATTTTGAAATGGCCTTCTTTGTCGTAACCCTCTCTCGGCAAAACTGGATGTTTGCGATATGGGCACAACTGTGTAAGCGGCATATGCCCAAAGCCAGTTGAATAAATATCAAGACTCAGTTCAAACCCACATCTGAAGCCGATTGTTTGTGGTCAACATCAAAACCTTTCACCTTTGAGGTTATTTTACACAATTTTGTCTATGGCCAGTATTTTTCCCAGTGATATTTCAGCCTCCTCACCAACATATCTGTCAATTTTAAGTCACTTTGTCAAAAATACGTCTCAAAGTCCCAGCAAAAGAATTACAGAAGTACATGCCAATTCTCTGGCCGAACGTTCAAAGCCTTCCATTCCACCTCATTACATGAAGGACACGACACGTACTGGACTGCCCGTGATTGTTGGCCTTGGCTGTAAATTATGAGGGGCAGAATTGAATGATGTGGACTTAATCCAAAGCAATGTTGCACTGTTACAGCTCTACTTTTAAAAACTCAGCCCACTGTGTTTTCCTACTTTACCGCGTTTTTGCAGTCCTTAAGTTTAATGAGAGCATGTTAAAATGCAGTTTGCCAAATGTAAAGGACAGTTTTTGCTGTTTATTTTGAAACATCCTTCCATTTTCCATAACACATCCTCAATAGGGTCACGGGCCTGCTGGAGTCCATCCCAGATATCTTCGGGTGAGAGGCTGGGACCACCCTGAAGTGCTCGCTAGCCAATTGCCGGGCGCATAAAACCAAACTACCACCCGCACTCACATTCACGCCCACGGATAATTTAAAGTCTTCAGTTAACCTATTAACCCGCCGTGCATGTTTTTGGGGATGTGGGAGGAAACCGGAGTACCTGGGAAAACCCACGCAAGCCAGGGTAGAACATTTAAACGGTACACATTGGAGGCTGGATTGGAACCCGAGTCTTCAGAACTGTTAGGCAGATGTGCTAGCCAGTCTTACACCGTATATTTTAAAAACATAACTGCACATGCTTATGTGTTCAAAGATGTTTCAAAGCACATTTTTCTTAAAAAAAAAAAAAAAAACTGAGGATGAACAGGATAGCTAAATCTTCAATGGATACCCTAAAATTAAATATAAAAATTGGATGAAAATAAAATAAGACCATGCTATTTTACTTGGAAATTAGCAATGATCTCTAATTTTGAGGAACACCACTCACCCAAAGTCATAAAGTTTATTATTCATACCTGTCGAAATAATCTTATCTTCCAAATAAAATACACGTCCAACTAAAATACGCTTTAAATACAGAAATTTCACTAGATGTGAGTCCTCGGGTTTATGGCAGAGTTCCCTGATAGTATGTATAACCTCAATTTGTACGTAATAGGAATTGCTGTAGTCTAGTCTAGTCTCCTAAACCTTGTTGAAAACCTTCCCACAAGAGTTGAAGCTGTGTAGCCAACATCATTTTAAACCATATGGATTCAGAAAGGGATATCATTTAAAATCATGTGAGTGTCAAGGCAGCTACTGTATGTACAGTATATATAAACACACACACACACACTTAATATGGATGACCTTTTTGAAAGTACTCTATTACTGGGTGAAGTCACCTTTCCTGTTGAACAGGTTATTTCATGTAGCAGGATAATATTGTTAGAATGAAAAGCAGATCGTAGCAAGACCCCAATTTTGTACATGCAGATTCTGTGAAGCCGATACAAAGATAGAGGTCAGGGGGTGCACCACACTAACAAAACATTTTTATAAAATTGAAGTACTAACTACATTGACCCCCCAATAAGTGTAACGCAACAACCATCCCTCTTGTCAACACTCAATAAATTGTACTTTTATTGATTGTCTTTGTAAAATAAAATAACACTAGAGGACGATCACTGACTCATGAAATGGAAAATATAATTTACTAAATCTCGGCCAAGCCACATTTATGGCAACAAGGATAATACAGTTTAAGTGTATGTGCTTTTCTGTGTAGATGCCTCGGGGTGCGCAGGTGTCATCCTCCCTCTTGCTGCCTGTTAGTTAGATTGATAGTCAAATTAATCTGCAGCTCCATCCAGGTATAAACACGGAGCCTGCTGGCCAGGATACATCCCCCCATCTCACCCCCCCCCCCCATTAGCACCATAACTCAATGCACCCTGCAGCAGCCTGGCCTGATCAGTGGAAGGTAATTGCTAAGAGGGCACTGGATTTATTGACAAGGGGGATGTGGTGGATTACAAGATGATTTGGGGATTAATTCATTTTGCATTTTAGGTAATTGCCATTTTTATCCAGTTAGATCTGCCGCAACACAAACACATAGCATTATTTTGAGTGCAGTGAAAAGCCTGTGTTCAATTTTACTGAGCGCAACTTTGTGCTGACTCACTTTACCTTTCTGCTATTCAGTGTTGCACTTTTATGCTTGCATTGTGAATAGGTTGATAATGCAATTCATATTTATTCTGGTTCCCATGTCATTTGCAACACCAAAAAAATGTTTCTCCACATACCTGTTTCAAAGTAACAACACATTTGTCTAACCGACTGGGTAAATGTGACTTTGGAACACATGCGTATCTTAAATTTACCTTCACTTTAATATTTCGGTAATATGTAGGTTAATTGAAGTACACGTACAGTACATGCAATCAATACTTCACTTTACTGGCTTGCCCTACACTTGACTTAGAATTAACAGAAAACGGTGACTTGGAGGAATCCATTGGTTTAATGACTAAACATTTGTTGCCGTGGACTAGCATGTGATGAAAGTCGACTCGAAAGTCGATTCATGGATTACATTAGTGATATTTTTTCGGTAAAGTGGAGTGGTTGCAAACCTTCTGTTTTTGCCATAGACCCAGTACACGTGAATGATAAATAAATAAATATATATATATATATAAATATATGGTGGCACGGTGGGTCAGCTGGAAAGCTTTGGCCTCACAGTTCTGAGAACCTGGGTTCCATCCTTAGACCCGCCTGTGTGGAGTTTGCATGTTTACCCCGTGCCTGCGTGGGTTTTCTCTGGTCACTCCAGTTTCCACCCACATCCCAAAAACATGCAACAATAATTGGACACTCTAAATTGTCCCTAGGTGTCATTGTGAATGCAGCTGTTTGTCTCTATGTGCAACCAGTTCAGAGTGTACCCCGCCTCCTGCCCATTGCATTTATATACAGTATAGTGTTCACAAAGTAGCCCTCACCCTCAAAAAGGTTGGTGACCCCTGAGGTAGAGTAAAAAAATAATATTAATAATTCCCATTTGAGAATATACTATAATACAGTGTACTGATTCTGGACATTTAAAAAAAGGTAGGGGCATGTTGTACAAAAAGAAAAAACTTGTTCAACCTGTTAATCTAACCTGACAGCAAAACAATAGAAAATGTATTTATATGGCACATTTCATATAGGTATAAGGTAACTTTGTATAATTAGAATCATTTAAAAACAAACTAGCGTATATACAGTATACTGTATATAAATGCAACTCACCATTACAATGATTGTTGATGTTGGGAGCCCTGTGCATATTTTTGCTGTAATATCAGAATCCGATCTTCTTGGTCCTCAGTCGGAGGATAAACTTGAGGAATCAAATAGTAGTTTTCTACCACGGACTAAGGGCTTGAGGTGGGATAGCTGTAGCTCCTCTAGGGTCTTTCTTATGTGAGAAATCAGGGCAAACTGGGAAGCCGTCACCATTTTATTTTTTTTTTTTGGAGTTTGCCTTTTTTTTCGGAACGTAGTGATGCTGCTCCAAAGGACCGGAACTCTCCTTATTTGTACTCTTGCAGAAAACGTCATGAAAGGCCAGTTCAGCAGCTCACAGCATGAATAGTCTGTCTAGGCCACACCATCTGGGCTAGCCGCTTTACCTGAAGGGAGCATCCTCTGCTGTCTTCTGGAATGATCTGCTGTGATATTTTGGCGTAAGGGAACAATGGCACTTTCTGAGGCAGCATGAGAGACCATGGAAATGGTATTCCATTGTAAGATTGTCAGATGTGATGCAATGATGAAGAAGAAGATGATGATGATGATAAAGGTTGCAGTGTTAGGACAGGCCAGAGCAACATCAGGTTGGGATTGGACATATTGAAGAAATGAAACTGCTTTGCTTTGCTCTGTTCATTTTCTCCTCTACTGCGCTTCCCTTCTTTGCGTTGCAGCCTTTCATGTCTTTATTTCATCCGACATCTCTCGCTCATGCTGTTCTCCGACTGTTTTCATTCCACCTTTCCGCTGTATGCCTCCCTTGCCTCTTTCAGTGAGACCTTCATTTCCCCTTGCATACACTCCAGCCTGGTCACCGTCCCCCGAAGACTCATTTTTTTTTTGGTGTTGTTTAGTGCCTTGATGTTCTTTATCATTACTGGCAAAGCTGTGCATTTAGAGTCGGAACAACAAATGTTTTAGAATTTAAGGTAGTGCAGTACAGATCACTGTTTTCCCTGCATACATCTTGCAGCAGTCCCCAGTCATTTGTGTAGAAAAATTCTGTCAGAGCCCTTGGCCTCAAGGAACCAATTTCTGTGTGTCGCGTTGGGTCGCCTCTGTATACGTACGTGTCTTATAGTATAGCTAGAGAAGAAACAAATCGTGAGCAGACAGACATACAGTACCTCGGAATGTCAGCAGTAAGGCGCAGCAGGCATCCTTCACATTGGCATACAGGCCAATTGTTCTGTTCCCTTGAGTATAATGTGTGTGTACAAGGCCCTGGTTGCACCATCTGTTGTTCATAATAAAGAGCGCACATTTTCTACCTTTTAATTCACTGCTCATTCTGGTGCCTTTGTTCGCTCTGCCCATGCGGTAAACCCCACGTTAGCATGTTTCGATAAACGCTCGTAATTTCACCAATGCTACCTTTTGAGATACTGAGTAGCTTTTCTCGATATTGTGACCTTATACTGCTTTTGAGGGCCATGCTCCAGCGATGTCAGGCAGCGGAAACTCACAAAGAAAGTGATGCTACTTAGCCAGTCAAATTTGGGTGAAAATAGCAAGGCAGAGATGGGATGTAAGAGGTGAGAGGCAAGTGAGTCATTCTGCCCACTGGGAGCCAGTGTGTCTCATCTCACTTAAGCCTTAACTGAGGTCACACAAAGCAAGCAGTGTCAAAATCCAATGTGTTGAATCCACAAGGACCCTGATCCATTCATCCACTGTCCAACGACGGGATGTGTTGTCTCGGCCAGATGGTGCCATCCACATTGGATTTAAAAGGAGATTAGTCCGCCGAAGTGTCTGTCAGTGCTCATCTTATCAGTTTATGTAAAATTTCTCAACAAAGACAAAACATTTTGGACGCGGAAATCAAAACATGTGCAATCGGGGGCTAAATAAATGTCCTCCATGAAGGAGATATTAATGAACCGGGAGTAGAGCCAAATGTTAAACCGACAAAGGTGTAAGATCAAGTCTGATTCATGTGACGGTGCCTCAGCCTGTCTTTTCAAAATGTAATACAATCCATTAGGTACTGAAGTTATGGGTGTGCAGAGTGGCTGTAAGTGTCCATGTGACTATTCCTTGCCATTTGTGGAAAATGGAGTAAGTAGGGTGATTACAAAAGATTATGCTGGCAAGTGGATTTCTGTGTCCATATGACATGTGCCCCTGTCGTCCCAAAAGAAGCTGCAGTTCATTTCTGGCTCTTATGTGTGTCCATATGAAATCAAGACAAGAAATTAACATGTCCCCTGCCTGGAATTGTGATGATATGTTTTATATAGTAGAAATATGATCTGTTCAAGTTTGTATTATCATCGTTATTATGCCAGGACAATGTATCGATCACAATGGGACTGTTCTGGTTGTCATAGCTCTGACAGCCCTGTCTTGAAATGTGGGGAAATCATTATCCATTTTCTTTACCGCTTATCCTCACGAGGGTCGCAGGGAGTGCTGGAGCCTATCCCAGTTGTCAACAGGCAGGAGGCGGGGTACACCCTGAACTGGTTGCCAGTGAATTGCAGGGCACATGGAGACAAACAGCCGCACTCACAATCACACCTAGGGGCAATTTAGAGTGTCCAATTAATGTTGCATGTTTTTGGGATGTGGGAGGAAACCCACGCAGGCACGGGGAGAACGTGCAAACTCCGGGATTGAACCGGGGACCTCAGAACTGTGAGGGCAACACTTTACAAGCTGAGCCACCATGCCGGAAATCATTATAATGTACTGGTTTATAAAACTTTGTGGAGGGCTCCCAAATGAACTAAGGAAAGTGCAGATCAGGATAGAAGTCATACAATATAGTATATTCTCTTCACTTTATTATGTCTAATATGCTATGATTTTATTTATAATGGCCTGCATCAAATAACATTTTTTCAACAAATCTATATACTGTATGTTTTTCCTGTTGCCAATTGGATAAAGTGTTTCAAACTGCATCTTCTGTGCCTTTGATTTAGTTTAACCAAATCAAAATGGTAATCTCTGATCTATTTTTACCCGAGATCTTTAAAAAGGAAGACAAAATATGTATGCACGTGTTATGTAAGGGATTCAGTCGTTTTGGTGACTGGCCTGTCTTAAATCCACACATAGCTTATATAACTGAAATTCACACGGCATTAGAAATACACACCCACGTGCACAAAGAAGCTGTAACATAATTTACATTAAGAAAGGATTGCATTGCATGCAAAACATGCTTCTGACTCAGTATTCAAGGTTTCATTTCTTTATTCATTGCAAGATAGCCATACGACATTTAAACGTATGTTACTAGCCTAAGGATGGTGTCACTGTTTTGTGACAAACACAAAACGTTTTGGGGTTTTGGAGGAGCAGAAGTGGAAGACCATGACACACGATCAGAACACTATAATAACATTTCAATAAAAGGAGCGAGTTGAATGAAAGCCTTTTGGTGCTTCGTAACTCAGTGTGCATCATCATTGACACACGTACATATACAAACAACATCAAAGGAATATATATATATATGTATATATATGTCAAGTATAAATAATTTTTTTATTCTTACATTTTAATGGGCTTATTCAGTGCCCACGTGAGGGAGGATCTTTTCAAACCGTTGACAGGAAGATATGATAAAATCACAGTTTGGCGAGAAAGAGTCATTGGAACCCAAGTGATCTTTTTTTCTGATATTTTGAAATTTACATGTGAAAAAAAAAACATGAACATTCTGCCATTAAATTTGCACAGATGGGAGTGTTGTTGTTTTTTTTTAAAAGAAGGGGAAAAAACTGGTAGAGAAAACCTGAGAAGCATGCAGGTAAAGGTAAGTGAATCACTGGAGGAGAAAACAAGATGCTGCAGGCGAGTGACGGATTGATGAAGAGAAGACAAGCTCAGGGATAGACGGATAAAAGGCTTTTCATTCTCCGTTTTTAATGCTCAGTAGTCTTGTTTAGGTCGCTCACTGAGAAATGTGTCGGGTGTGTGCGTGAAGTGAGAATTACAGACAGATCAGTGAGGTCTTTTGTGTCTGGAGGTGAACTTGGAACAACACAGACACACACACAAATTACAATAACCCTGAGATTTTGAAATCCAAAAGTGTGTTGCATCATACAGATCACACCTGAGTTTGCTCCATTTTTATTTATTTTAACCAACCTGCTATACACTGCTTGAAGTCTTATCGTTTCTGGCTGATTGTTTTGTTCACTTTTACATTTTGTCAGTTCACTCCACACATTGAGGTAGCCTTAGGCAGTGTCTACAACCCACAAAATTTGATCAGGTAGTGCAGTTCAACCAGGATGGCATGTCAATGCGACCCCGTGGCAAGAGGGTTTGCCGTGTCTCTGAGCACAGTGTCGAGACCATACAAGAAATACCAGGAGATGAGCCAGAGTATCAGGAGATGTGGAAGGGGCCCAAGGAGGCAGCAGGAATGTTACTTGATGCTTTTGGCCAAGGAGGAACAGGAGCAGCACTGCCAGAGCACTGCAAAATGACCTCCACCAGATCGGTAATGTCAAAGTTTCTGCTCAGACTGTTAGAAGGAGGTGTAAGGGCCCAACATCCACAAGTGGGTCCTCTGCTTACAGCATACACTGTACAGGTCAATTGGCATTTTCCAGAAAACACCAAGATTGGCAGATTGTCTATGCTCTTCACGAATGAAATCCAGTTGACACTGATCACACAGAGTCTGGAGATGCTGTGGAGAACATTCTCTGGCCTGCAACATCCTCCAGGAAGTGGTGGTTAGTGGTGGGTCTGTAACGGTGTCGGGAAGCATTTCTTTGGAAGGCCACACACCCCTCTGTGCCAGAGGTACCCTGACTGCCATTGGTTATCGGAATGAGATCCTGAGACCTATTGTGAGATCATATTACGGTGCAATAGGGCCTGGGTTCCTTCTGATGCATGACAATTCTAGGCTTCATTTGGCTGGAGTGAGTCAGCTGTTCCTGTATGTTGAAATTATTGATGCAATGGAATAGCCTGCCCACTCTCCAAACCCTAAACCAGTCCAGAACCTCCTGGATATGTGTCACATTTTGAACCACAGACTGTCCAGCATCTAAGTAACGCCTAATCCATATCTGTGAGGAAAACCTTCAGGAGAAACGTCATCAGGTGCATGGCCAGGAGTTGTAGGAGGTCGCAAAGGCACATAGAGGTCACATAATTTCATTTAACCGCCACTACTATGTCATGCTGGATCTGGAAATCCCACATGATGTTAGCCTGGATGTTCTCAACCAAATGATATAGTGTCTGGATTCTTGATTGTTGGCTCTCCAGTCCATATTTTGCACAGACTTTCTGGTACACCATTCCTGCTACCTGGTTATGACACACCATGTTTGTGTACATATAATAATTTGAGAATATTTTTATTCACACCTGCTCACTAAATAAAAATATCCATGAACAGAATGACGTGGCATTGGGAAGGCTACACCTTGTTTGAAAGTCAATGTAACTTGTCTTATTCAGTAAGTTTCTTTCGGCTTGTCCCTTTCGGGGTCGCCACAGCGTGTCATCTCAGATGAACGCACATATGTTTGGCACAATTTTTACGCCGGATGCCCTTCCTGACGCAACCCTTCTCAGGGAGTGGAGGCCCCAGTGGGATACGAACCCACAACCCCTGGTTTATCAAACCAGTGCTCTAACCACTGAGCTACAGGGCCTCCAACTTGTCTTATTCAGTGATCTTATTTAACTTTTATTAATCTACAATAAAGTAATTGTGAAGATTATAATTTGCAATGCCGATAAGATAAGATAATGCCGATATTCCAGACTGTTTATCTATTTGTGCCCTGCTATTAACTGCCAAACAGTACAGGCTGTACCACATCTCTCGCCTGAAGTCAGCTGGGATAGGCTCCAGCTCACCCACAACCATAATGCGGATGAGCAGTATCGAAAGATGAACAAATTACACTGTAACAGCGTTTTTTTTTTTTTTTTTTCTGTGTGTGTGAGATTTGTCAGAGCAACCTGAGTTTCAACATTGTCATTAGCTCTGGATGTTTGCTGTCCTTTTAGGAACTCTACTTACTGCATGAAGGTGTCCATGTCCATGACTGTGGAGGAGAGTGATGAGGGAAAATGCTTCAGCAGCAACATCCGCTATCTAGAGAAAGCCGAGATTACTCACAGCAAAATGATCACATGTCGCGATATAGACGACTATTTGGCTCCGTATAAACAACCTCAAATGGCCTGGTACAAGGTATGTCGCATGAGCACATGAGATGAGAGTAACTTAGCCCTTCTCTTGCTGTTTGATGAGTCCGATGTCTGTCTTCCCAGGAGTGCGAGCGAGTTGAATGGAGAAGCTCAATTATCGTCAACAATACACACATCTGGATCCCTGAGGTGGATGAGGAAGATGGGGGGAATTATACCTGTGAGTTGCAGTATGGATCCCGACTGGTGCGGAGGACAACAGAGCTCAAAGTCACAGGTAGAACACAGTGCATTGGTTAGGGTTGGGGTTAAGGTTAGGATAGGCAGATGGATGGGAGCAATGTTACCTCTAAGCTGTGCAACTGCGCATTTGCGCACTTGTCGCACACTCTCAGCGCAGAGGAAAACAGATGCAGCACAGTTAACTACAGCTTGACTACAGCTTTTTTTTTAATACGGCAGAACACTGCCTCTCACAAAGAGTTGCTGCTCGACCACAGCAGGCCACACACTCTACTTCCTTGTTTACATGACACTGCTCCCCTCCATTTTAAAGGCGTATACTCATAATTACAAACACCGGGGTATGTGAATAATAGAAGAAAAAGTGGTGAAACTGGATGAGATTTTCTTTTTTTTTTTTTGAGTGAAAAAGTTCTGGTCTGAAGCCAAAGTAGAAAGTGCAGGATGAGATGGTGTGTAATGTTAAAATTCTACCTTGGCACAGCCCGGTTGAGGATCAAAGCACAGACGATACATTGCCCAAAAAGCTAATTCTATATTTTATATATAGGAGGCAACTGTTAAAACTGTTTTGGAGCATTATTCAACTTTCAACATGGATGCAAAAGGTATTCTGCAAGCAATAATTCAGTTTTACACTAAGTAAAACAGGCAGGGATATACCACTGTGGGTTAAAAATAAATGAAACAAAGTAGTAAGCGACATTTCAAATTTATAGTTAATAGTTGACCTGGTATGTATTTGTATTGTATTTTTAGTGTAACTTTGCAAAAACACAAAATTGTTCTTAAAAATGTTCTGATGGAAATGTAATCTGAACTTTTAATGAGGCATGTAACTTCAATGGATGACACTGATTGACCGCAGTGCCTACATCTGATGTTGCTCACAGTGGTCAAAAAGAGCGCTCACGGCCTTTGTGTGGTTTCTCAGACACATCAAAAATTAGAGGGAACATTGGATGGCAGTACATTTCAAAAACTGCCTTTTGGTGAAAGCTATTCTATTTGATTCTATTGTATTCTAATCTCTTGTTTTGGAATAATCAAGGTGACATTCAAACAAAATGTCAGGAAAATGCATTTTGTCAGTCTGCAATCAAGTGTTTAAATGATGTTTTATCCAGCTCTCTATAGCTGCACCATCCATTATTGGACAGATGCACCCACTTAGTAATGCATCATCATTACTTAAACCACTTTAAATGTTACCATATTCCATCTTCAAACCTCCGTCTTCCAACACTGCATTACTGGCTCGATTTATCTACTTAGTATCTTCGTCACATTCCTGGATGAAACATACATTGTTTTGAGCTTCATTGCCTTTTGACTTAAGTCTGAGTTGGCAGTAACATCTAACTTCCATCTGCAGTTTAGTGTTCTGCCTAAGTGTGTCTGCGAAGGGATAAGGATTGCAGTGCTCGCAATTCAATCTGTGTCTTCTTGGGTTTTCTTTTGGGGTGTGCAATTTAAATATGTTGCCTTTAAGCGATGACAGCACGCTGACGTATTCTTCGCCAAAAGCTTGAAATTGAACAATTGTCGACCAGTTGCCATGTAGCTGATTTTGTGGAATAATCATCACAATTAAACAATGCTCAGTGCTGTTATGATATTTATTTTGGAACACTTTCTAATTTCTGTTTATTCGTTCCTGTTTCCTCTGATTTGAAAGAACTCTCAGGCTGATGTTTTGCAAACAAATGACTTATTTGTTTTTTCTGTGACTGGTGTTTTGTATTTGAGTCACAGCTGCTGTTTGTCAATGTGCAGTGAGTGCAGATGTAGGCTGCTGCATTAGATTGCTAGTGAGCCGCTGACTGGATTGCCACCATATTTTTTTTACACTTAAGATTAAAAGATACCAGTTTTTGTGCATTTTCAATGACATGACTATGTGCATGGTTTCATGTATTGCTTGTGTGAGTTAATGCTAAAGAATGAGATGAGTTAGGCGCATCAGTGACAGTACCATCTCATTTGTGATTAAATTTAAGAGATTTTAAAAAGTTTTATTCTGTTTAACCTATTACTAAAGTTCTGTTTGTACTTTTATGACAATAATTCATTTTAAGCGGATGAATCAATCCCAGGTTGACCAGCCTTTGAGAACAGATTGGGGGTTCCCCCTTATAGATTACCATATTTGGACAAGCAGTCATTCTTGGTCCATCGTATAACATCACAGAAATTAAAGATTTGCCCCAGATATGTAGATTTTGTCGATGTAAAAATGTATTTAACAAGTAAAATTGGAAAATCCATCCACCCATTCAATCATTTTCGAGACGACTTATCCTCACTAGTGTCACAAAGCTTATCCCAGGTGGTTTTCGGTGAGAGACGTGGTAGACCCTGATCTGGTAGTCAGCCAAACGGAAGGCATAAATGGACAATCCAGCGTTCACACTCACATTCCCACCTATGCCAATTTAGAGTTGTTAATTAACCGAAGAAGCAAATAGAATGTGTGAGAAAGGTCACGTAAGCTTGCGGAGAACACGCAAACTGCACACAGGAAGGCCGGATTCAAGCCCCACAAACTGTGGGTCGGATATGCTTGCCACTTTCTCACCATGCTTCTTCCAAAAATGAAAAAACAAATACTTTCTTTGTGAAGATTGATACCCTGCTCTGGTATTAAGTATTCAGGAATGTTTATCTTAATCCCATTTTGGCATCTTTTAACTTACTGCGATGCAATTAAACATATTTAGCAGATATACGGGGGAAAAAAAGAAAATAACAGAGGACAGAGTTTGTGGCTGACAACTAATTTCTGGACATTCCCACCTTGGAGCCATAAATCATCGTAACCATGTCACTGATACGTGAGCTAAAGGCCAGAGATGTACTGGAGCAACAAACAGACCCACCTGCTCAATTAACCAGTCAGTCAACAGAATTTTTTAAAAATTTTATTTAGCTAATCTTATAATACGATGAGTGCATCTGTAACTTTCCTTTGGGGCGCTACGTGTTCCCAAGCGGTCTTCAGCCAAGAGCAGTTCAACAACATGTGATATTTTTATTTAAAATCCATATAATGTATATAAGCTACGAGAAAACTCTAACACTTGTTTACTGTCTGATGTACAATTCTTTGAATTACAAGTTTTTCATGCTAAGGGGGATGATGGTAAAACGAGTTGTAAAAAAAATTGTAAAAAAAATAATTTGTCAAAAATGTCAGTTTATACAGCATGCATACAATTCTGCATTTGGAGCACAAGCTTAGATGGTAGTGACACCGGTTGGGCTTGAGAAACTCAAAGTAAAACTTGGAAAAGTAAAATCAGTAGTAAAAAAAAAAAAAAAACATTCAACTCAATCTGAGATAAAGATATGTACAAAGCCCCTAAAGGGACATTGGAAAAAAAACTGACTGGTTTCTCATTGTAATGAATAACTTGCTCATTACAATGAGAAACTTATTACAATGAGAAAGTTTCTCAGTACAATGAGAAAACTTTTTTTTTTTTTCCAATGTCCCTTTAGGGGCTCCATACATATGAATCCCCCAAATGATACATTTTTCTTATACTTTATCATTGCATTGAGCACAAACTGAAGGAATCTGGCGAGAGCATCTATAAAAGCGAAAGTGTGGTCATCCCAACTACTGTATCTCCGGTCAGATCTGCCCAAAGTCGCACAGCAGCTCGGCCTTTTCCCCTGCCACAGAGGTGACATTCGCGTGGCTCGATTTAGCTTCCACAGGTGATGAGCCCGTGGGAAGAGAACCACGATGCCTCTCCGGGCTGTGCATGGCCAGGGAACACCGCCACTCACCTTCGATCTCCACCTCGAGGCCTCGCTCCTGAGGGGCCTCGAGGTGGCCACGTCCGTGTGTTTTTCATCACTGGGTGATCTTCGAACCGTACATTGTGTGGTCCCTCACTTAAATCCTGGTCCATCAGAATTATAAAGACAACATTCACTCACGCCTTTTGCCTTGGATCCCGTCATCAGGGATTTCATCTTGAGACTCTCTGACGATGTTTTACTTGAATGAGTCAGCCTCTTAAGACATCTGCCAGTGTCTAGCAAGGCTAAACATCTTTATCCTTGATCCTTTAGCTGGTTGTGCGTCTTTTAGCAACAGCTTTTAATCACTGCGCTTTCAACATTAAATCGAAGATTGTAGAAAAGACAAGCCTGTGGATCAGCTGGCGGCTATGCTGTTGATTCCTGCAAACACTACTGTTGGACTGGTGTGCCGGAATTAGTTCCAAACTTGTGCAACCAGAAAATGTTCACTAGGATTTACCCCTGATTTGCTTTATCCACATTCAGCTTTTAATTACCAGATGTGCCTCGAGGAAGTGGGCTAATCTTGCCGTGTGCAAAGCATATATGCAGTAGACCTATGTTGAATTCACCAAAATGGCATTTTTTAATAAGTACATAACACAGAATTTCTAAAGGCTGGACATTGTGAGCCTGCTCATTATTGCAGGGGTTATCGTATGTGCAACTGGAAATTGTATTTTTTAAATTTCAGTTAATATTTTCTCACTGGGTGAATCGAAAGCCATTCAACAAACATGTTTTTGGTGTTATGGTCTGTTTTGTTTATCACAAGGTTTGAATTGTGGATGAGTGTACTACTCTTCTCACTCCTCAATGGGATTTCTGAATTTTAATGGATGAGTTGCAAGATGGTGTACACAATTTGTTGAGATTTGGATAGAAACCTGATTAAGGGTCTTGATACACTTCCTGCAGTGGCGTAGCATTACAGGGAGTCCTCGAGATAAGGCGGTCCCGACCAAAGGCGTTTTGACTTTACCATGCCCGTGCCACGTCTTCCATTTTGTCTGGCTAATGCTTGTCCATGTTGGTGCGTCAGGAGTATCTTTGCATTTTTCGCCCTCCTTTTTAGACATTATTGCCTCAAAGAAGAAAGCTGTGTCTTTTAGCAATGCTTCTGCAACCAAAAGAAAACCGATAACCACGGAATGGAAGTTCAAGATTAGAGAATGGAGGGACACCAACACCACCAAGGCTTCAGTCAGTCGACTGTGGTGACAATTATTAAAGACAAAGCCTGTATTTTAGTACATGTGAAGGGTTCTGTTCCTATGTCGAATACAGTGATCACAAAACAAGGTTCTTTGATACTTGTCGAGATGGAGAGGATTGAGGACCAGGTTCCTTCGCAATAGCTCAGCACAGCCTTCCCTTCTTCTTCTTCTCCATCCACCTCTCAGGAGTAATGCTAAGTACGTCATCTTGTTTATTTCAATGTATTTGTTTTTTTATACAAAGTATTTTGATGTAAATTCTGACTTTAATGGTGGAATCCGACTTAAGTCGAAATTCGAGTTAAGTCGCTACTGTAGGAATGGATCTCAGTCGTAGACCGAGGACTCCCTTGTACTACAGTTGTACACATAAGACAGCCACGGCAACAGAAAAACTGGCTCTTTTTTTTATGATCAGTGTATATATTTTTCAACTGGAACGATCAGGTTCGAACCCAGATTGCCATGCCGTCCCCATCAAGATTGCTGCCCTTTGCGGTCACACACATCACACATGCCGATTGGCTCCACTGCACATGCCAGAGGAATAAAAATCTTAAAGTAAGATCTAATCCTGTAAATGTTCGCCATTTTTCAGGCAAAGGGAACATTATCATCAAATCTTCTCCTTAACATCCCGGAATGTACTGCAGCAAATCTTTCTCAGACGTTCTGTCCCTCCATTTCCTGCTCTCGCTAGCCATAACCCATTTGAGAAGACAAAAACAAAACAAAAGAATTCTCATGCATTTTTCAGAGCTGTCTTGAGCTAAAATGCGCATCGGTGAAGGATACAGCCATTTGATTAAATTTGAGAGTCGCTGTTTTGAAGCATGGAAGAGTTTGCATCGATTGATTTGAGCGAAAAACAAAGACAGGATTACGGCAGTGCAAAAAAGTTTTAAAACCTCATTGGAAAATGTACAGCCCAACACTACAGTACAAATGCAGACAGGTCCTTCGCTCTTAGACAATTCTTAATTTAAAACAAAGTCTTTCTCTTCCAGACCACTACTCTGTCCGGATTGCTTACCATCTCACGGTTCCTTATTTGTCCCTTGATTGCCAACTTTTTGCTTCCCATTGTCTCCCTTTCTTAATGATACGCCACCCTTTTTTTTCCTCTCTCTGCCTTTCCTGTTTTTCAGTTTTGTCTTTCTTCATGGGACTTCACTTCTCTCACACTCCTTCATTTGACACATTATCAAAAGGACACACCATGTAATGAGAGTATTCGAATGCGTGTGTGTGTCTGTCTGTGTGTCTGTGTGTGTGTGTGGATTTGGGTGCACATTCGGCCTGTGACCTACTTAGAGATTCACCTCCTAATACATTGTGAAATTGTCTCTGTTCTCCAAAGGATGGAAATAAGATTATTACTCTGCTAATACTACTTTCTCTCTCTCTCTCTCTCTCTCTCTCTCTCTCTCTCTCTCTCTCTTTCTCTCTATTCTGTCATTGTTTGCAATATTTGTGAGGCTTATTTAAAAGTAAAGAGGTCAGGGGTCATTCACGGCAATATATTAAAGACACGTGAAGCCCGTTTTAGCATTCGGTGCCAGACGTCGCATCCCCAAATAACGTTCCTGCAGTTCAGGGTCTAGCTATATTTTACCTCCAAAGTGGTTTCTTGACCTGACAACGATGATAGATTTTATGAATAATTGTCAAATATATATTTTGTGTGCTTATGAAGAAATAAAGTGTATTGAAATAAATTTCCAAAGAAGACATTTATTTTAAAAAAGTCGTCAATTTTATTCATCTATCAATGCGTTATTTTTATCGCACTTATACTCATTAAGGCCACAGGTGAACCGGCGACTGTCCCATCTGACTTTGGGCAAAAGGCAGCGTACACCCTGGACTGGTCAGCCAGTGGTAGTGCACAAATTGATAAACCAGCATTCAGATTCACATACACACTTTTGAAGATCTTGGCTTCTTCATGTTCCTGGAATGTGGGAGAAAGCTTCAGCACCCTCAGAAAACCCATGCAAGCCAAGTCATGCAAACTTTACAGAATAAGGCCAAGAATAGAACTCTGAAGCTACATAAAAGCTGCAAGGCAGAGATGCAAATTCCTGTGCTGCCTGTCAAATTTGTTTTTAAAGTAATATTTTTTTTTTTAAGTTGCCACATATTGGGTGAAATTTCAGTCTAGCTAAATTATTGTCACTCACGCTTGTGACTCATTCTGCAAAATGTTATCTTTTGGAGGGGAAAAAAAAAGAAAAACAAATTTGTCACATACATTTCATTCCTTCGGGCACTCCGGTTTCTTCCCACATCCCAAACACATGCAACATTAGTTGGACACTCTAAATTGCTCCTACGTGTGATTGTGAATGCGAGTGGTTGTTTGTCTCCATGTGCCCTGCGATTGGCCGGCAACCAGTTCAGGGTGTACCCCGCCTCCAGCCCGTTGACGACTGGGATAGGCTCCATTACACCCCGTGACCCTTGTGAAGATAAGCGGCTAAAAAAAATGGATAGATGGATGGACATTTCTTTGATGATAAATGTGCTAAACACTTTAGAAATGATCACCACAAAATATCTTTCATGTTAACTCCCTGACTCTAAAAATATTCTGATCCGATACAATGAATGCATGTTGCTTTTGGTTACCCACATAAGACAAAATACTGTAGAAATTTAAAATGACATTACACAGAGAAAATGATGTTTGATTTCAAGAAGTAACAAACGAGGTTTTTCTTATATCAAGTTTTGATTGAACAAAATTCATTCACTGGTCTGGAAAAGAGAAATGTCAAAAGGTTCATTATGTACACATTCACGCAAGATTAATTTTTCCATTGATGTTGAAGACACTTTTTTTTTTCCTCACCTTCAGAACAAACACACACGCACGCATACACGTAAAAGTGAGAAATCCCAGAGGTCAAGTTAATTGCAGTTGGCACTTTTCTTGTACGGACACTTCTGTCTCTCACACATCGATACCTCTGCAAAGAAGTAAAGCACAAAAGAACAATAGTGCTGCAAAAACAAGTTTGGGTGAATAAAATTGGAGCAATTATGCAAATGCTTGCACGGTTTGCTTCACAAGACTAAATAACATGCTGTTGGCCTCAAATGAACCTTGGCAAACTTTGTGTTGATCTGTGTCTTCACAATGTTCCTGCACTTTTTGTTTGCAGCGGTGAGGAGCAAAACGTGTCGAATAATTGATCAAGCAGACGGAACGTTCGCGTTAACTTCATTATGGAGTCGGGAAAACTTTTTAAATGCGTTACTGGAAAATGGATTCTGCATTAGATGTTGGAAAAAAAAAAAGATCACATAAGGTTACCATAGAAACTGGTTATCATTCATCATTTTTAACGCATTCGTGGGCAGCGTCCCATTTTTTGGGACATCATGATTTTCACGCATTATATCCTTCAGTATATCAAAATATTTAGGTTGGGTTAGGTTTAATCTGAAGACATAATTTGGTATCAGGAGAGGATAACTCATCGGTCAAAGTTATCAGAGAGTTATTTCCCTTTCCTCCCTGACCCAACATGGCTGCCTCAAGTACACATGGCACGTTTTCCAAGACAAGAAAGGGAGAAAGGTCAGTATGCAACCAAGTATGTCTTCAAAATGCTAATCCATCATTGTTCTTAATGTGTAAGTGTCGTTCTAGAATAAGAATTCATTAATTAAAGATATCTCTAGTATGTACCACTTCACAGAAATGATAACATACTTGTCCCAGTTTTGGGACGGCCCGCAAGAGGGTACATCTTTTTTGCCCTTTGTTTTATGCGTTAAACGAAAAAGAAGTATTTCCTTGACTGTGGCCTGTTAGGAGACTTTTATCTCGATAAGGCAAAAAAATTGCCGCCCAGTAGATGAATGGGTTAAGTTTATTTTTATGGTAAACGCCACAATGGAGAGCTATGTGAGCTAACAATTTACATTGTATCCGTCCAACTTGTTATGCTTATCCATGGTCGGGTCGAGGATGGAGGCGGCGGTTTAGGCAGGGAAGCCCAGACCTCCCACTTCGTCTCGCTCTTCTGTGGGAGTCCCAAGGTGTTCCCAGGCTAGCTGAGAGACTCTACGTCAAGGTCGACCTGACTAGATTGGCCGTCACCCAGCGTTCTACACGCTAGAGGCTGACACGACAGTGGATGTTGAGTCACGCTCTCTCCCACTGACGTTGATCTCACTCCTTCCCAATTCGAAGTGATTTAAAAAACAAATTAAAAATCCCGCCCAATACCATATTCAGGGGGTGGAGGGGGTGAATCTCACTCCCACAACGGGAGCTGAGCCGAGGCCACAAGCAGAGTTGAAAGTGTGTGAATGGTCAATATGTCGATGTGTGAGGCGACGATCAACAGCTAAGAGTAATCAGTCATTTGGGTCAAGCTGACCTTTTCCTGACGGTCGCGTTGGACCGATGGGCGGTTTCTGATACGGGCGATATGGGCAGCTGTCCACGGCGGCCTTCTCAGTGGGACAACGCTTCCCGGCCCCATTCCACCCCCGTTGACTCTCACCCCATTTTAGGAATGTCGTACAGGGCGCGTGGTTTCCGGAGTCATTTTTCCATCGGCAACGTTTGGAATGTGTGCGGGGAGATAAATAAGAGGAGGAGAGGAGATGAAATGTGACATAGATCATTAAACTGGACTTAATGAAGCCTGTTTGCCTTGATAATCACCCATTTCATTCACGACTCCTTTACGACACTTACCACTCAAACACACAAATACTCTTCCTGTCCGTGACCATGGTGTGAGACATTAGGTTAGACGAGAATGTGAATAATGAGCCAAGAATTAATTATAGACAATTACAAGTACCCTTACTGCCTTTGATTTAGTCACTCCTTCCTCAGTCATCTTAGTTTTTAAACACAGACCACATGAAGAATGAAAGAACCTTTGTATACGTAAACATTAATTAAGAGTTAATCGTGTGTGACAACCTGCAACCGCATTAGTTTATGGGAGTTCTCGATGTATGTACTTAAAAAAAAACATTTATGACACATACTCTTTTAATAGTGGCATGTACTGTGGTACAATATATAGGATTAAGTGCAATAAAACATTGGTCTTATATTTATTGAGGAAACACAGGAGTTTAAAACGTGTGAAAATATATCTAAGAGCCTTTTTCCTTCACTGACAGGAATCCAAATTCCAGCCTCATGCACATTTTTGCCCTCAATTACTGTAAATAACCGAATTACACAGATTGGTGAGCTAATATTTGTTCAATGGGCCACGAGATGATTTATTAATGGAATGTGTGCAACTGAACATTTGTTGACTGAATGCCAGCATGATGGAAATAATCCAGAGTAGACAAGAGGTGGGCAATTTTAGAGAATAAAAAAATATATATATTTCCAAATGTTCATACCTTGCAACGGATCCTGAGATTTCTGGTCCTTTCTGATGAACTACTTTGTGTTCTTCCACCTGCCACCACATATGGGGTAGACAGGGAAGACTCACGTTTGGGGAACTGCCGAGTGGCAGCGAAGGACTCTGGAGCAATTGTCAGGGAGACCAGACTGTAGCAGACTTTGCTATTGACATGTGCACCAAGTCCTGTCACGGTGACTGGAATTCACTGGCCGTCTGTGACGCTTTTCTCCGGCGTCTGGTTCAATCAAGTATGAACTGGCTGGGTACCGAAGTGGATCTGCCCATAAGGCTCAGAGATGCCAGAAGAAGCAGGTTATGATGGGTCATCGACCGCCAACCCTCACTCGGAGACCCTCTTTTGCCACCACTTCCACCATTAAGTTTAGTATTTAATTATAATCATAATCTATTCATTGTCTTCCTGCATTATATCTCTCTCTCTCTCCCTTCCTCCGCGCCTCTGTGGACTTTATTTAGCAGCCTATTGCATGATTCAGATTACCTTGTTTGAATCGGCTTTGTGCTATTTTTTGATCCAGATCCTCACCCATATAAATCATTCACCTGAAATACAGAGCTGGACAAAATATCCAAATAATTTCCGACCTATTCCATCATTGTCCATCACCCAAAAACTAGAAAATGTAAATGGTGAAGTTCCGTTTTCTTGTTGACTGACTAACGCCTTTTGGACAATGCAACACAGTTATTACATTCAAGTCATACATTTAGTGCATTGGTCAAATGTTTAGCACATCTGCCACGCAGTTCTGACATTGTGGGTTTGAATCCAGGTTCCACTCTTCCTGTGTGAACTTTTGTTCTCCCCGTGCTTGTGTGGGTTTTACCCAAGAACTTCTGTTTCATCCCAAATTCCCAAAACATACATTAGCTTTCTCGAGAAAACAAAACTGTCCCCAGTTGTGATTGTGAGGGTCAACGGCACTTTATTTACACGTGCCCTGCAACTGACTGGCAACCAGTACTGCGTGTACTCCGCATCGCTTACAAAATCCTGCCGGGATGGGCTCCAACACACTCTTAACACGAGTGAGGATCAGCAATATAGAAGATGGATAGATGGATTCAGTGCATTGAATTCTTCCCTCTCCAATTAATTAAACCTAAATCACTGTTGCTATGGCATCGCCATTTTGTGTTTGCACGGTCAATCTTATAATTTATCGTGTGTGTGTGTATGAAAGAGAGAGAGAAAGTGAGAGAGAGTGATTTTGGGGGTTATGCTAGTAGTTCTAAGATGAATTCCTTGTGTCCTGGTCTCATGTATCAGACTAAAATGGAACACGTAGAAATATTGTTCCAAGTCCAGAAGTGAAAGCAGAAAAAAAGAGAGAAGATGGTGTGCGTGAATGCATGCGTGTAAAGTTTTTTTTTTTTTTTTTTTTTTCTCTAGCTGCTCTCATCCACATGTTGTTTTTCCATCAGCGTGTCATACACTGAGGATGAGAAATTCTGACACCCATTCAATTAACTGCCAGCTTGATCCACACAAATTTGTTCTGACTTTGACGAGCGGTACAACAAACACAGCAGAGACAGGAGCAGAAAAGAGTGGAATATCGATTTGGGTGGACCGTAGTAAATAGTCAGTGTGTAATGCCTATTGATGGACATGGCCAAAATAAATTTTTACTGCGTTTAGTCATTGGAATACAAATTTTAAATAATGTAATGAAAAAAATCATGTAGTTTTCCATTATGAAACTCAGGTGTCTCCTGAGAACAATGATAGAAGAGTAATAAGGATTTTCAGATACAGTTGCTTCATTTTGAGCCTGAATGGTTCATCCATAAGTCAAAATACGAGTACATTGGCTCTGTTTTTGTGCAGTGATGAAAATGTTACAGTGAGCAAATTTAGAAATTTGCCATTTCCCAGCTATTAGAAAGAGACGTCACTTTGAGCTAAATTTCATCATTTGAGCAAAGAGCAACCGAATACATCAGTTGAATTTGAAATGAGCCTTGAACTTTCGACCTATCACAGACTGTAAATCAAGTCGACTATTCATGGAGACTAAATGGTATGTTTAACTGCATCTTTAACATCCGGAAAATATAAATGTTTGGTGGAAAATATGACCGCAGACTTGACTGAAACAGTATTTATGAGTATGATTATTTAGCAGAATTTACAGTAGATCAGTGTTGATCATTTAAAACAGAATAAACCCTGTCTGTTTGTAATCGGAGACTATGGTTAGCAGTCAGAAAAGGGTGGCGTGCCCTCTCCAGGTCGGGGATGAGATCCTGCCCCAAGTGGAGGAGTTCAAGTATCTTGGGGTCTTGTTCACGAGTGAGGGAAGAATGGAGCGGGAGATCAACAGACGGATCGGTGCAGGGTCTGGAGTGACGCGGACTTTGTATTGGTTCGTTGTGGTATAGAGGGAGCTAAATCGAAAGGCTAAGCTCTCAATTTACCAGTCGATCTACGTTCCTACCCTCATCTATGATCACGGGCTGTGGGTCGTGACCGAAAGAGCAAGATCCTGGATACAAGCGGCCGAAATGAGTTTCCTCCGCAGGGTGTCCGGGCTCTCAGAGATTGGGTGAGAAGCTCGGTCATCCGGGAGGGGCTCAGTGTCGAGCCGCTGCTCCTCTGCATTGAGAGGAGCCAGATGAGGTGACTGGGGCATCTGATTCGGATAACTCCTGGAAGTGTTCCGGGCATGTCCCACCAGAAAGAGACCCCGAGGACGACCCAGGACACGCTGGAGAGACTATGTCTCTCGGCTGGCTTGGGAACGCCTCGGGATCCCACCAGAAGAGCTGGAAGAAGTGGCTGGGGAAAGGGAAGTTTGGGTATGCCTGCTGAAGCTACTTCCCCCGCGACCCAACCTGGAGAAGCGGTAGATGATGGATGGGTGGATGGATGGGATGTTTGTAAATGTGCTTCATTAACTACATTATATTTCGCTTTTTCTTAGTTTGAACGTCACATGTTAAGATGAGTTGGCTTTTTTGCACATATGGAGACCAGAATGGCGCCACCAGTTTCATTCAATAAGTGTTTTGTTTTTCATTTATTCATCTTTACACATTGGAGAGCACATTTTGCAAATTGGTGGCTGCCTAAAAACAAACAGATCATTGAGGAAAAACGCAAGGGCAATAAATCCAAAAACTAACTTAAGAGGAGTCACAGCAAAGTTACAAGTAGTGAGCCCATTATTGGATACAAATAGCCCAAATCTCTGTGGATAATGAGGGTACAGTCTTCTAATAGAGTAGTGGAAGACAACGCCTCAGGGGGAGATAGAAGTGAGCCAGTGAAAATATAAATGATTATTTTCATTTTGTTGTGTTGTTTTTTCTTGTTCGCCCAACTAAACAAATTGAGGTTTCCTCACAATCTCCAACTGTTTTGCTCCTGGAAATTGTTCGACTGGAAACAGGACTGCCTTTCTAAAACCGCCATTCACCGAGCGAAGCAACTGAACCCTCACGCAGTCTTGATGGTTCTGGAACTACTTTTCATGGGTAGCCCACCACTGGCAACTCGTTTTACTACGATTCACAGCTTGAATCGCAGGTCGCAATGTCACAGACAATCAAAAATTCCACAGTGTATCACATGATCTTTCACAACAGAAATGAGATTTCCAGGCATGAAGTGAGATCCAGTCGGCCACTGCTTGGTTACATGCATTATCTAATGTACTGTATATTGTGTATGTAACTATACTGAATTCATAATTTCTTAATTAACTGTGGTTAAAAAGTGACATGTGGTGAGTCTCTGTTGCCGAAATGCAAAACCAGTCATTTGTTATTATTATACTAGAGGGATAGCAGGGAGGGCATTTCACATCTTCTGTGACAATGGACCTTTCTGATGGCGATCTTAAGCTCCGACCCCTTAGACATGTCCCACAAGCTTCCAAAATGGAGCTTGAACAGAACACGTTTGAAGTCTATTCTCTATCGCGTATTCCAGATAATATTGGGTATGTTTTTTCCAAATGCGTCAGACTTGTCCAAGAGAGCTCAACAGAGAGGTCTCAACTATTTTACGCAAGGATATGTACACTGAGTTAAGCTTTTGGACGGAGCAGGACACAATGTCAGAGTTACAGAAAAGTGTTGGCGATCAATGCAAAAAGGTTTGATGCCCTACAAACTTCATATTGAAGTCCAACAGGATAAAATAGTGAAATCATACTGCACATGTAAAGCAGGGTAAGTACTTTTTACTTGAAAAGATCATGAGTAATATAATTATAGTCTTTATATGTGAGTGGGTGTATTCATTTGACTTGACTCGTAATGGAACCCAGTGCTCTGTCTTAAAAGTTCGATGTGATACAAATAGGCAAATAGATGTTTCTCTTGCATGACGTGGCGGATTTACGTATCACGAACCCGACTCTTCGGCATAAAACATAACACACTTCATTCAGCAGGTCAATGATACACTCACAAAGTGAAACTTGTTCTCCTGCAATGTATAAAGCCCTTATAATAATTCAATCAAACGCAGAGAAGATACTTCTCTCTCACTTACCTTCGAACATACAGCCTGGTGTTTGTTAATATTGTACATGCGGTCTTCTGCGAGCCTTAATCCATCGTAAACACTTTGTCAACTGTGTTTTAGGCGTTGGAAAATGGCTCAATCCTGATGGGTCTTTTTTTGTTGTACGGTGGTCATTGAAATTCATATAAACGATGAATTTTTAATTCTTCATTGTCTCATGAACTTTGGGAAAAACAAGCAGTGAAAATGTTCCAACTAAGAACTTGCGCAGGGTCACAATTAGCTGCCTAGTAATAATCAAGAAAACATGGCTTTAAAGTGCTTTATCCAAAACACGTTGCTCATTTCTGAAATTTCTCTTCAATACCAATGTTTTCCTTGTCTTTCTCCATTGCATATTTCCTCTCATGATATTCCTCTCATGTTAATGTCGTCATGTCTCTTTTCGCTCCAGGCTCTCTCCCACCGCAGGTCCTTGATATCTGCACATCTGTCTTTACGTTTTATTCCCTTGTATTATGCTCCGCCTTCATATCTATCTCTCGTTGCGCTGCTAGATGAATGTCGGACAGATTTTATGGAAAAGTTTTGCTCTGGGTTGTTTACCTAAATAAGAGGGTTGTGTATTCGCCTCTATGTGCGTCGCCTCAGGTGACTTTCAACTACAGGATGCGAGAGGAAAAAATACAAATGCCCCAAGCTTTTTCCAATATATGTCTTGCCCAGCTGCAGCCGTGTGTGTGTGAGCAAAGCAAAACATTACCATCTGTCTAAAGTGTGTCTATACAGAAGATATTTCATGATGCATTTCTGATTTAAATTCATACTCATCTGTAAAACCATCATGATGCACACAAATGGAGAATACACACATGGCCAAAATGCATGAAACAACTGATGATGGTACAGAAACAAACATGAGAACAACAAAAACACAATCAACACCAAAGTTCTTAAACATGACATCCTGTTTTGGAAATTAATTATCGAGGTTTGACTGGGTTGCGAAACCATTGAGTCGTTTTACTTTGCAGGTTTTTTTAGACTCTGGAAAGTCACCATTTTCATGCTTTTGCTTGCTGGCTTGCGTTCTTTGTTAATAAATTTATATTCAGTGTGCGTGAATGGAGTCTTATTTGTAAAGAACCTTTGTAATTAATAGCATTCAAAGCTTTTTACAAAGGTGCCAGATCAACACTCGTATTCACAGACTAATAATGAGGGTTATCAGGAGCGATTAAAGGATCGGTAGGTTGCTCAAGGACACTTCAGCGCATCTCTGAGGGAAATAAGTGTACAATTTGCAACCTTGTTGTTGCAATATAATCCTTAAGTACCAATCATAGGTCAATGAGCGGTTTTTGTAAAGCTCTACTCCAGTCACATGCTGATGACACAACAAAATCTGTTTTCCACCTAACGATTTATCAAAACCAAATATATATACACATTTTAATCACTGTATTTCGCGAAAATAAACAGGAAAGGGTCTGCAGACACATCACTTACTTTATATCCAAAAAGGGATTTCCTCATCTATGGTCCATAAAATCATCTTACGATTCGGTAAGCAGTAAGGCCAAAAACCACCATTGAAAGCCTGTGACCTTTGATCCAAGAAGTAGCATCATTCTGCAAAGGATGTTGGCACATGAGCTCAGGAGCACTTCCAAAAACTTGCGTCGGTTAACACAGTTTGTCGGCCAAATGTGTCAACCAACGAACCAACATACTCATAGCCCTCTCCGGCTCAAACTGGGGCTCGAGTGCCGAGACGCTCACCCTGACGTACAAAGCCATTGGAAGGTCCGTCCTCAACTACGGCACTCCAGTGTGGTCTCCCTTGCTCAAGCCATCGCACTGGAAGAAGCTCCAGACTCGGCAGAACGCCAACCTCAGAGTCACCACCGGCTGCCTGGCCATGGCTAACGAGGACCACCTGCATTGTGAGACCAAAATCCTACCGGTGAAGCAACACAAGAAAGTACTGGCCTGGTTGTATTTGCTACGCTGCCAGCTACCCACGCACCCGTGCCATCAGGTGTCAAACGAACCACCTCAACCGCGCTTAGTTCACCATAACGTCCGTAAATACCGTCAAGACATCAACGAAGACATCCCCACCGACACTGTGTTCGACGAACAAGCCTACCAAGACGGGCTACGTCGGCTCCATCGAACGGCGGTTGAAGACGCGGTGGCCGGCTCCAAACCGGTAGTCATAGTTGGTGGCTACCCTACCCCCGATGTTGACAAAACCAAAATCGATCTTCCGCAGGCAGACAAGATCCAAACTATCGCAATTCCGCTCAGGACGAAGTCGCTTGCTCAATGACTGTATGGCTCAACAATACTATCGTCAACCTCCGCTCGAAATGCGGACAGGGCCCTCACGACACCCAGCACATCTTCAACTGTGCAGCGGCTCCCGCTACGCTGACCCTAATGGACCTGTGGAAACACCCGAAGGAAGTGGCTGCCCTCTTGGAACTAGAAGTTGACTGAACAATGCAATTGCCTGGCTACAACAACAACAGTTTGTCGCTACACCTACAAATGCAAGTCAAAAACTCATCCATGTAAAGCGAAAGGCATTAATCCACAGCAACCACAAAATGCCACCAGCTTTTCTGGAACCATTGTTGTGATGTCCCTCAGTGTTGCAGTTCCTGCGAATGGATCAGTCGCAAAAATGACATCATCATTTGGCCTTCACTTAGCCTTGAGATTCAGTCAGTGAGACAAAGTAATGCTTGAAGTCAGCGGACAGTAGATGTCATTTTGACATCACTACAGTGCGCAGCAATAAAAATTGTCGTGTTTGTTAGACGTGATGGACAGCAGAAACTACTCCACGCTGGGCTTCCGATGCCGTAATGTGTTTTGTTCCACACTGTTCGTGAGTGATGTGTCTGCAGACTGCTTGACACCCCACGTATTTGAAAAAGCATTCAACATTTGATCTGTGTGTACAGACAAGACTATTAGGGCAGCTCAAACACACACACATGCGCGCACACAAAGAATCCAGAATCTGTAATTCATGATGAGAATGTGGTTTGATGTATTCATTTATCAATTAAAATGATACAATCTCAATTTCATATTTTACATAGAGGCTTTTGTTCTCATTTTCTACTTAATATACAGTCAGCCGGGTCCTCCTTTGAGCAATGTTAAGTAATATTGGAAAGGGCCTTGAGGGCGAATACAATTAATTTTGCAACTCTAATTTCCCAACACACCCAAGCGAAGGGGGGAAAAAAAAAAATCTATTAACACAGATCAGTAATGACACACACACACTATTGCATACATATAAGGTCATTGTCGCAGGGATACGTTGATGAAATATTCATGTTTATAAAATAGTACATTTTGTAGCTGCGGTTATACACAGCAATTCATTGTCATGCGTGCAGTCTGTTTAATAAGCTCATTTATTAAAAACGCAATCATAGATACATCCATTTATTGACAGTATGGTTGGGAATGTTGAGTTAATTACATTTTTAACCCAATTCAGTCTCCAGAAATTGAAAAATTAAGCACAGCTTTGTCTATGTGTGTGTGTGTGTGTGCATGTGTATTGGATCTCAGGATTTTACATCTATGTTCGCATTTTCCCTTAACACATAGCACTGACCTCGATAAACGTGTATTAATAAGCTGAATATTCAACATGAAATCTGCTTGCAGCCAAACATAATGCTCGATTATACGTTTCTTTCACATTTTCATGTTATCTGATATTAATGAGGGCAAAAGAGAGAGAGATCCCACTGATAGATTATACTGTTTACTGATACTTTACAGATTCTGTTCCTTTGGACCACCATGTTTAAAATAAGGATTTGCTGTCTATGTACGTTGATTGCTGCCTTCACCCTCCAACATTCAATAAGAGGACTGCAAGTGCCAAATGAGATCAATTCAAATTTATTTGCACAGCACTTTAAAAAACAAATGCAGCTGAAACAAAGCGCTGTACATGAATAAAATCGAACGTGAAACCATTAAACATAAAACTCGGGCAGAGTCCTCAGGAGCCAGAGGTTCACCCCAAGCTGAGAAACTCGATATACAAAGCAGACGTCAATGGGATGTAGGAAGGAAATGCCAGGGCCCGACAAAGGGAGGAATAAATCCAGGTCGGGTCTGGGGAAGCTGCCACGCCTCTGGGGAACACGTCATTGCTTAGTTTGTCCGTTTTATTTGCATGTGGCCTCGCGATCCTTGTAATGATCAACGGAAAGAACGCGTTCAGTCTGCAGTGCTTCTCGATCAGTGCTAGAAAGATGACTTTGGAAATGTAGTTACAAGTACAACGTACCCTGTTGACAAGGAAAGCTTGCACAGAAAAAAACTTTGTATTATAACCATGCAACCAATATCACGACACAAAAGCAATACTAAATGGCTAAAAATTGAGGAATGGAAAGATAAACGTTGGTCTGTTGCAGACAGCACCGCTTTGGTCTGTGCTACAAAAATTTTTAAAAATCAAGTTTGAAGGGATGGAATTGAAAGTGTTAATTTAAGAGAAATTAATATTACTGAGTTAAAGATATCTCGGCGGCACAGTGGCTCAGCTTGGAAAGCGTTTGCTTCACAGTTCTGACGTCCCGGATTCAATCCTGGACCCGCCTGTGTGTATGTTTTCCCTGTGCCTGCATGGGTTTTCTCCGGGCACTCCGCTTTCCTCCCACATCCCCAAAACACGCTACATTAATTTAAGACTCGAAATTGCCCCTAGGTGTGATTATGAGTGCGACTGTTTGTCTCGATGTGACCTGCGATTGGCTGGCAACCACTTCAGGGTGTACCTCGCCTCCTGCCCGTCGACAGTTGGGATAGGCTCCAGTACTCCTCACGACCATTGTGAGGATAAGCAGCAAAGAAAATGGATGGATGGATGGTTGGATAAAGATATCACTGCTCTTATCATTGTGGGAAGCTCGTAACCCCTTTTTTTTTATAGACATTTCCCGAGTGCTTGGTAATTTTGATATACATGAATTGTATTTTCCAATCCTGCATTACTTTGTATTTAAAAGTTGGGACAGGAGGCCCAAAAACGTGTAACATTTGTCACCTTGCATTTAAAGGATCCAGATGGAAGGACACGAAGAATAAAAAGGAGTTTTGTAATTGGTAATACAGCCCGACTCCTTGAGATTGGCTTCAAGTCTGTTTGTAGGTCATTCAGAAGCTCCAAAATCATAATGCTGACAGAAAATAATTTGCCATCATATTTGTAGCAATGTAAAAAAATCTTACATGCATGTGGAAAAAACTGTTCACGCTGTAGTTTGGTTTATAGAGAAAGATTCAACTGGTTGCATTCAGATCATCTTTGCTGGTGAGTCATTTTATTGCGTTAAGCACATATTTTTGCGCCCTTAGCTAGAATAATCAAAATATACAAAGAAGAGATTTACATTCAGCCCTCTGAGATTTATCACCATTACCTTTGAAGTGGTTTTGGAAAATGACTGTATCATAATGTTAGTGTTGACTGGTTGGCCTATCGCCGTCTTAAATAGGTTATTGGATTTTGGAATATGTTTCACTCCTGTTGCATCATAAAACATTTTTTCTTGTTACAAAGCATTGTGTTTAGCCATGCACATGTCGTACCTTCATAATCCCTTGAGAACGTCATAATCAGCTCAGGAATGGGGGTTTGTGTGCGTTCGTGTGTGTTTGTGTGTGTGTCTGTAGTTATATTGTGTTGAAATGATGTCAGTAAAAAAATGCAACAAAGAAAGGTTAGAATTGGCGGATGCTGTTAAAAATATGTAATTTTTTTTTACAAAAAGCTGCAAACAAAATGTTATGTTGTTGTTGGTACAGTAAGTAAAAGTGGTTACACATGACTATAACCAGAATATTTCACAATATTGCATTATTTAGTCCTATTTTATTCAGTTTAGTTACATGCAAGAATCCATTTGCAGTATTAGCCTTAATTGGGTTAATGTTATAATGTTGTTGTCCAAATGAGAAGGTCCATCTCCAAAATCTTTACATGTAATCAAATAGAACAATAAAAATGTATTACGCTATATCTAAATATTTGCGTGCAATCGTAATTGTTTCAGGTGAATTTTGCCAGAAATAAATCTTTGTGTGCTCTAATGCCTTCTTGATTTTGGTGTGAGTTGAACCGGTTTTCTTTATCTGGTCCACAGGTGAGGTGCCAAGTGGTCTCTCAAACCAATCTGCAATATGTTCGATTTGGCTTTTGTTGAAACATTTCTTATGACGGGTGAACCTCAAAGACACGCAGAATGCTCACTTTGGCTGTTCGCCTGATTAGTGGTACTACTTTGTTTCTTTGAGCACAAACAACACGCAGTGTGACATGCGGTATGCAGTATGTAACGCTGACCAGATGAACCCATAGTTTTATGTCTCTCGTTGTCATAAAAAGAAAATGGCACAAGACATTATTTGGATTTAAAGAACAGGCCAGAATGTGTTATTTAACCTCTATCCAAATGTAAAACTGCTAACACACTCACTAATATAGATAGATAGATAGATAGATAGATAGATAGATAGATAGATAGATAGATAGATAGATAGATAGATAGATAGATAGATAGATAGATAGATAGATAGATAGATAGATAGATAGATAGATAGATAGATAGATAGATAGATAGATAGATAGATAGATAGATGGAAATCATTCCATACAAACATATGATTACCACTTACATCATTGTGCTATGTTCATAGATGATGAACAGGGTGACATTGTAGCACTCATCGTGTACATCAAAGAGTTAGAACGGTTTTTAAAGTGTCTGTGAGGGTTTTAAAGTGATTTGTAAGAGGGACAGGAGCGTAACTGGATTAAATATGCGACCAGAAGCACATCAGTAACCACCTCAATTAACTAAAATAGTATTGTGAAGTAGTACACGAGAGAGAGAGTAGCCATTATCTGGTTGAGTGCAGCCAGTTTGTGAATGAGTTTGGCTTCATTACACTCCAGCAAGGTTTGGCCCCGCTGTAAAGACAACAGAGAAGCTGGTTGGAGGCCAGTGGCTCAAAGGACTGTGTCTGTTTGCCACCACTATGGACCCGTGACAAAGTTTACCTTCTCCTCCAGCCAGCGAAGTTATACCAAACTTTGGGTGACACACATAAGAGTAAAACCAATACCGAAGTTCACTCTCGTTATTGTACCGTGTGGTGTTATGAGATGAAACACAAAACAATTCCTAAACATCTCAACCTCAATTGGGGAATTATATGTATGTACAGCATGTCATGCTTTAATGAATGCTTGTTGGTACAATGGAACACCAATCGATAAATTTGTTGAAGGCTTCACGCTAGGATTTTGGCAAATAAGGTCCAGAAAGAAGCATTAGATGCCACAAGGCTTGCTTTAACTCGGAAATCACATCAGTTTGTAGTTTGGGTTAAAAATACAGAGAGTCCTCTGTTTAAGACGGTCTCGACCTGAGACGTTTCGGCTTTACAACGCCCGTCCCCCATCCGGCATTTTGTCTGGCTAATACTTGTCTGTGTTTGTGCGCCCGGAGGATCTTCATATTTTTCGCCCTCCTTTTTAGACATTATCACCCCAAAGAAGAAAGCTGTGTCTTTCAACAATGCTTCTGCAGCCAAAAGAAAATCCATTCGTTAAAACGAACCTCAAGATCATAAAAAGACGCCAACACCACCAAGGCTTCAGTCGGTCGACCGTGGTGACAATTATTAAAGACAAAGCCCATATTTTAATGCATGTGAATGGTTACGTTCCAATGTCAGATACAATGATCGCAAAACAAGGTTCTTTGATACTTGCCGAGATGGAGAGGATTGAGGACCAGGTTCCTTCGCGATAGCTAAGCACAGCCTCCCCTTCTTCTCCATCCACCTCTCAGCAGTAATGCTAAGTACATCTTCTTGTTTATTTCAATGTATTTGTTTTTATACACAGTATTCTGACGTGAATTCTGACTTTAATGGTGGAATCCGGCTTAAGTCGAAATTCGAGTTAAGTCGTTACTGTAGGAACGTATTTCAGTCGTAGACCGAGGACTCCCTGTACTGTGTATCTTTTATCCTGGAACCTTTTTGACATACTTTGTATATTTGTATGTGGTATATGTTTAAGAAGTCTGTTGTTGGCACTTATGTGGATCCAATTTGGTCAGTTTCAGTGGAAATTCAGGTAGTGCCAATGGTTTCCTGTAAATTACAAAGGCTGGAATGTAAATTAATTCTTCCTTATACTCATATTAGCACAGGGAATAAACAGTTGATTTAGTGAACCTAAAAGCAAATAAATATTTGTTTCTGAAGCAAAAACAGTATACTATTGTTTGTTTGTCAATTGGAATTGTTAGAATATTTTTGGGGGGAGGGGGCTATTTAAATACAGTAATTAAGATTGCAGATGCATGGTAATGCGGATCATGCAAAGTCCCAATAAAAAGGCACTTTTAATACAAAAGCAACCCTGCTTACGATATCACTAAAACCACAATAGTATAACATTATATAATAAAAGACATCTATGCAAATTATAAAGACGATCTCTTTTATTACAGCTCATTACGTTACATTACATTACAATGAATATTTAATGTAAGTTTCAAGAAGCTATTTGTTCTCTTCTAATGAACTTCATCACTCTCTCAGAGAAGGAGAATACAAAGTCCGAATCTTAAATTGTGTCATTCAGTTTCGAGCAGCAGTGGGACTAAACCCTGAAGGTGAGACTAAGTTTGGACTTGATCTATTGGGGAAAAAAAAAAAGATCCAGCAGAGAGCCTGTTGGGAATCGGGAATGCTCCCCGGGGAGCTGTCACGTCATCCCTTTAATACCATCATTCCAAACCCCCCCCAAAAATGGAGGAAGCTCACAGCTTGAAAACGGGACAAGATGCAAAAGAGCATTTACATTCCACTCATATATGCGAGTGTGTGGAAATTCCCACAACAGAGTGTGGTCCTCAGGGTAGTGGTTGACAAAAAAGTAGATAAAAAGAAAACAAATTGCATTTTGTGGTCGTTAACAGGCCTTCCGCGTCTCCCCCCCGACACTGCCCCCTCGGAAGAAACCCGAAGCGATATGAGAAGCAGGAAAGTGTGTGGAATCTCCAATTGTATGAGCTCCTCAAAGCACAGGAGTAAGTCTTCAAATGGAATTTCAATTTGACATGGGAAGTCCCGTTAAACGCACGCTGACGCTGATAAGCAAGTCAGTGATCGGCTGGCGTCCAGTGCAGTTGAAAATGGAACAAGAATGGCAGAAGTAAAAAGTCGACAGCATCCTATGACTTCACAGGTCGCTTACATGGATGCTGCAGTTTTATGTATGTGGTCTGGAAATATTTGGAAAGAATTATATATGATTTTTTTTTTCTTGTTTATTTTGTTTTTTTTGGGGGGGGCGGCACATGAAAGTATTCAACCCAGTATTACGATCTGATCTTAACGTATCTTTAACGTACAAGTGTGCTGGTCTCCCAAGCTTATTTGCTCTCTCTGTGTTTACTGGACAAGATTAAGAATCTTGTACTTTGTAATTTCCATCCGTCCATTTTCTTTGCTGCTTATCCTCACATGGGTCGCGGGGCATGCTGGAGCCGATCCCAGCTGTCAACAGGCAGCAGACGGGTTACACCCCGATCTGGTTGCCAGCCAATCGCAGGGCACATGGAGACAGACAACAGTTGTACTCTCAATCACACCTACGGGCAATTTAGAGTCTCCGAGTAATGTTGCATCTTTTTGGGTTGTGGGAGGAAACAGGCGTGCCCGAAGGAAACACGGGGAGAACATGCAAATTCCACACAAGCGGGGCTGGGATTAAACCCGGGTCCTCAGAAATGTGAGGCCAATGCTTTCCAGCTGTGCCATCGTGCCGCCACTTTGTAATTTGTTCCATGAATTTATGCAGTGATTGGGACGGTGATCACCTAGGGACAATTTAAACCTGTGTGTCACCTGAATAGGTTTCGCAAATCAGGGCAAATTTATCTATATTGCGCATTTCATAAACAACGTAACTTGACGTGCTTTACATGATTCAAAATTTGTTTGAAAAAATGGTCAAAATATATTTAAAAACAAAATACAGAAAAATAATTGTCAACAAAATTCCATGATGATTCATTTGATTGTTTTCTATTATTTGAGCAGGTTTACCATGTAGCTCTCAAACAGAAGAAGCCCCAGGATAGAGCCTTGGTGTATTACAGATGTCATTTTCTTCTGTTCAGTTTTAAAGTCGTCTTTGATCCAAAATAATTTATTTACGTCTTACGTATGAATTTAGACTAACGTCCCCTTTGTTCAGACCAGCAAAATACGACAAGGCAGTTGTATTACGTTTCTGGCAATTTAATCTCACACACATCAACACAACACAACCACAATAAAATAGCTAACACAAAATGGCCGTTCAAGAACAGAGTAGTTGAGCCACAATGGCAATGTTGAATGAGTGTTCCCAAACAAGCAAATGTTCATCCCATCGTGTATTCCAAGTTATCGAAAGTTCCTGCTGGTCTAAAAACGAAAGGCGGGAGGCATCCGTGTAGTTAGTGTTCCAAGCAGCGTAGTTTCCCAGAGCAGCGGTGAGGTCATAACGAGAAGCGTTGTTATCCGTCTTTCTCGTCCTTATATAGGTAATCCTTGAAACATTTCAGACTTCCACGTCACAAAGGACACAAAGAGTTGGCGTCACACGGAGCCAAGAGCATTAGAGGAAACTACGTCACATCATAAGGACTTAAAAGTATGAAAGGAAACAATGTCACAAAGGTAGACAAAGAAGAAAGAATAAAAACACACATACACATAACACATTAATGACGTCAATGGGAGTGCGAAAAGTTGTGCCTAACCCTAAAAAAAACGCATAAGGAAACAAGTTATTTAAAAAAAAGATGTCTAATCATTATCATCCTTATATGTACAATACATATGTATTACTTTAAAATGAAAAAGAATACCCTTTATGATAGTAGTACTGCTTGTGTGGTAAGCCAGATTTTTCAAAAATATTATCTCTTCTTGAGTTAACGCAACAATGCTTGAAATTTCACATGCCACTCCTTATACTGGCGTGAGCACTCTTGCAAATGTACGTGCGTGGCCCATCTGTTGTACGATAAGAGAGAAACCAGTCTTGAACCTTCAGCTGCAGCACTGGAAGTCCCTTTTTTTTCCCCTCTTTGACACTTCGTAAACATTGACAGCTGGGAGGCCAGATAGTGGAATAGATTGACGGACAGATGGAGAATTTATCCGTCACTCAAGTGTGGAAATGGAAAATGAAGAGAAATGCACAGGAAACACACTCGTGAGACCGTAGCAAATATGAGGAGACTCAGCATTTGACGAGCAATTTGAAATTATTTTTGTCCACGACAGAAAACGACGGTGTGCACGTGTAGTTAGAGACTAATTAGTTGGTTTCTATCACTCTCACCTTACCGCTGCTGGCCCCATTGACAGTACAGACGCTTTAGGCGACCGCACATCCGTTGAGATTAAGTTAATTATCTTTCTCGTATCTGCTATTATCTTAAGGCTCCTACTCTCCTCCCTCCTGACTTTTACAGAATCACAATGAGCGGTCGGGAAAACCGTCAGGATGTTTGAAGTGTCAAGTGACGCCTCACCTTTTTCCCAACTCTTCTGTTTGACAAGCGCAATGAACAATAAACTCACAAAATTAGCATTGACACATGGCAAATCTCACGGGCTTTTCAATCGATCCCGACAATCAAATGAGTTTTGGCCCATGCATGCTCTCGATACAGGGAGTCCTCGGGTTATGACAGTCTCGAGCTTTCAACTTTACAACGCCCGTCCCCCGTCCACCATTTTGTCAGGCTAATGCTTGTCCATGTTTGTACGCCGGGAGTATCTTCACATTTTTTGCCCTCCTTTTTAGACATTATTGGTCCAAAGAAGAAAGCTGTGTCTTTTAGCAATGCTTCTGCAGAAATCAGAAAATCAGCAGAAAAGAAAATCCATTACCATGGAACTGAAGCTCAAGATCATAAAAGCATTGGCAAAAGGAGAGACACCAACGCCACCAAGGTTTCACTGGGTCGATCGTGGTGCCAATCATTAAAGACAAAGCCTGTATTTTAGAGCATGTGAAGGGTTCTGTTCCTATGTTGGATACATTCATCCATCCATTATCTATCACTTTTCCGGGTCGGATCGCGGGGGAAGTAGCTTCAGCAGGGATACCCAGACTTCCCTTTCCCCAGCCATTTCTTCCAGCTCTTCCAGAGGGATCCCGAGGTGTTCTCAAGCCAGCCGAGAGACACAGTCTCTCCAGCGTGTTCTGGGTCATCCTCGGGGTCTCTTTCCGGTAAGACATGCCCGGAACACCTCACCAGGGAGGGAACCGAATCAGATGCCCCAGCCACCTTTCGCAGAGCTTCACCTTTCGACTTAGTTCCCTCTTCAACACAAGGGACCGATACAAAGTCCACATCACTGCAGATGTTGCACCGATCTGTCTGTTGATCTCCCGCTCCATTCTTCCCTCACTCGTGAACAAGACCACAAGATACTTGAACACCTCCACTTGGGGAAGGATACAAGGATGGAAAAACAAGGTTCTTTGATACTTGTCGAGATGGCAGATTGAGGACAAGGTTCATTTTGCAATAGCTAAGCACAGCCTCCCCTTCTTCTTCTTCTCCATCCACCTCTCAGCAGTAATGCTCAGTACATCAACTTGTTTATTTCAATGTATTTGTTTTTTATACAAGAAATTTTGATGTAAATTCTGACTTTAATGATGGAATCTGACTTAAGTCGAAATTCGAGATAAGTCGCTACTGTAGGAATGGATCTCAGTCGTAGGCCGAGGACTCCCTGTACTTCATGATTTACCTCCTTCATGTTGTTTACAGCTAGCGCTCTGTTTTTTGTTGTCTTCTTTTTTCACTCCTCTCTAGAAAACTTTATCTGTTCAAGTGACCGACTTTGATTCTCAATAAATATGCATTAAAAAATTAAGAAACCACAGCAGCAGCTTTAACAGTCCACTGTGACACAGTAAAACTGTTCTGGCACCAAAGAAGCACAGATCCTCCTTTCTGCTTTACCTAGGAGTGGAACGGGATTTTTTAAAAAATCAATCAAGCAAGCAAATTAAATTAATAAATGTTTTGGAGTTTTTTTACAGTGCAGACGTTAGCTTGTCTGATCCAAGTCCTCCATTGATTTCACCTTGAATGAAATAGTGAGGTTCGTTTCCTCAGAGAATTATTATTACTTAAAAATTGTTTTGAGACACATTTACACATATTAAATCCTTCAAAAAAGATCGGGAAATAAATTTATAGAAGCACCAAAGAGCAAGAGAGAATTAGGAGAATACCAATATGAACAAACAACCTGTCTACACATCCCTGGATAGTCTTTGAGTAAGTCTCGTTACAAACACAAAAAGTAAAAGTAAAGTTGTTGAAAAACACTTTGGGGTTTCAGTGTGAAACGTTATTATCGGATTGTCATGTTATTACCAGACCGTTGCACCTCCACCTCGATTTAAAACAACATGAATGTGTGTATGCTTTGGGATAATCGGGTGGGAAGCAGTGACCTTCAAATGGACTTGGGCAACTTTTTTGAAAAGAGTACTGCCTATATGATGAAGATAATGAAAAAGGCCTGTGACTTTGTACATAGAATAAGTGTGAGTGTTTGTGTGTGTGTGTGTGTGTGTATAAGAGAGAGAGAGAGAGAGAGAGAGAGAGAGAATGTTACTGTATCTGCTGAGAAGTGATAAGACTTTAAAAATGAGCTTGTTCGTTTTGTCATTAGTCAATGCACTGCCGCTGTCTCAACCATATTCAGTTTTCATTTACACACTCAAAGACAATAACAGAGAGACGAGGGGTGGGGGGTAATAGGGACACTGCTAATGGTTGGATAGTGTTGAGGCGGTGATAAAGTCTTTCACGTTGACACACAAAAGCACACCTTATAGTGAGGTCATAATCATTAAGTTTAATGGGAACACCTACATTCGAGAGTGACCTTGCTCACACATCATCATCATCATCATCATCCATCTTCAGGGTGCGATTCTTTTTTTTCCTTCCAAAATTAGATATGGGCAATTTTCAATAGAGGACTCCCTTAAAAATAAAATAAAAATAATGAATACATATAATATATATATATATATATATATATATATATGTGTGTGTGTGTGTGTGTGTGTGTGTGGTGTGTGTGTGTATTAATATGGATAGGTGGTCTATAAACCAGATGGGTGGATGGATGTAAATGCGTTTGAATTTGGTCTTATAAATAGCTAAGCCCAGAACGTGGCGTAATACGTGAAACATGCACTGTTGCAAGCATGCACAAAATAATACAAAATCCATATAGTTCTGCCATAAAGAAGAAGGTAAGCACATCCGCCGTATTACACCCCTGCGAAATTGCAGATGACAGTAACCAATACAGAAACACGCAGTCGCAATTTCTGATTGATGGCTTCTGTCCTGGAGCCAAGAATCAACCTCGCTGTGATGCATGATGGGTAATTGTTCAAACTGTAGCATTTACATGGGGTAAAAAAATGGCTTTGGTTTCAATTCAATTTCATCCTTTTTATGGTCACTGTTAAATTTGTTTGTCATCCTGAAATATGTGTTTGATATCGACACACATATCCACATTGTGCAGCACACCACACATCGTTTACCGCGTGCTCTGTGCTTTATAACGTGTCTGTTTTCTCGCTAAATGCATTCATTTTGCCTGACTACTTTCATTGAATCTCCTTGTCCATAATTTATTGGCATTTCCTCATTTTTTTTTATTTATCTGGCTCAATTTCCATCTAATTTCCCTCCTTTTCTCTGCCGTTCAACGTGTAACCCAGACGGAGATCAGCGGGTTCGCCGCCAAATTGATCCGCCGTTGTCGGACTCTCAAGATCAAATTATCCTGAGAGAATCATCAGCAGCCACCTTGCATTGGCTATTTTGCACTGATGCGCATTTCATTCTGGTCAAATTTGACTCTAAATTAGGAGATCCATTTTAGGGTTCTGTCACCAAAACATTCTTTCATGATGCCGTAGGGCCATTAGACAATTTTGACACAACAACTGGAGCAATATTTGTGGAAGAAATTGAAATAAAACACATTTAGGTGGCTAGTAGCTACACAAAGGATGCTAACAATCATTAGAGCAACGCAAATAGAGATTACTCCTCACCCTGTACTTTGGTAGGCATTGTGCAGCATATAAACATCCAGTACCTCCTACATCCATCCATCCATTTTCTTAGCCGCTTATCCTCACAAGGGTCCCCGGAGTGCTGGAGCCTATCCAAGCTGTCAACCCGCAGGATGCAGGGTACATCGAGACAAACAGCCGCACTCACAATCACACCTAGGGGCAATTTAGTGTGTCCAATTAATGTTGCATGTTTCTGGGATGTGGGAGGAAACCCACGCAGGCACGGGGGAGAACATGCAAATTCCACACAGGCGGGGCCGGGATCGAACCCGGGGACGTCAGAACTGTGAGGCCAACTCTTTCCAGCTGATCCACTGTTCCGCCCCTCCTACATCTCTTTTTCTAAATGTTCTTGACTTATTATTGCCGCGCTCAGAAATTTTAAACCAACTCTAACACCCCTCGCATTTTTGATCATACACCATTCATCATGGGACGAACACTTGTCGACCCCCCAGCAAGGTATCATACGGTTTTCATTCACGCTGTCCACTCGTATCATGTTCTTTTCTTTTCGGGCAGCTTTATTCCCTCCCCTCACAACGTTTTCATTTGCATTGGGCGCCTTTGATCCACCGTGTGTGTGTGTGTGTGTGTGTGTGTGTGTGTGTGTGTGTGTGTGTGTGTGTGTGTGTGTGTGTGTGTGTGTGTGTGTGTGTGTGTGTGTGTGTGTGTGTGTGTGTGTGTGTGTGAGAGTGAGTGAGTGAGTGAGTGAGTGAGTGAGTGAGTGAGTGAGTGAGTGAGTGACAAAGGACAGTGAAGGTCTCCTTAATCAGGTTCTCCTGCAGTGTGGTCCTTGGTTGAAGTGGATGCGTGTCTGAGATCATCCATAATAAATACAGTACACAAATGCCCGCGCGTGTGATAATAGAGATGGACCGGCGTTAACTCCAGTTTTTCCTGACATCAGCATTTGTGCCACGGTCACATTAAAACCTCCAATGCACATTTTGCTTTACACAATTTGATACACATTCAGCTCCCTCCAAATAGGTCCCCCAAGAGTGGCTGTTGCATCAAAACTATGCAAATGTATATTTCACAAAACACCGGATCCTCAGAATAACATTACCTTTGAAGATGGATTTGCATAATTGCTGCCGTGATTCAGCCCTCTGTTTATCAGAGACTTTTTAGCGGTTTTGAATGACTCATCAGTCAGATACTCTTGGCACATGTTCTGATGACATCAGAGATTTCAGGAATCTAGGAAGCTTGGTAATGATTTTTTAAAAGAACTCCATTCATTGGCGACATTATATTAGGGTCAGAGGGACATGCACCACCAAAGCTGTTTTTTTTTTTTTTTTTTAATATATCCTTTCCACTTTGTATTCAATGCAAAATAGTCCAGTAATTTCTGGCCTCCAGTGCGCACCTGCTTATAAGCCTCACCCAGTACATTTGTAAAGGAAATACCATTTGGTACATACATAAGCCACACCTGGGTAAAAGCCCCAAGTGCCCACATTGAAACACGAGATATTTACAAAGACAGCCCACAGAAACAGTTTTCTAAGTTTTAATACCTTAGCTTAACTTAACATAGCAACAACATGGTAGCACGAACAGGGCTGGTAAAAATAAAAACAACATACCAGTAAAAATAACAAAAAGAAAAATCAGCCGCGTTAGCTCAACATTAACATACCCAAATCACTGAGACATGGCAATAACATAGCAGAAACACACTAACGCTAGTGTGGCGCTAAGAGGGCCAGTTAAAATAAAAAAAACATACCGGTAAAAATCACGGAGACACGGCAGTGACACAGCAGCAACACGCTAGCACAGGGCTAATGCTAGCGCAGCATTAACAGGGCCGGTTAAAAAAAAAAACATACCGGTAAAAGTCACTTCCTCAGCACATATATTCCACCGGTGTCTTGCGGCCGTTAGAAAAAATTAGCCGCATCACCGCATAACCTGCAGGATTGAAAGAGTTTGAAAAAAGTCACGTTTTATAGGACCGGAAATTACGGGAATTAAAATGGAAATGTTTAGATTGGATTTTGGTGCATTATTTTTTGGGTGTATCTGCCTGCCTTCCGGTGGTAAATTACTTTTGATTGCAGTGCGATTTGAATCCTGACCCTTTGGTTCTAAACCAATGCCACATTAGATTATTCTAAATGAGATACTATCATTTTGCCTTTGTGAAACCTACTTTATTTTTGTTTATGACAAAAAAAGCTGATTTCAAAAAGGGCAAATATATATTTCCCAACACTGTACATGACATGTAAAGTCCTAACCTACTGCAGACTTTATGGCAACACAGAAGCAAATATCCACAGGGAAATAAGACATGGGGCCATAATGAGGCTGGTTGGAGAAAACGACATGACACAGAACCGGAAAACACAAAATATAATACAGTATTAAGACTAAGATTGCCAAATTTTGCAGATAAATATTACGTTTTAGGGCGGCATGGATCAGCTGGTAAAAGCGTTGGCCTCACAGTTCTTAGGTCCCGTGTTCAATCCCAGACCCGCCTGTGTGGAGTTTGCATGTTCTCCCCGTGCCTGCGTGGGTTTTCTGCGGGCACTCCGGTTTCCTCCCACATTCCAAAAACATGCAACATTAATTGGACACTCTAAATTGCCCGTAGGTGTGATTGTGAGTGTGACTGTTGTCTGTCTCCATGTGCCCTGCGATTGGCTGGCAACCAGTTCAGGGTGTACCCTGCCTCCTGCCCGTTGACAGCTGGGATAGGCTCCAGCACTCCCCGCGACCCTCGTGAGGATAAGCAGTGAAGAAAATGGATGAATGGATGGATATTACATTTTATAAGTTTTCCTTAGTTAAATATTACATTTCTCTTTTTACTAGATTTTTTTTTTAGATGTTTTTTGTATTCGCAGGCCAACGTATTTTTGGATTCACGTTAGATGCCAATTCAAACTGACGTGAGCGGAACGAAGCTGGGGATCGGTCCATAGTGTGCCCCCTCCCCATTAACCCACCCCTCCCATACTCAGACCCGTGACCCTAATGAAGATACATGCTACAAAAAAATGGATGCATGAGCACAATAAGTATATTTCGATATTCACAGTCCAATTGTTCTTTGACAGTCCAATTGTTCTTTTTCATCCACAAAGAAAAAGATTGTGAAAGGAAGACTCAAAACTATTTTTCAATGCAGCGGTTTATCTCGACCGGATGGAAATGTTTTGGGGGCGTTTGCTTAAAGTAAGACAATGACAGTGTCACGTCCCATCGGAACGAGAGTAGGACCCAAATGCAGGACTCGGACGATGCCAGGTAGTTCAAGGAGAAACGTTTATTATATGCCGAGGTCGGGGAACAAGCAGGCAGTCCGGTGCAGCAGCGGTAGTTGGGACGTCGGGCGAAGAGAGCAGGTGAGCGGGCAGCCAGGAGTCGGTACACAGGAGAACAATCAAAGCGGGCAGAAGTATCAAAGGAGTCAGGCTTACAAGGGTGGTCGGAGAACGGGCGAAGGTCGGTACACACAGGTTCGATCAGGGATACCGGAGCCCACGAACGGCACATGAAGATCAACAAACTGGCCCCGACCAGTTGTCATCGGGGTCATATAAATCCACAACAAAATCAGGCTGCATGAGGCGGAGGTGTGCACCTCCCAATCAGCGCACCCGCGCGGGCACCCGCACAGCTCGTGCTGGAGTGGCAGGATCATGACAGACAGCAGATTCATTTTCAAAGAATTCAAGTGCAATATAACAAGTGTCACAAGAGATGTTATATTTAGTTCCAGTTAATATCGAGCAGCAGAAGGTCAGAAAGAAGCGTTAATTTCATTTGCAATGGAAAACATTATATTCCATCGAGTATGAGTAAGTAACGTCATGCTGAGAAGCCGGGCCCAGAATTGTGAATATTGTTTCAAATTTAATTAACGTCCTCTGTCCCGTTTCTTTTTAAAAGAAGGTTTCCACCCTGAGAGTTGAAAATTAAAAACTAGATTGTTTGTTTTCGTCGACTGGGAGCATCTGGTGTCCTCTTCAGTCATGTAAAAGTAACTTTTACTGCTCTGGGTCTCCCAGACATTTGGATGCGTTCATATCTGAGGACACATATTTTTGCACAGTGTGTGAAGTTTTAAAAAGGAAAAAAAAAATCCAATTTTTTATATTGCATTGACTGCTGCAGAAGCAGTGAAAGCAGACGCTGGTGATTATTGCTCTGTCTGACCTTCTGTGCCGGACTGTTCTGCACCGCCTGCGTGTAAAAGGTCAAACTTGATTTGGCAAGCTAAGTCCATATGAAGTAGAAATCCTTTGAGGATTTTCCAACCTGGTCTTCGTAATTAACTGGGGGTGGTCAATAGATACAATTAGGGAGTAGATTACTTGACGGGCCGCAGTTATCAAGGATAATAAATGCAACATTTGTCACGTCAAGTGTTTTTTTTTTTCAAACATGGAGTTAATGTGTTCTTCAGAGAAATAGTATAAGTACAAAATCATGCGGATATGTAAGCATAAGTATAGCATTTTTACATCGAAGAAAATGAGTATTTGAACACCCTACTGTATTGCAAGTTCTCCCACTTAGAAATCATAGAAGGGTCCTAAATTTTCATCGTAGGTGCATGTCCACTGTGAGAGAGATCATCTAAAAAGAAAAATCCAGAAATCACAATGTATGATTTTTTTTAATGATTTATGTGTGTGATACAGCTGCAAATAAGTATTTGAACACCTGAGAAAACCAATGTTAATATCTGGTACAGTCGCCTTTGTTTGCAATTCCAGAAGTCAAACGTTTCCTTCAGTTCTTCACCAGGTTTGCACACACTGCAGGAACGATTTTGGCCTACATCTCTACACAGATCTTCTCTAGATCAGACAGTTTTCTGGCCTGTCACTGAGAAACATGGAGTTTCAGCTCCCGCCAAAGATTTTCTATTGGATTTATACGTCTGGAGACTGGCTAGGCCACGCCAGAACCTTGATATTGTTATTACAGAGCCACTCCTTGGTTTTCCTGGCTGTGTGCTTTGGGTCATTGTCATGTCGAAAGACCCAGCCACGACCCATCTTCAATGCTCTGACTGAGGGAAAGAGATTGTTCCCCAAAATCTCCCAATACATGGCCGTGGTCATCCTCTCCTTAATACAGTGCACTCGTCCCATCCCATGTACAGTATGTTCAATGTAGGGATGGTGTTCTTGGGATGAAAGTCAATATTCATCTTCCTCCAAACACGGTTAGTGGAATTCTGACCAAAAAGTTCCATTTTGGTCTCATCTGACCACAAAACCTCCTTCCATGACTCCTCTGTATCATACAAATGATCATTCGCAAACTTAAGAGGAACAATGGGCCCAATATTTTGAGTTTCACAGAAGTTAAAGCAGTTTCCTATACACTTACTATACATACAGTATAGTAAACCTTATTGTTGCTAAATGTCCCAAAACTGTGGTCAAAGTTCTGCTCGAGTTGGGAGTTGAAACATTCTCCGTTTGGGTCTGCTATCATCTTTGCCCACCACTGAGGCCAACACACCACCAGGTGGTGATCGATAATTAATAACCTCTCCCCTCTTATCACCCGTGTGTCCAAGACATTTGCTCTTTGTTGGGTTTTAAACTGTCTCATGTGTTTGTTTGTTTTTTCTAATTCCTAAATTTCTTGATTGCAGTGAAATTTAATAGGTGCCCTTTTGGCCCCAGCGACACCACTCCCCCACTGAACGACCTAACTCACTAACCTTTTCACGAAAGCTACTTTGAAACAGCCCTCTAATAAGCATTTTTCTCCTAATGTTACTAATTTAACATTCAAATGAAATCACCACATTTTCTTGAGCACAAGCTCAACAAAAATATGGCATTTTAACTTCTGCGGCAGATTTTCCTTTTTTTTTTCCATTTCTGTGGCATGAGAAACACGTACCATATTGTTGGAGAGGTGAAGTGAAAATGCTCCCACAGCGCTCATAGTCTTTATCTGTTTTTCCAGCTCTCCAGACCACACAGCCACCTAAAGTCCTTTTCCCACCGGAGAGACAAGACACAGTGATAGAGATCACACCCGGTAAGTACCAACTCCTATATTACTATGAAATACTGCAGAGTGCACTTCTGCTTCCCTAAAAAAAAAAAAAAAAAAAAAAAAAATCCCATCCAATAAAGTCATACTGTTTTGATTCTGATTTATTTGTATATGATCTGCTTTCTTCTCACGTTCATAACTTCTCTTGAAATGAGTCTTTCTATCAATTCACCATATAATACATGTCTATACATCTCTTGCGTGAACCAATACTTCCCAACAAGTGTACAGTATTAGTAAAAAATGTGTCGAGTGCAGCTAAGGAATGTTGTGACTGCTAACTTGGTGCGACGTTATTGTGCGGATTCATTTAAATGATCAAGAAACATGATACAGTGAAGAAAATAAGTATTTGAACACCCTCCTGTATTGCAAGTTCTCCCACTTAGAAATCATGGAGGGGTCTGAAATTTTCATTGTAGGTACATGTCCCCTGTGAGAGAGATAATCTAAAAAGAAAAATCCAGAAATCACAAGGAATGATTTTTTTGACTATTTATTTGTGTGATACAGCTGCAAAAAGGTATTTGAACACCGGTCTATCAGCTAGAATTCTGACCTTCAAAGACCTGTTAGTCCGCCTTTAAAAGTTCACCTCCACTCCATGTTTTATCCTGAATCAGATGCACCTGTGTGAGGTCGTTCGCTGCATAAAGACACCTGTCCACCCCATACAATCAGTAAGACTCGAACTTGTAACATGGCCAAAGAGCTGTCCAAAGACACCAGAGACAAAATTGTACAACCCCACACGCCTGGAAAGGGCTATGGAGAAATTGCAAAGCAGCTTGGTGGAAAAAAGGTCCACTGTTGGAGCAATCATTAGAAAAGGGAAGAAGACATGACAGTCAATCTAGATCGGAGTAGAGCCCCATGCAAGATATCACCTCAAAATTGAACTTTTTGGTCATAATTCCACTAACTGTGCTTGGAGGAAGACAAGTGATGAGTTCCATCCCAAGAACACCACCCAACTGTGAAGCATGCGGGGTGGTAGCATCATGCTTTGGGGGTGTTTTTCTGCACATGGGACAGGACGACTCCACTGTATTAAGAAGATTACCGTAGCCATGTATTGTGAGATGTTGGGGAACAACCTTTCCCTCAGTCACAGCATTGAAGATGGGTCGTGGTTGGGTCTTTCAACATGACAATGACCCGAAGCACATGACGGGAAAAACCAAGGAGTTGCTCTGTAAGAAGCATATCAAGGTTCTGGCGTGGCCTAGCCAGTCTCCAGACCTAAACGCAATCGAAAATCTTTGGAGGGAGCTGAAACTCCGTGTTTCTCAGCGACAGCCCAGAAACCTGTCTGATCTAGAGAAGATCTGTGTGGAGGAGTGGGCCAAAATCCCTCCTGCAGTGTGTGCAAACCTAGTGAACAATGACAGGAAATGTTTGACCTCTGTAATTGCAAACAAAGGCTACTGGACTAAATGTTAACATTGGTTTCTCAGGTGTTCAAATACTTATTTGCAGCTATATCACACAAACGGTTAAAAAAATCATACATTGTGTTTTCTACATTTTCTTTTTACATGATCTCTCTCACAGTGTACATGCACCTACGTTGAAAATTTCAGACCTCTCCATGACTTTTACGTGGGAGAACTTGCAATATAACAGGGGGTTCAAATACTTATTTTCTTCACTGTATATTTAGCTCTTTTTTTTGGTAAATATTACACAAAGTAACACGATTTTGAAAAGAAATGTTTGGTAGGTAATTATAGTGACAGAAACAGACAAGCGTCTCATTATGTCTTTCAGATTTGCTCTTGTACTCATTTGCATGGCATGTTCTGCTGTGCAGCGGCCTCGGTGACAACGTTAGTTTGCGTGTTTCCATTAATTCCAAATTAATGTTGTAGCAAATGCGCCCCGAGGCCCATGTGCGCTGATTCCAGATGGGACACCTTTTAATGGGAACCGCGCAACCTACACCGATATTGTAAACACACATGTAAGCTGTACGCGCATACTTGAAGACGCGCGCTCACGCACATTTTAAATTAGCATCTTAGTTGAACTCGGAGATTTACATCAAGCACAGTTACCTTGTTCATTTTGTTCATTCCCCGTCTGTTATTAAAATGTTCACTTATTTGTTCCCTCGTGTTTTTTAATTACTCCCGTTTCCTCCTCATTTTTCTCATCCTCCTATTTGCCCCACCTTTTCCTGCTGCCGGTCACTCCGTAATACTGCTGGTAATCAACACAATTCCTTTGACTCATTATTATCTCACTAATGTGGGCTAGAGGGAGATGAAATGCATAATTAAAGATTGATTTGAGATATAAGCACACTCAATTTTCAATGGAAAAAAAAAAAGATCTCTGAATAATGAAGGTAGCTGGAACAGTTTGATGGGCATCCAGTAGTAAAGCACTTTGGTTGACCCGAGTTGCAAGACTTACTGAATTCAGCTGAAATTCTGGTGGGGTTTTTTTTTTGTTGTTGTTGTTTTTAATTACCCTGCATTAAGTGGATTAATATTTCTTTTACCCAACAGTTTTGACAGTTTTAAAGGACAGAGTTCCAGCAACATGAATCTGTTACCAAAGAATTTAAATCAATATGCTTTTAAAAACTAGACATGGAGTTCTTAGCTTTTCAAAATATACCCTATCAAGTATCTGTTTGACTCCCCTTGGTCATTTATAAAACCAAGTACCGTAATTTCCGGCCTACAGAGCGCACCTGGTTATAAGCCTCACCCAGTTCATAAGTAAAGGTAATACCATTTGGTATATACATAAGCCGCACCTGTGTTTAAGCCGGAAGTGCCCACATTGAAACCCACATTGAAACACAAGATATTTACAAAGAAAGACGGTACACAAAGAGTTTTCAGTTTTAATACTTTAGCTTATCTTAACATAGCAACAACACAGTAGCACGAACAGAGCCGGTCAAAAAAAACCATACCGAAATCGCTGAGACACGGCAGTAACACAGTAGCAACACGCTAGTGCAGTGCTAATGCTAGTGTGGTGGTAACAGGGCTGGTAAAAATATATATATATACTGGTAAAAATCACTGAGACACAGCAGTAACACAACAGCAACGCGCTAGCACAGCGCTAACAAGGCTGGTTAAAAAAAAAAAAAACATACGGGTAAAAGTCATTTCCTCAGCACATATATTCCACTGGTCTCACTCTTACCTTTTCCGCTTGAGTGCTCCCTTGCGGCCGTTAGAAAAATGGACAAATTAGCCGCATCACCACATAAGCCGCAGAGTTCAAAGCGTGTGAAAAAAGTTGCGGCTTATAGGCCGGGAATTACGATAATCACATTTGGGACATTATACAAAATACAGTGCAGAATGTTTTTAAAGTACATTGTTGGGTGGATGAAGGCAGGAGAACAGCTGGGCTGGGACTTGTGGGGTAACTTATGAGGCAATATTATCGAAAGGTTTTGCCCCAAAGATATAGTATACATCACAATACAATGTTTGCGTCGTGAGACACAACAACAAACACAACAGTAGTGTTGTATGTGTCTGAGTTATGGTGTAATGAGTTACGTCAGCAACGACACCTCTTCATCAGCGTGCCATATGTTTGCGCCTTCTCAATAGCTCTTAGAGAGCGTTTTCATTTTATATGAGCATCTTTAACTGATTGTCCCATTGAATAAAAGGTTGGAAGCAAGATAATTGATAAAGAAGTGGCTCACCATTTCAGAAACTTGTAAGTTGCCACCCTTAGCACTTTTTGGTATCTTAGAGTTAACTTTTTTTAAAATTAATATAGCTGTCCAGTGTGTAATTTTGGAACAGAACTTTCTGGATTAGATTTCTGTGCATGGTAAACCTTTTCAATGAAAATTAATCTTGTTTCAACCAAATTCAGAAAATTAGCAACAACAGTTTGTCTAACACATGCTACGTCTAGCGGGTTGGCCAGTTGCTAGCAGGCAAAGTATTTCCTTTCTTTTCTTTTTTTTTTAACATGTGTCAGAAAGGTTGAGAACAGATTATTCTCCCGGCTACAGAATAAGCACTTTATTTTTCCGGGGTCACTTAAGCTTATTTCTCGAGTAATGTCTGTTGCTAGTCCCTCAGGACAAATTCTTCTCCATCCTCACCCTCTGTCATCGTTCCCTGAAGTACATCGAAGAGGAAAATAACACACGCATTCACACACGCGCGGTGTAAAAGGTACCAGTGAGAGTTTGGCAGTGAAAAGCGGGTGAAGATAAGGTGGCATATTTTCTGCCCCCACCCCCCTCCACCCCCCCAATCCCCCACCCCCACTCCTGTCTGTCTCGGTCTTAGCCCCATAGCATTTATCTCAGTGTCGTTCTCCTTCTGTCCCTGCGCGGTGTCGGCTTCTATCTCACTTTATTTCCATCTGTCTCTCTTGCGTCTACCGGCGGCCCTATCGCAAACGTTTCCACTGTCTTCCTTTCACCTCGTTCTATCGCCTCATTCACGTCCCGAAAAAATGGTTAGCCGCCACGTCAGTATTCCCTTTCAAATTGTCAGATAACTTGGAGTGGTGTGCATCAGACCTTTCCAAGTTGGAGTTTGAGAATCTACATTCAAGGTTTGGTTTGGGGCGTAAATGATTTACAAAGTGTCTAGTGATCACAAAATTTTGGCCATTGCTCTTTGTTGGGTTTTAAACTGTCTCAAGAGGTTTTTTTAATTACATTTAATTTTAATTTCATTTATTTTTTTAATTTTGTTTAATTTTTTTAGTGTTTATTTATTTGTATTTTTTTATTCAGCCGTACACTGATTTATAATTTAAAAAATGTCTGTGATGAAATCCATTTAAGTGACGGAAAAAAATGCCAAATAACTACCAAACATAGTGACAATGAAGATATTTAATTTTAAATAAATGAAAATGATGAAATGCCGTGGTTTGCTTCGAACACAAGCCCACTCAAATAGCGCCAAGGAAAAAAACTATACTGATGCTATCACGATCCCCTGTGCCATCACAGACAAGGAAAATTAATTGGGTAACCCTCATCGTCTGTATCATTAGTAGTGCTAAAAACGGACACACGCCTGCGTTATTTCCGACTATCGATACAATTGATTGATTACATGTGAAAACAATTTAAACTCTCTTCATGTTAACTTGCAGAGCACAGATCGATTCAAATAGATCATAGGGATATAAATCGATACATCAATGTACTGTGTATAATGTATAAAGAATTGTTACACCTGTATTTAATATGAATTTATTTTGTACATTTATTTTGCCTCTGAGTATCTAAGAAATGTTTTTTTTTAAAGTGCAAGTTTAAAAATAAAGAGCATTTTTAGAAAAGTGGCATTCTAAACGGCCATTTGAGGTATCCACTCTACATCTTCTGTAAACCTAAAGTGCACAAATGGAAGAAAACACTTAAGAAGGTAAAATACATCACATTTCTCAATCATTTAAACGACATTTTAGTTCTCGTTCGGTAACTAACAAAACATCACTTCATTCCTGGAAGTTAATGGCTCTTGGGAGATTTTTTTCAAATTCTTCTTTTTAGACTTTCCCTTATGGATCACTTGAAAATCATAATCATTCTGAATCACCACCAATAAAGTAATAGTTATTTTCTCCTCAAAGTTATTTTCAGAACCGGTAATTCTTCCGCTTTCATTAGTTCTTGCTGTTTGGCCCTCCGTAATGATCACATCGCCATCAGTGTCCAATTATTTGTCACGCCGTCATCCTCTCATTCACTCTCTTTCACAAAGGGTGATTTTCCCTGCAAGATAACAATCCTATGGAGTCAAAAATTGATTTTTGTTAGGCAGGGCTCCCCTTTAAAAATCAATCGAACCTCGATGTGTGTGTGTGCGCGCGTCTGGAAGAAATAATGAATTGATGTGAGCGAGCGAGGCGGTGCGAGGTTGGATATCTGCCATGCACCGCCCACAACACCGAAAGCAACTGCACAGCCTTGACATATGTTGCAAGTCTACATGTCAGTAGTTATTACATCATAAAACTGTACAGCTCTGCTGTTTGTTTTCCTCCCAGTTCTCCAAATGTCTTGCAAATTCCTGCGATCGGAAAGATTAGAGCACGCAACTTTGGTGGCGTTAATCAGTCTGAGAGTTACAGTCGATAATGGACAGCAGTTGCCCAGCTTTTGGCAATTTTGACTTTCAGGTTGTGGAATTTTTTTGTGCAAACTAGATTGAGACCAATATTGATCTGCTGTATGAATGGCTCATATTTTAGTTTTATTTCAAAATATATTTGGAAGATTCCACAGCTGAGTCCTTCAGGACTTGGTTTTGGAGAGTCGGATGATTTAATGTCGCCTCAAATGAAAAAAAGTTTGTGAGTTAGGCCTATAAGTGCACTCTAGTTTGGTGTTATAAAGTAAGCATCAGACTTTATTTGAAATTGTGTTGTTGTGTCTGGTGAAAGGTGAAAAGTGAATTTGTTGTGAACTTTTAGATTGTCATTTTTTGATATTTATTTTACTTTTGCAATCAAATCCTGGTAGCATTTGATAGACTTAGAGAGAGCAGAATTCGATGGTTTGGACATGTTCAGAGACGAGAGAGTGAGTATATTGATGGAAGGTTGCTGAAGATGGATCTGCCAGGCAAAAAAGCGAGAGGAAAACCAGAGAAAAGGTTGATGGATGTTGTGAGGGAGGACATGAGGACAGTGGGTGTTAGAGAAAGGGATGCACGAGAGAGGCTTAGATGGAAAAAGATGACACACTGTGGCGACCCCTAACGGGACAAGCCGAAAGAAAAAGAAGAATCAAATGCTGGTAGCACATTTAACGTGCTTTTATCACTACGCCAAATCTTTCGGATCTTCCCGTTAACATGAGTTGCAGTATGATGAGTAAATCTCTAATGACTACAAGACTACAGCTAAAAATGTGAAGGTAAATTTTGAAGTAAAAAATATTAGATTAGGTGGGGGGAGAATTTTTACGGTAAAAGCAATGTCTCTCAGTTCTTGCCGTGTTTGACTTTGAAATCAATTTTTTGAGCAGAGGATTTTGGTTGACTGAAGGACGGCACACTGTGTCCGTGTTGATTTTCCACACAGGCTAAAAAAACTTCAGAGTCAAAGTATGCAATGTGAACATAAAACAGAAGCAGTATTTCTCAAGGTAGGTTTTTACTTTTTTAAAGTGCAGTACAAGATGGGTGTTCCTGTGCAGTGGTGTTGAAAATGAGTACAGTAACGAGGAAATGAGAACGGGAAGCCGAAGAGGACAAAGGTCATTTGCTGCTTTAAAAAAAAAAAAAAAAAAGAATAATACATCAGTGGTTGGATTGTACGGAGCCCCTAAAGGGACATTTAGAAAAAAAAATGGTTTGTCATTGTAATGAGTAACTTTCTCATTGTTATGAGTAAAATACTCATGGATAAGTTATTCATTGCAATGAGAGTGTTGAGAAACGGCTACCTATAAGTCGTAGCTTATTTACCTGCCAGCGGTAGCTTTCTGCGTTCAGGTAGTCGTAGCTTATTTACCTGCTAGCAGTAACTTCCTGAATAAGGGATAAGGGTCTTTTATACATGCACACATGAAATGGACTAGTTATTCATTCCAATGAAAAACGTACTCATTAGAATGAGAAAGTTTCTGATTACAATGAGAAAACAGTTCGTTTTTTTTTTTTTTTTTTTTTTTTCTCAAATGTCCCCTTAGGGGCTCCGTTGGATTGTGAGGCAAGTACTGAAGCAGCCAGTTGACGAGCATTTTTTAAAAGAAATTTAGCCATAGTAGTTCATTGCTATCAAAGGATTCTGAGCAATTTTGTCCTTGCCAGACCTAAACTGCGCCAGTAGCCACCGAAGCTTGGACAGAAAGATTTGTGAGATGATAAAAATGCTTTCTTCAAGGTTGGGTCGATACTGCCCAAACAGGTCAAGTTACAAACAACAAACCAGTCATCACATACATTGGAAGCCTATAGTGTTGTTTTATTTTATTGCGTTGGGAATGATTTTTAGAAATATCACCTTACTCTTACTTTTGCAATAAAGACTTGAAAGTTAGAGCAGAGCAAAAAGCTCCGACTGCTCGAGCTGCTCTTAAACTGTCAGTTTCGATTGAACAAAGCCCTTCTGACTGGTCATTTAATTAACCTTGTCAAGCATATCGCCACTAATCTCCTTTCTAATTTCATCTGTTAATTTAAAACACTTCTTAACGAGGCCAGTCCCCTAGCCAATCAAATGTCCAGAATAGGTGTAGAGCAGCATGGAACTTTTTTAATTAGAGCTGCTGGGAAAATGCCAAATATGGGCAAAGAGTAAGATTTGATTGTCTTTCCTGGGAGAGATATTAAAAAATCACCTCAGGTTTTGAAGATTTGTGCTTCCAAAGACTAAAAAGGATGAACGTCTGTGGAAATTGATCAAATCGATGACAGACGCCGCGGGTAATACAGTCAAATCTCCTTTTCCTGCTTTGTGGCAGCTTCATTTCCTGCTCGAAAGAAATGCTTTAATATTTGCAGAAATCATTCTCCATCACATATTTATTAAATCATATCACTCCAACAATACTGTACTGCCAAATATTATTGGATATCTGAACACCTTCCCACACCAAGATAATGGCCTAGAAAGATGATGAATTGTGTTTAAAGTATAATTTCTTTATATTTTGGAAATGGGTGTGGCTTAATCTCAAAATACCCAAAGGTAGTATTTGGTTACTCTTGCCTTCCATGGTCGTTTTCATGTAAAATGTCGGTCGAATTCTGAAATATACAACACCAGGGGCAATCAGTTTTAGACGATTTCCTAGTATTTTGGTAAAGCGTTGGCCTCACAGTTCTGATGTCCCGGGTTCAATCCCGAACCCACCTGTGTGGAGTTTGCATGTTCTCCCCGTGCCCGCGTGGGATTCCTCCGGGCACTCCGGTTTCCTCCCACATCCCAAAAACTTGCAACATTAATTGGACACTCTAAATTGCCCCTAGGTGTGATTGTGAGTGCGACTGTTGTTTGTCTCCATGTGCCCTGCGATTGGGTGGCAACCAGTTCAGGGTGTACCCCGCCTCCTGCCATTGACAGCTGGGATAGGCACCAGCTAATTCAGCCATGAGCAAAGGAAAACCACAATAGTCTTGTAATTATAGTATGAGCAATGGTCACTTTATTAATCATTCTATCGTAACCTGAATGTAAATAATTCAAGTAATTCATAGTTTATACTCCAGAGCCACTCGCCCCGCCACTGAGCAAAACTAGGTAAAAATTTCAGGTAAGAAACAGAACATACTGTGCATAGAAGAAATGTGATTTGGCAAGATGTACAAAAATAGCCCAGTCACTCCATGACATATATGGAGCGACAACTTAAAAAAAAAAACTTGTTCCTAAAAAGTTAAAAAAGGATTACCACTGACAATTCTGAAAGCTGCGGTCGGCAAAAAATGATGTGATTTCGGAAAGGTGTCACTGCCATGTACACAAAAAGGATTTAATACTGAAGTGTTTGAGGATAAGAGAAGAAGAAAGGTTTTAACATGAAATCATTTGTTGGAGGCAGGTTGTAAATGGAAGGAAAAGTGTTGTCATGTGGGCCCGTGGAGCCCAAGACCCAAAGCTCAGCTTTTCTCAAAACAACACACACACACACACACACAGACAGTGACACACATGCGCGCGCACACACTTTAAATCACTAAACACAGAGGCAAATGCAGAATAGCATAGAATAGAATAGCAGAAGAGCACGTGATTGTTAACCCTCATAGCAGTCCGGACTTGAATGTCAAACACTAGTTAACGTGCACATCTACAGTCCGTTAGCATCTTTGAGAACTACGCAAAAAATAAACGAGGTCCTGCCGTATTACAGTACCTTCATGACCCAATGGAACGACAATAAGGAACATAGAGTAAGCGTAAAGTAACTGGTACTTACTTGCCTTAAACACTACCAATATCTTATATCTTTAATATATATATATATATATATATATATATATATATATATAAAAAGTTGAAAATAATTAGTGATGGCCAATAGTGGGGTTCTAATTTTCAAAAAATCAGCGAGGTTTAAAAAAAAAAAAGAGCCAAGTCTTTTTTGTATTTATTTTAGAATTATTTATGTATCTATTTATTTCTGCATTTATTTACTTTACTAGCTCATGCTAACTCAGATTAGCAACTCTTGCTTCTGGGGTGTGACTGTCTGGAAGTGGAATTCATGAATACAAACAAATGTGTCACAAAACAAGCTAAATGCACACTAATATTACTTAAATCATTACTTTTTTAATTTAATAAGATCAAATGCAGAAAGTTATTATCCTTGTAAAGACAGTTGTTTAGCTGCTCTTTTGATGAATGTCATTATTGCTACTGTAATTCTTACTCTTAATTGCCTCACCGGATTTATTATGTAAGTAATCCATCCATTTAGAAAGACTGTAGGATTTAACTGCTAATCTGGAATGGACAATTTCATTTTGCTGAATGTACAGTCAATTGGGGGAAAAAAATAAAAATAGCGAATAACCCAAGTAATTAAGTGAAACAAGTTCAAGGTAGGAATATCCATGCAAGGAAATACATGTTACATTAATTGTAGACTAATTGAACATAAGTGTGAGTGTAAATGATTGTTTGCGTAAATGTGCCCACCTCTTGCCTATAGTCAGCTAGGATACACTCCAGCTCACCCGAGACGGTAAGACACATTCAATACCATTGACGGCTCCACAAGTCAAACATCCATGTTAACTGGGAAGGCTGGCAGTGTGAATGATATTTTAATGAGCGATGGAAAATGGAGTTTGCTGCTACCGATCATGACTAAGGCGGTCTCCACATTATTATTCAGCACCTTATCTACCATCCTCGTGCCTTGTGTAGCCCTGCCATGAGCCAAAATGTCAAATTAATTTTTCTTGTCAAATCACACCGGAAAAAAACTCAAGTATAAATTCTACTATCGATTTCTATTGAGATGGCTAATTAAAACATACACGTCTCCACACACTTCTTCGAAGACCCCTTGACAGTTCTGAATTTCTTGGGGAAAAAAAGGAAGATTCAATTGCCTTTATTTAATGTTCATCTTGGTGATAAGTAGGTCGCCGTGAAGTGGGAGGGGGCTGAATCACAAGTTAAGTGAAAGAAAAGGAAATTGGATGACATTGTGTGCCAATGCCTCACAGCAAGGTCGTGTGTGGTTACGTGTTCTCCAGGTGCTTTTGAGGGTTCTGAAAAAATCCACGTTAGCCTAATTGCAAACGTGAAACTGAACTCAGCTGCGGTTGTCAGTGAGAATGGTGAAACGCTTCTCACCTAATGGTGAGTTCAGCCTTCATTCAGATGTAGATTTCTATCATCATTAGTGAGAATCAACCAAGAACTTAATTGTTCATGATGCCTTAAAGGTCAAGTGTCATCCCTATAAACATTCTAAAATAGATATTGTAATGAAAAATGCATATAACATTATTCATTTCAATATCTATACAAAAAAATAAATATAAGCGGAGAGCGTGTCATCCATGCGCAAAGTTGCGGAAGTGTCATCTGATGTCCAAACAGTCGCCATATTGGCTGCATCTCCTGTCCATGACGTCACCCTGGACATTTGCATTTGAAAATATGCTGTGGCCCCAACTGTGGGAGACAAACACGCCCCTTCTGACACGGAAGCTCTTTCCAAGGAAGAAAACATCTCACAACCAGTGAAGTTACGGGGGCAATATTACCCTATTGTTTCGAGCCATATTCAGAAGATGCGCGGATCACGGCCAAACCGCCTCCCCATCCGATCCACTTCCACGGCGGGGATGAGCCATCGCGGCCCGGCACTGCGACGAGCCACCCCAGCCGACAACGTCGGCGACCGGCTCGGCCTTGTCGACAAGGCCAGGAGGCCGAGCCAGCTGGGGTGCCTTATCACGGCGCCAAGCCGGGCCGCTTTATGGCGTTGTCGCAGCACGCATCTTCGTGCGTCATTGCCAGCAGCGTTGTTCAGAGCTTTCACCGGCGAGCCGACGCGGCAGCCGTCTGACGTGCACATCGACACGTTTAGCATCCCTGTCATACGTACGCGGATCTTTTTTTACGTTAAGAGAGACGGTCCGCCCCAAACTATTATTTTTTTTTAGTAGCTATATACACACCTACCTGTCGTTTGGGACCCACAAAGCTCTCGTCATTGGCACCCGTGCAATCCATTTTTCACGACGAACCAGGTCTCTTGGAAACTTATGAAGTGTAAATCCATCCTCCTGAGTGTTCGAGCAATATCCGGCAATGCAACAAGCCGGCATTTTGGCTAACACGTAGGAACAACGAGCTACATTCCCGCAGGTAAAACTAATAGAAACAAACGAGTCGGCTGGAGGGCGCTCCTGCCCCGTATGTCACTTCTTGTTTCTTCTCGAAAATAAATCACTCGAGAGGATTTTCATGGCGGGAGTTACAAAAAGCCATATTCGTCAAAATCATGTTTTGTGGTGAAAAAAATGGATGGGTCCATACCGGCTGCCGTGACCTTTAAACACAAAAGATCGCTAGAAGCAAAAGCAAGTACACATTTGTGTAAACTGCATTCTAATGGTGCAAGTTTTCAAATGGTCCATTGTGTTAGCTCACATTACAGTATTTCTCTCTTTTCTGTACCACTTATCCTGTTCAGAGGCACGGGGAGCTGGAGCCTATCCCATCTGACATCGGGCAGATTACATCTTGTCATTTTCCCAGTCAATCACAGGGCACACATAGAGACAACCACTCACAGTCGCTCTGTCACTGACTAGGAACTGAATCAAAATCATTCTTGTCTGTAAAATATCCCAGATATTTCTACCCTCAGAATCACAAAGATGTTTTGCATTAACATGCTGGCTGCAATGGACTCTACGGCTGGGTTGTACGTGATGTCACGCTTGTTCATCCGTGCACTTGACCGCCATTGTTGCAGACAAGCAGTCAGCTGTCCATCGTCATCATGCCAGATTTTTGTTTCGTCTATGGATGTGGAAATCGCGGAAACAGAGACATTGGGAAGCGATTTTTTTCCGTGTTCCAAAGATTAGATTGCATGAAGAAGATATAATGGAGTCATCGAAAAAAACGGCAACAAAAGTGGCTTGCAAATATACGACGTGCAGATCTGAACGAAGCTCGAGTACACAAGGCAAATGGTTTTTTGAAACTCTGTTCTGATCATTTTGTAAGCGATAAGCATGTTTATTTCCTGTGTCCGGATATTCTACTTCAGGGAAGTCTTTCAGATCCTTTGAAAGTACGTCGTTGTGGAGAGTATACGGATCGATATCTTCACAGAGTTTGATCTTCTGTACATATCTAGCTTTGGCGACATCATCGAGTTGAATTAAAATAGGCAGAAAACATCCGCCGCTCGCCGCTTACACGTGGGTCTGTGAACGTTGCCATGGTGATGTCGTCTGCAACACTTAGCTTGACATGGCGGTGATTATCATGTGATTGCAACCCAAGGATACACTCAGCACTTCCACATTTCGTGTAAGGTTATCTTCCAGTTGACTGGTAAAAAAAAATAACGCCAACAATAACAGTGGTAAACACATCAAAATAAACAAACTAAGGACATATTAGCTACATTTTGATGACTGCTCGCAACTCAAAAGTGCAGCGAAAGTCTGACGATGAAGCTGGACGCTCGCAACTTTGCGAGCAGAAGGAAACAGATGTGAATGTCTGATAACGAGCACTTCCTCAAGCTCGGATTGCGGCATTAGGTGTAGCGCAGGTCTGCAATGATGCTCACATTCAGGTGCCTCTTTATGTGCGCGTTTCATCGGGGCTCCATTAAAGAGAACTGACAAGTCAGTCATGCATAACTAAAGGTACAGAGACTAAATTCTTTTTGACTGCAGTGTTGTGTGACTTGGCTTTTTAAAAAAATGCACCGTCCTGATAAGGAAAACTCATTACAGCGTCACCCATGCACGCAGACAAGGTGGACGTGTCATTGTGATGATCCAATCGGCAGCAGTGTGAAATGATGATGCGCCAGCTTGCTTTATGATGCCTCGCTAACATTAACGAGAGCACTCACAGCGGCATCCTTTCATTAAACTTTCAAACGGCCTTTCGTTGCAGCCACTGAAAAAAAAAAAACATCACTTCAAATTTCTGAGGTTGAAGTTTTGATTGGACAAACACGCAACACACAACCATTTTAAACAAACACACACACACACGAGGAAACAAAAGGATATGATTTCAATCAACAGGACATTCTGAAAACACGCATCCTCTGGGTGCTAATCAATTATGATAGCCTACATGTGAACACACACCAAGACACACATACACACACACACACACAGACCCACTATAATCACTGTCCTATCAAAATGGTATTGCGTTTTTCAATCATATATGAAGCTGTATGGTCCCAAAATAGCTTTCTAGAATGACAATAATTGTATTGTATAGCCAGGTACATACCCGGGTACTTGTCTTTGGGTGTGAATCCATAGTCCAGGGAATTGAACTCAAGAGTGCCGGTCCAATATATCCGTTGAACTAATAAGCTATAAATAACAACAATTCAACGTTTTCCCTTTTTTTGGGTAACTAGTCGCATTCATCGATTATTAACTGGCATCATGTTGAATGACTGATTAGCTCATCTGCCTCACAGTTCTGTGGGTCCAGGTACAAATCTGGCCTTGCCTGCATGGAGTTTGCATGTTCTCACCGTGCCTGCTTGGGTTTTCACCTGGTACTACTTCCTTCCACATTCCAAAAACCTATACAGTAGATTAGTTGAAAACTATCTATTGCAACAGCAAGTGCAAATAGTTGTTGGTTTTTATGTGCCCTGTGATTGGCTGGTGACCAGTTCGGGGTGGACCCGGTTTCTCGCCCAAACATAGCTTGTACCTTCCAGCAAGCCTCCAACCCTAGTGAAGAAAGGTGGGATGGAAAATGGATACAATAATGTATCTCTGTGAAATTTTTTTTTATTATATGAGCAAGCTGAAATGGCACAACAAAGATAACGAAAAAAAATTCAATAATATTATGAATCAGTGTTTTCATTTACACGAGCAAATTACAGATCACTGTGGATCTATAAACTGTATGGACTGTATCGACTTGCTGAAAGGGCAATTTTTATTTTTTATAGTGCAAAATCACATTGAGGCGTCCCATTGCACCTAACAATGCAGTATAAAAAAAGATACACCAACAACAGTATAAATGAACACCCAGTATCAATTACAAATACAAAAATGTAAGCATCAGAAGAAGAATTTAAAGTTTAATTTTGCAAATGCATAAACCTTAATCCAACACCATTCCTACTGTGAAATACATCATGTTGTGGGCTTGTTCAAGTCTCAAAACGGACGGCATCGTGATGAAAACACGGGGAAGTACTGAAGCAACATTTCAAGACCCCAGCCAGGAAGTTAAAGCTTGAGCACAAATGGGCCTTCCAAACGCACAATGACCAAAACATATTGCCATTTTTTTCAAGTTTATGAAACATTTTTTCCCTTTTCATAACTGTCCCTGAGCTATGCATATGTTGTATGTTTGATACTTATATATAAAACACATTTTTTTAAATTACCCTATTTTTGTCTATTCACATCACAAGATTGACTGGTTGTTTTTTTTTTTTTTTTTTTTTTTTTTTACTAGCCTTCTTCTGTTGACATTCACAAAATGTTTAAAATGTTTCTGCCTTTTTCCTTTGACAGCTGATATGGATCCTTTCCATTGTGTGGTGATGAATAAGAAGAAAAACCAGTGCTGAATTACCTTTAGATCAATTTCTTGTTTGTTTGTTATTCACCGCTTTGTAAAACTTTTCCAGGTCTACCACATTTCAAACTTGTGCTCCAAGTTCGTTAAGTAATGATTAGATTGTAATTATATTACAAATCAGGTCCTTCTCTTCATAGTGATAAGATAGTGTTTGTTGTGTGCTGCAGGCATGCCTCTCAGTCTGGACTGCAAGGCATTTTTCGGCTACAGCGGAGAAAACAGGCGACCTATCATCTATTGGATGAAAGGAGAGAAGTTTGTTGAAGAACTTGCAGGACATATTAAAGAAAGCGATGTCAGGTAATTGCAATCATGATCGCTCACGGAAATGTCATATTGCAGACGTTTCAACAAATAGGGCAAAGTGATCATTTTTGACAACATGGAAGATGTCTTTGCAAATCAACAGTTTCAAGCTGTTTCACCACAACCAAGTCACACTGGAGTTCCTGTCACACTGGGCCAAAATCCTTCAGCCTGTTCATTTTTAATCAAATGAACCACACCACAGGGGAATAATAATAATTCATGATCGGTAATTGCTGATATCAATTTTCATGTTGGAATGCTTACAGAGGTCAAAAACATTCCTGTATTTGAAGACAGATGAATGATTTCTGTCTTTTTGCTTCCTTCCCTGTTTCAGTAGCAATTCTGTTTTTTTTTTTTTTTTGTAGTTGTTGTTGATAAGCAGATAGCTACGGTAGGTACAGTACATGAACGTTAATGATTAGAAACCAGAGGTGGGAAGAAGTCATTGCTTTGCAAGTCTTTGACCTCAAGTCCCGAGTCAAGTCGCAAGTAGTGACAGGCAAATCCAAATTGAAATTCCCAGTTGAGTCCAGTGTCAAGTCACACGTTCCTGAGTTTCGACTTCTCAAGAGTTATTTTGACATCAAAGTGTTTGTTTGTGTGTGTAGACGAACTGACAATGGGCGGGGGGGTACACCCTGGGGTGGTTGCCAGCCAAACGCAGGATTTCGTATTGGCGTTTTACCCTGAGTGAAAATACTTCTTTTCATATTGTCAAGGTCAACTCCGATGTTTCATACTTTATAACCCATGCCTTATACCTAGGGCCTTGTATTTGAGAATGGAATCACTACTAAGCCAATGATTGGCCTCAGAAATTCAGGATAGTAGTGAAGAAAAAAGCAATGAGTATTTAAATTTGAAACTAATCATCCCCTGTGGTATTTCATTAACCTTTGCCTGATGAGTTCTTCATCTCTTGATCTAGTCCTCTGGCTATAAATGATCCAATCATCTACTGTTCCAAATCTGACATTGCATTTGTATCGCAAGTTTAGCCCTATCGCGAGTTTCATGTAGTGATGTTTCAACTTCCTGTTCCAGGAGCAGTATAGTTTGAACCTTTTGGGGAGATAAGTTGATAACCATGACTTGCATCCATCCATCATCCATCCATCCATCCATCCATCCATCCATTTTCTGTCCAACTTATCCTCACCAGAGTCATGGGCGTGCTGGAACCTATCGCAGCTGAAGTGGTGGCCAGCCAATCGCAGATAACCCGGACTCATCATCAATATATACATTGCAACAAAGCTTGACGACACTCAGGCCCACACACATACACAAATATAAAAAATACAGTCACAAATATTGAAAATACAGTTAGACAATTGAGACTATATTAAAGAAACAAATTATATCAATATGATATGAAAGTAGACAAAGTAATTACAGTGGAATCTCAATAGGAAGGGACTAATAAGGGCCAGCGGTCATCCGATATAGCCAATTGTCGTTTACATTGCAGCACGTTTATTTGAGTCCATATGCCCCCGTATTCATGTTCAGGATGAAATTCTGGTTTGTAGTTTTTTTTCATGGCCTAAAACTCCCAGTGCAGTCGAACTATGTTGTAAATAAATCTAAAAAAAAAAAAAGCTTGAAAAATTCAGAAAGTTTCACATTTAATCCAAATTTACCACGCCAGTGTGCTTGGCCAAGATACCATTGTTGACCTACTCCTTGTAGCCGAGACTCTCTCCTGAGGTGCGAGGATTTAATGTGCTTCCTAGTTCCAAATCCACTGCCAACGGCAAATGGCTTGACAAAAAATTGTTACTGTACCAAACATAGCATGTTCCAGACTCCAGAGACTTGTTCCGTATATCTCAGACTTAACACTGTCACCATGGCGCTCTCTCACTCTTTCTTACATTCAACATGGCAGCCATGTAAGCACCGGAGCCACATCTAATTATATTGTATATCTGTGAAACGGTAATAGGTGTGTACCATTCTCTTTCTGCATTACGCCACAAATGCAGTAACAGACAGCAGCCAATTCTGGAATTAACAGACCTTGTCACCTGCAGTTTAAGTGATAAATGGAAATTATTTTTGGACACAATGTTCACTCTCTATGGTCTGTTTAATCCATCATATTAGGGTTGTTTTTTTTCAAGGTTCAATGTAGTCTTGATTTCCAGTGCATTTAAAAGAGTATGTTAATGTATTTTGTAAAAAATGTAAAATATTGTTAGTCATTCCTTGCAGGTAAATGAACAGTTAAATTATTCATTTCACAATAACAGCAAATAACTGTAATTTCTGAGAACCCACGGCTATAGTATCTTTGAGAAAGGCGCCGATACCCTGGATGCTTAAGCAGCCCCCTGCTCCAGTGTGTTTGTTATTTCCACAACTGTGATGGCTTAAATGCAGAGGAAAAATTCCCCTGCAAGTTTTCACGGCAATAAAAAATAATATTCTTCTATTATTACTCTCTGAATGAACCGTAACATTCTGGTATATCCTGTCAAATTACCATAACACAGTTATTTTATGATTGTGTAACATAACAGAATCCATTAATATAGTGTTAAAATAAATTACCAACACTTAGTTTAAATATGGCAACATACTCTTGTTCAAAATACAGTAATGTGCATTCAAAATGAATTACATTCACTGCTAAATTAACATAAAATAATGGAATTGTATTCAAATAAATTAAGGTAGATGTACTGTGAAATTATGGCGACATTGCAATCCATAATACAGTAGCGCATTGTTACAATATAGTAGATGTGCTTTGGCAGCACAATGGTTGACTGGTTAGCACATCTGCCTCAAAGTTCTGAAGACTCGGGTTGAAGTCCGGCCTCACCTGTTTGGAGTTTGTATGTTCTCCTCGTGCCTGCATGAGCTTTCTACAGGTAATCCATTTTCCTCCTATTTCCCAAAAGCTTCCATGGCAAGTTAGGATGTCAAAGTACAGTAATTGCCTTCCTTACCTTGGTTCAAATTTATTTTAGTGGAAGGATTAACCTGTTGTCAAAATCCACTGTTTTAAGAAGGCTTCATGATTAATAATGAAAATGACAACTTCATGGTTATTTTTACAACAATGTATTTTCCATAAATCGCTAAAGCCAGATTAAAAATGCAACATACAGTGTCTGTTCCACTCACGTAAGCACACATATTTGCTGTAATGTTGGTTCGAACAAAATCTAATCAGATGAGTCTCATTGACAAAAACGACAAAAAACGATTACAATCAGAGGTGTATCAAAGGACGATGTCACTATTCAAAGAGAAGACTTTCTGTAAATTGAAAGATTCTAATTTCTTATACAACTGTTTTTTTTTGCATGCCAAGCTACTAATATTGCACTCTGGTATGTTTTGGTCAATTGCTTTTGGCTTTGATATTGTTGGAGGCGGCAGGGTGGATCAGCTGGTAAAGCGTTGGCCTCACAGTTCTGTGGTCCCGGGTTCAAACCCGGACCCACCTGTGTGGAGTTTGAATGAAATCCCCGTGCCTGCATGAGTTTAATCCGGGCACTCCGGTTTCTTCCCACATCCCAAAAATATGCAACATTAATTGGACACCCGAAATTGCCCCAGGTGTGATTGTGTATGCGGCTGTTGTCTGTCTCCATGTGCCCTGCGATTGGTTGGCAACCAGTTCAGGGTGTACCCCGCCTCCTGCCTGATGACGGCTGGGATAGGCTCCAGCACTCCCGCGAGCCTTGTGAGGTTAAGCGGCCTAAAAATGGATGAATAGATTGTTGGACCCGTTGCGGTCTAAACCATGATTGTTTCCACATCTTTTAACATTGTGTCGTTTTTTTAACGAGGTATATTGTGTTTGTTGTTGTACCCAGAAATTGGAAAAAAAAATTGTGCAAGAAAGAAAATTAATTGGATTTCTATTTACATTTAATTTAATCACTCGATCATGCAAATTGTAAATGGTTTGATTTTTGTTCAGTTTTATTAGCTAAGCTTGGAGTGTCATTATTGTGTGAAACAGGCTTAAGAGGATCTTATTAGGAATTACCTGTTACAACATCAGAAACGCAATTACTGTGAAGATACATTGTTGAGTTTTAATCAGTCACACAAGATCAATAGGATTTCATTTGAAGATTAGCGCTTACTTGAATAATTTTAAGTCATTACGACCAATAGCGAATAACCTTTGTTTTCCGTCTTGTTTTGAGTGATATTCTTTTGTCTTTTCTCCTTAGTATTCGAGAAATAAACCACACTAAAGAATTTTACTTTGTTAAAAAAATGTTTATATTATTGGCAGGAATGACAACGGTAATTTGCTGTAGTTTGATTTTAATAGCATCTCTTTACCTTGAAATACACCATTGTCACCATAATTTTACAGTACATATACCATATACATCCACTGTAAATTATTTTAATATATTATTGTATCATGGAATGCAGTACATGACACTAATTAAACGGTGAATGTAGGTAATTTATTTTCACTGAATGTTACAGTTTTTTTTTTGTTTTTTCCTCCCATTACAGTTCTCCACCATAATTTAACAGTGAGTGTTGGTATTTTAATTTTATAAGTTATTGGTGTACTCTGGAACACAGTACACAATGGTAGTGGAATACAGTCCACAATGGTAGGATAGCTGTGAGTTATGGTAATTGCACAGTATATGGTCATTTTACAGCATATATCAGACCCTGCAATGATGTGTGAATCCAATTAAAATGAAATAACCCAAACAAAATACAAAAGACAAGCGCATACATGCTGTCAATAAACCTCATACATACGTAGCCCAAATGTATTTTTCATTGTTGGTCTCTTGTGGTGTGGATAAAAAATGAGTGCAAACAACAGATTATTATGTAAAGATGTTCACATGAAGGAATAGGATTAGTTGAGCTATTCATGGAAAAATCGAGACAAGTTGGCATTTCTGTAAATTTTTGTAAGAGAGGTGATCAACTAATACATTTGCAAATCAATGTCGTGTTCCTGTTTTCTAGACAAAGTTGAGAAGGTATTAAAACTATAAAATGTATCTGAAGGGTTTCTGTTTCCACCCTGGTTGTGGCAATACGCAATTCAAACGATGTATTATTCTAGGTTCTCGTAGCTGCCAGGTTCTGCTCAGGCTCACGGTTTGTACCATTACAGCCGGTAAAGGTCCACTGTCATGAGATGCATGATTTTTAGTGTGTTATTAATGGAAAAAACGGCAGCTGGTATGGACCCAGACGTTTTTTCACCACAAAACATGATATTGATGTATGTGGCTTTTTGTAATTCCCGCTATGAAAATCCTCTCGAGGGATTTGTTTTCGAGAAGAAGCAGGAAGTGACGTACAGGGTAGTAGCACAATCAAGTGGTCTCGTCTGTTTATACTAGTTCTGGAAGGTACCTCGTTGTTCCTTCATGTTAGCCAAAATGCCAGCTTGTTGTATATTACTCGAACACTTGGGAGGATGGATTCGCTTTACATACTTATCCAAAAGATCCGGTTCGTCGTGAAAAATGGATTGCACAGGTGCAAATGATCAGAGCTTCGTGGGTTCCAAATGACAGGTCGGTGTGTATACAGCTACTAAAAAAAACAATAGTGGTGGGGTGGGCGTAATTCATAAGGCCAAGCTGGCCGCCGGCCTTGTCAACATGGCTTCACTTGGGGTGGCTCATCGCGGCACCGGGCCACGGTGGCTCATCTCCGCCATGGAAGTGGATCGGACCAGGAGGCGGTTTGGCCGTGGCGTTATCGTTGCTTCTGTTGTTTTTATCACCGCCATGCGGAGGTGGATCGGGCGGGTAGGTGGTTTGGCCGTGATCCGCATATCATCTAAATATGCCTCGAAATGATCGGGTAATATTGCCCCGGACACTTCACTCAGTTGTGAGATGTTCTCTGTTTCGAAAAGCACTTCCACCACAGCATGTTTTCAATGGCAAATGTCCGGAGTGACGTCACAGGCAGGAGATGCAGCCAAAATGGCAACCACTTGGATGTCGAATGACACTTCCGCAACTTTGCGCATGGATGATGCGCTCTCCGCTCATATTTATATTTTCGTATAGACATTGAAGTGAATAATGTTATGTATTTTTCATTACAATATCTATTTTAGAATGTTTGTAGGGATGACACTTGGGCTTTAAGGAAGATATATCAGTGCCGGTGCAATACCAAATGTGTCATTTCAGCGAGCACCTTCAGTGTGGCTGCCGGTTTTCAGTGGTAATGTCTCGGGCTGACCCTAAATCAGATTCTAAAAGACGGGTCAACCCCTGAGCTAGTTCGGTCTGCCTCCTGCCATCCGACTCCTTGCAGGCTTATGCGGTATCTGACCTCACCATAAGGACAGAAGCTTTTTGCACCTGCTGCACTGTTTTCTACACATGCCTCCTTGCACCATCTGTCCTACTTTTTTAATGCACTCTACTCCGCTGCACTCAACTGCATTTCTCTATGCATCATTTACTCTTTTCTATGTTCTTATATCATATGCCTCTTCTTTTGTCCTCCACTGTTGCCTATTTGTCTTCTTTAACTGTGCCTCCTTGTCAAAATTTTGGCAGAGCAATTTTTGGAACACGGACATAACTGTCTCAAAGGTTGACATGCAGTGTATATTCTCACTCCCTGTATTCTTCATATATTTTACCTGTTATCTTCCAGACAAAAGACATTTCAAGCAATCTAGTCAAGGTTTAAAAGATCATGTCTAACATGTAATTTAGAAATTCTGTTTTGTCATCTAGGATTTTAAAGGAGCATTTGGGAGAAAAGGAAGTGCAGCTATCCTTAACTTTTGACGCTATAGAGGAGACTGACCTGGCTAATTACACCTGCTACGTGGAGAACCACATTGGACGCCGCCGTGGGAGTGCGATACTGCAGAAAAAAGGTACAAAAATTAGTTTCCCTTCCTCCCACTATCGATATTAAGACTAACCTAGATAAGGCAGAGCATTTTAATTCACCAATCAAAAACATAATTTATGTTATTGGGATGGGCATAATAATCAAGAGATTGTTACAATTGTGTGGCATTAATTTATATTGTAGTCTTGTATATAGTTGTCTATTGTATATATTGTTGTATTGTATTGTACTTATAGGCTGTTGAGGCAAAATGGAGTGCTCTAGTTGGCGTCAACCTAGCAGAAACCTCGTTGCTTAAGTCTCACTTAGTTTTTAGTCGAATCAAGAACAATATCACCAGCAATGATGTTACATTAGGTTACATTATGTTGTGTTACTTTACTCGATGTTGTTCACCTGACTTGTGCACGGGCAGTGACGTCACGTCAGCTTAAAGCAGGGGGTGCAATATGCAATAAATCATAAAACAGTTTGCGCTATAGGAAATGATGTGCTTTGTCTTTCAGAATAAGAGCATAATGCTGGAA